>NW_026652288.1:20063789-20433799 GCF_009828535.3 Hylobates moloch | reverse complement strand
TGTGTGTGTGTATATATATATAGTATGTGTGGATATGTATGTATATGTATATATACATTATATATACACATATTCATACACACACACACACACACACACACACAGAATTTGGGAGAAGAGAAGAGTAATATGAGGAAATAAGAAACCATAGGGAGTTCATTGTCCCTCTTACTCTTCTATGGGGTGAATGCAAGGGCAAGCCAGAACCTCTGCACTTTCTCACCAGGTGACGGTAGGGGAACCTGTCTCATGGTAATGCACAGAGCTAAAAGAGAATTACAGCAGAGGGAATTTGTGGAAGTTATGGTTTTGACTCAAACCCCTCTATAGTCTTTCATTTTTCCAAGGATATGTCTCCTCCTTTCTAAGTACTTTTGTGGTTTGTTTTACTTGTCTTGCAATCGTATAATCCAGCATCACTGAATAGTCTTATAGTTTCCCAGATGTCCTTATGGCATTTCCTTCTAGGTATATTGAAATTTGCCCTTTTTTGTTCTTAAATTTTGTCTTTGGCTCAAGGTTTTACATTTTACTGACTCATCATACTACTTTTCTCCCCTTATTTAGAAATGGACTCAGAACTCAAGGAAGAAATTCCTGTGCATGAGGAATTCATTTTGTGTGGTGGAGCCAAAACCCAGGTTCTAAAATGTGGGCCCTGGACAGACCTCTTTAATGATCAAAGTGTCAAAAGGCCTAAGCTGCTTATTTTCATTATTCCTGGTGAGTATAAAAGTCTGGATGAGGAGACTTTTTATAGATACTCATAACTATGTCTGATTTTAAAGTAGAGAGAATTTGGTAAATATAGAAAACCTTGGTGAAGGAATTAAAATTGCTTGACCCATAGTTAACAACCACCCTTAATATTTTGATGGCTGGATTTTGTGTTTTTCTTCTATGTATTTACATTATGTTGTCTGTTGTGTGTGTGTGTGTTTGTGTCACAGTTGGAAGTATATACTATATATGCAGTTTCGTAATGTGGTTTTTAAAGCATTTCTTAATATTTAAAACTTCATCAATATTTTTGCCAGTTTTCTAAACTTTTTCTGCCTCATTTCAACATGATTATATGTTTATTATAGAATATTTGGCTGGGCGCGATGGCTCACGCCTGTAATCCCAGCACTTTGGGAGGCTGAGGTGGGTGGATCACAAGGTCAGGAGATCAAGACCATCCTGGCTAACATGATGAAACCCCATCTCTACTAAAAAACGAAAAATTAGCTGGGTGTGGTGGCACATGCCTGTAGTCCCAGCTACTCGGGAGGCTGAGGCAGGAGAATTGATTGAACCTGGGAGGCAGAGGTTACAGTGCGCCCAGATCACGCCACCGTACTCCAGCCTGGGGGGCAGAGCGAGACTCCGTCTCAAAAAAATATTTAAAAAATTAAAAATTAGAATATTTATTCTGATATTTGGCAGCTGAGTCACTTGTAACTTCTGCTAGATCATTGTCAATAGAATTAGGAACAGATGCTTGAGGGATTGCAGGTATTCGAAATGCATTTTAAATTGTGAGTTTGAACATACATGTTTATTCTTATTCTGTGAATTGCCAGTTTGAAACTCTTGCCCATTTTTCAATTGTGTTTTCAATGTTTTCCTTATGATTTTCAGTTGATTCTTACACAACTGTAAAATTGTGTTATATCTGTCATACGTGACAAGAATCTTTCCTGGTTTGTCTTTTGACATCATTTACAATGTTTATTTGGTTGTATAGAAAGTGTCATTGTTATGTGGCCAAAATGCTAACTCTCTTCCTTTAAGACTTCAGGGTTTTATGAGTTTCTTAGAGAGGGCTTTCCTACTCCAAGATTATAAAACAATACTGCCATGTCTTCTAGTATTTTTACCATTTCATTTGTGATCTTTAAGTTGATGCATCTAGATTTTAAGGGCAGGCACTGAGGAAGGGATCTACTTTTCTTCTCCCTCTCCTTTGGATAGCTTATTACATGGTCCACAACCATTTATTGTATAATCTGCCTTTTTCCTACTGGCTTGCAATGCTAACTATATCGTAAAGTAGATTATCCTGTGGCCGGGAGTCTCTTTCCGTGTTTTTCGCCTCTTCATGTGTTCTTCATATTTTTTAATAAATGCAGTTTTATGATACTTTTACATATTTTTTGGAACTTGTTCATTTTTATTCTTTTCCGGAATATTCTTTAGCTTCTTTTCTTTTGGCTGCAGAATATATGTTTTGGCTTCATTAGGAGGAAAAAAAAAGCTTAAATGATCTTTAAAGTCAACTTTCCTAAAATTGATCTCATAAAGGCAGAGAGTAGAATGATAGATACTAGAGGCTGGGAAGGGTGCAGGGCTGGGAGGAGGGATGAAGAGGGAGGTAAACAAATACAAACATGCAAGTTAGATGAAAGGTGTAAGTTCTATTGTTGGAACTTATTTATACCAACAGAATTGGCATAGTCAGCAGAGTAGACTGACTATAGTTAGTAGTGTATTGTATTGGTATAAAGTAGCTAGAAGAGAGGCTTGGGATTTTTCTCAACACATAGAAATAATAAATACTCAAAGTGAATGTACTAAAACACCCTGACATGATCATTACACGTTCTATACAGGTAACGAAATATCACATGTACCCCATGAATATCAATATCTTTAAAAAATAAATAATAACCAAAAAATCAGCTTTTCTAGTTCTAACAGATGTTCTCAGAGGCAACCACTTTTAACACTGGCATATTCCTGTGATATTTACTCCACATTCTTTTTTTTTTTTTTTTTTTAGACAGAGTCTCACTCTCTTTCCCAGACTGGAGTGCAGTGGTACAATCTCAGCTCACTGCAACCCTCCACCTCCTGGGTTCAAGAGATTCTCCTGTATCAGCCTCATGAGTAGCTGGGATTACAGGTGTCTGCCGCCATGCCTGGCTAATTTTTGTAGTTTTAGTAGAGACAGGGCTTCACCATGTTGGCCAGGCATGTGTCGAACTCCTGGCCTCAAGTGATCTGCCCGCCCCAGCCTCCCAAAGTGCTGGGATTATAGGCCTGAGCCACCATGCCTGGCCTTTACTCATTCCTAAATGAAATACTTATATTTCTTCTTCTTGAGTTGTCTTTTGTTTTGTTTTGAGATGGAGTCTCTCTCTGTCGCTTAGGTTGGAGTACAGTGGTGTGATCTCGGCTCACTGCAACCTCCGCCTCCCAGGTTCAAGCAATTCTCCTGAGTTTTTAATATTAGATATTATCTATTGTCTTCCTCCATGAAAGAAAAAGATTAGCTTTCTTATACTTTCCCTTCTCCATGCACAATCGTATACCCCTCCTTCTCCATCTATATTCCTAGTATGGGAATATTTCAGTTTTTTGTTAGGTCAATATTCAGTGCTTTTATTATTATGACTATATATTATATTATGTTATGTATATATTATATTATATTATATTATATTATATTATATTATATTATATTATATTATATTATATTATACATAGCTAAGCCTATAGGGAATTACGCATGCATTTCCTTTCTTATATATTTTTGTTTGTTTTCCCTGGGTTAATGATGTTCTGTTATTTTTTTGCTTAGTTTTTTGTGCTTTAATCACTTATTTATCCTAGAACTATTCTCTAGAAGTGAAAAGAATCCTTTCAATGCATTTGAGTCATCAGTCAGTTTTCAGAATGCTCTGTCCTTTGGCTCCAGTCTGGACTGATTGCTCCCCGGGCCTGCTGCATAGTTGCCATCCTGGGGACTTCTGTCACTTTCTCCTGGTTTGGATCCCCTGTTTCTCAGATCCCACATTTTTATCTTAGTTTATTCTCTTGTTTTTGGTAGAGCATATCTTCTAGTAGCTTCCATAGAAGAGGTACAAGAGAACTAACACAGCATGCTGGAAAGTGTGTTACTTTCCAGTATGGTACTTCCATTCTCAGCTGGACTAAGATTCCTGATCCAGAATTTCTCTTTGTTTTAACCACTAATGGGAATAAACTATTCTTCAGCCAGGATGTAACAGTCTTTCTGGAAGTCAGTCCATTCAGCATCTATTAACATAAAAATACATGTACTTTTCCAGTAGTGAAGGAGAGTTTGAAATTATAGGCATGGCAAGTGCTGTTTGATGGAGCAGAGATTTGGAATAGCATATAGCATAGGATAGAGAAAATAAGTAGAAACATTATCTTGAACTGGAGAAGGGATATCCTTTTAAGGCTAGAAAGAAGGAGGTGAAATTGGTTACTAAAATGGAAAAGTATAAAGGCGTATCAGAGGGAAGTGAAGTCTCCTGCTTCCTGACCGCTGTTTTCTCTGTTAAGAGTTGAGATCATGTTTTGGATACTAATCATTTCCAGCTCATGAAAAGATCTAGGCCTGTGGTTCTTAAAGTTGGTGTCAAGATCAGAAATATTGCTTGAGAACTTTAAAAATGCAATTCCTGGGCTCTATCCCTGACCTTCTGAACCAGAAAGTCTGGGGGTTGGGCAATCAGTGTTTTAACAAGCCCTGCAGGAAACTGTGATACGCATATCTGATCCAGGATGTAGTCATGGGAATGAATTGCTTAAGTTTAATGTAGGTGAAGTTCTTTGGATTTCATCATAATAATGAATTATGGGACAAAGTTTTTGGCTCAGTCAGTCCAACTGGATTTTGAAATGTCCTGACATGACATGTGAAACTGTCATTTAAGGGTCAAGGCTTTCAGAGAATGTGTGACTAAAAAGTTGATAGATGGAAATAGATGGCTTGAGTCTTAAAGAAGAAGAGGTTGTTCTAATAGTGAGGTGAAATAGTAAGTGGGACAGACAATCCACCCACTTCCCCACCTTGAGATAGTATTTATTCCCTCACTCTTTTATCCCAGGTGCTAGGAATACTGTGTTGCATTAAGTCTTTGCTCTCATTGAGTTATATGTGGTGTTAGAGAAGAGTGACTGAGGCCTCTGCTGAAGAGGATTGAAAGGAAGAGAGCCCATTACAGGGGAGAGCCAGATTTCAGATATGGTGAGGAGATAAAGGGAGTATTCAGTGAAGACACTGAGAGTGGAGGGAAGCATAAAACATTTGTAGTTTGATAGTCTCATTGTTTATAGTGCTTTGACATTTTCAGATCATATTTCATTTCCTAGTGTTCTTTTATGTTTGCCCTGCTCATTAGTTTGTGGGATTTAGAATTGTATTTTCTTTTTCTTTTTTTTTTTTTTTTTTTTTTGTTTGTGTGTGTGTGTGTGTGTGTGTGGCAGGTTTCGGGGGAGCTAATCTATTTACACTGTGGGAATAATCAGGATAACAGTATTTCAAGGATTGTGAAGCCACTATGGACACCATGTTATGTCCATCTCTGATAGATTGACATAACATTTCATTTTAAATCACATTGCTTTTGCAGCTAGCAAAATTAATTCTTCACTTCTAATTTAGTAATGATAATGGTGAGTTTTCTTTTCTTTTTTGTAGTCTCTTCTTTAATGGATGCAATATCATTTTCTTTTCTTTTTTTTTTTTTTTTGCATTTGTAAGAATTTTTACTGTGTTCCTTTTTTGATCAGAATCCACAGATTGAAGAACTTTTAATTTAGTTTCACTTTTTCCAATGAACCTCAGATCTTGGATTTCTGTAAAGTAACATTGTCCTTGGACTTTCTTTAAGTAGTGAAATGAACAAAGGGAATCAGATTGAGAACTCACCATAGAGTACACAGAATCGTAATTCTTAGGAGGTCATATGGAGATAACAGAATCATGTGAAGTATCGAGTGCTGTGAGCACAGTGGTTGGAGATCTAGCAGATAAGGCTCCATGAATGAGTCCAATAGGTCTGTCTACATGGCAACCTATTATATAGATACTGTGCCATATTAACTTGATATGTGCCAGTTTTCATTCCTCTCCCTACAAAATGAACTGGAAGGTATAAGTCTATACTTGCAGTGTTGTATAGTCGGAGTTTATTAGCAGTCAGGGCCTAGAGATTATCACTACAACTTCTGTCATACATTGCATGGGTGTTTGACTGATTTGACTGTTATGAGCATGTTCAGTTGTGTGTTTATAACACATTTTGATGTAAACTTTTGATTAAATATTTTACTTGCATGTCTGCATTGGAATGTTTTCCAACATCCTTACACCTGGACCTCCCCCGTACCCCTCCGTGTGTGTGTTTTGTTTAGTTGCATAAGCATAGGCCTTTTAATTTTCTTTGTGGTTTCTTAAAAAGGAGGTTTAAGTGGTGAAGTATGAAGTACTGTATGCAATGGTATTTAAGCATTTTGCATTGCATTTTCCACTTCTGTCTCTGTTATAAGTTAGACCTTTATGTTACTTGCTATGCATTCAGTTTGAAAGGATTTATTGTATGTGAGTGCCATGCACCCAATCTAGTGCTGCTTGGTGCCACTGGATACAGAGAACTATAGCAAGTGATGGCTACTTTTAAAGAAGTTAAACTTTTAAGTTTGGTACATTATACATGCTACAATATTAAGTATATTTCTGACAGGATAAAAATTCCATTTTTTTCTGCATCTGTTGAGGATTGTATGGTTTTTTTTTACGGTTGGTTGATGTGGTGGATGATGTTAATTTTTGAATGTTAAACCAATCCAGCATTCCTGTGATAAATCCCACTTGGTCATGATGTATTATGCTTTTAACATTTTGATGGACTCAGTTTGCTAAAATTTTGTTTAGAATTTTTCCATCTTTGTTCACAAGGTATAGTGGTCTGTAGTTTTCTTTTGTCTTTTTCTTTTTGCAATGTCTTTATGTGGTTTTGGTATGAGGGTGATGCTGGCCTCATAGAATGAGTTAGAATATATTTCTTTCTTGATATGGTTTGGCTGTGTCCCCACCCAAATCTCTTCTTGAATTGTAACTCCCACAGTTTCCACGTGTTGTGGGAGGGGCTCAGTGGGAGGTAATTGAATCATGGGGGCAGGTCTTTCTCATGCTGTTCTTGTGATAGTGAATAAGTCTTATGAGATCTGATGGTTTTATAAAGAGGAGTTCCCCTGCACACACTTTCTTTCTTTTTGCCTGCTGCCATCCATGTAAGACGTGACTTGCTACTCCTTGCCTTCCACCATGATTGTGAGGCGTCCTCAGCCATGTGGAACTGTGAGTCCGTGAAACCTCTTTTTTGTGTGTGAGTTGCCCAGTTTCGGGTATGTCTCTATCAGCAGCATGAAAACAGACTAATACATTTCTCTTCTATTTTCTGAAAGAGTTTTTATACATTGGGCATTTTTCTTCCTTTAAATGTTTGATAAAATTCACCAGCGAAGCTGTGTAGGCCTGGATTTTCTTTGTGGGAAGATTTTTAACTTAAATTCCAATTAATCCAATCAATTTAGGGCTTTTTAGATTATCTGTTTCTTCTTGAGTGAACTTTGATAGTTTCTGTCTTTCTAGAAGTTTGTCTATTTTATCTAAGTTGCTAAATGTATTGCTATGAAAATTTTCGTATTTTTCCTAATTACTCTTCTAAGATAGAAAATTTTTTTTAATTTAAATCTGATTATGCCTTAACCCTGCTCAATCTCTTTTAATGTTACTTAGATTAAAAGCCAAATTACTTATCATGGCCCAAAAGGTATTATATGATTGTATTTCTCTTCCTCTTCAACCTGATCTCATACAAGATTTGATATCTCTCATTATGCTTTAGCCACACTGATAGATTAGATGCAAAGGGAGGAACCAAGGATTATGGACTGTCTTCCATTTCTTCAAGAGCTAAGATCTTTATTTCTCGAGGGCCTTTGAATTAGCTCTTCAAGAGCTAAGATCTTTATTTCTTGAGGGCCTTCTCCCTCCTTAGTATTTATTCTCTTCCCTCAAATTTTCACAAGGCTTATTTCTTGCCATTTTGGGGTCTTAGCTAAATGTCACCTCCTCAGACCTTTTTCTCACTCTATTCTCTTCCCTTCTCTATCACATGTGACCCTATTTATTCCTTTTATAGGAGTTCTCACACTCTTTATCTCACCTATTTAGTTATGTGTTGTATATTCTCCCACTAGTACATAAATTCCAAAAAGGCCCTCATCTGTCTTTTGCCTGACATAGTGACTTTCATACCGTAAGTGCTCAATAAATAATTGAGGGCTAAAAGAAGCTGTAATTCTGAATAGAATGAATGAACATAAGTAATTGGCATCATCATTTACTTGATGATGATAAAATTGTGGATCAGAAAGCTTAAGAACTCAGACTTAATCCCAGAGATAGGGAGAAAACTTTGTTTTATTTATTTATTTATTCTTCTTCATTTAAAAAAAATACGTTAAGTTCTGGGATACATGTGCGGAATGTGCAGGTTTGTTACATAGGTATACATGTGCCATGGTGGTTTGCTGCACCTGTCAACCCATCATCTAGGTTTTAATGCCCGCGTGCATTAAGTATCCATTATCTAGTACTCACTGTTTTTCATATATCCTGTCATTGTAACTTACGTCTAAATCATGGGGTTATCTTTGGTGTCTCCTTAATGTTACACCAGTTTTTAATTGTTATAATAGCTGTAGTATTAATAGCTGCCATTTATTCAGCCCCTACCATGTGCCAGGTTTTGTGCAAGTGGCTATCCATTTGTTATTTCTAATGAAAATGCCAACTACTTTATAGAGATATTGTAAGACTAACTAAAACAAGGAAGGCAGAAGATCCTACACCGGATTACTGATGTTTTTTAAAAATTCAGTATTATGATTTTCTTTTGCATATACTTTCAGTCATCAAATATTTATTTAGCACTTACCATATATGTGATGTTGGCTAAGTTATTTAACCTCTCTGTACTCAGTTTCCTCATCCATAAAATGGAAGTAATGATAGTGCTACCTCATATGATAATTAAATAATATATGTAAAGCACCTAAACACTGCCTGGCATGTAGTAAGTTATGGTACCTAAAAATATTAGCTATTATTATTTTCTAGCCATATGAAGAAATCTATGAGCAACGTAAGACATGTGACTATGGGGTATAACATATTCCTAGAAGGTTATACTCAGTAATATAAAAATATAAAATTTTTGTAAAGTAATATATTAATGAGATGAAATTTTAGTCACAATCCCAAAGAGATTTTTAAGAATTGAAACTAGTGAAAATAACTCTAAAGTTTATGAGACCAGCCTAGAAAATTTAGAAAAAGAAAAATAAAGGGAAGGGATTTGCCCCACTGGTTAACATTTAAAAAAAAAATGTAGTAATTAAGACAGTATGGTCCTGGCAGAGGAGAAAAGGAAAAATAAACTGAATTATTTGGTATCGCAATTAGCAAGTGAATGTAAAAAGCTAGTATTGGGTCTGAAGATATTTCAAATCAATGCAGAAAGAATGGATTATATAATAAATGGTCTTGGAACAATTGGCCAGTCACTTGGATTGCTACTTAGTATTTTATACTAAAAAATATTCTAAACTTACTGAAGACTTAAATGCATAAAACATGAAACAGTGCCACCCACAGCTTCCATAGATGTTAATGGCCCCTGTGCTGGTATGCCCTTCCTCCCTTCTTTCTTCCTTAGCTGTACAGTGGCCAGTAAACTGACCAAAGAATATATTTCTGCATTTGAGGAAGTTTTCATCCTATTTGACAAAGAAGCCAAAAGCACCATCACAAAAAGGAATTTGGAACTTGGGTCACTAGGTCAGAATGCAACAGAAGCAAAATAATATGGATGCTACAGCCGTTGTATATTACCATTATAGCTAGACGTTGTTGTACAAGTTTGAATACCTAACATTTATATAATACTTTCTATGTTTCAGGCAGTGTTACAGTGCTTTACATATATTGATTCACTTAGTCTTCAAATGAGGTAGTACCATTATTACACATTTTGTGGATGAGGAAACCAAGGCACAGGGAGGTTAAATAGCTTGGCCAAAGCTCACACAGTTGGTTAGTGGCAAAGCCAAGATTCCAACCCAGGTAGTCTGGCTCCAGAGTCTATGCTCTTAACCACTTTGCTACATTGCTTATCTAGCAAACTGAAAGATACAAAAATGGAGTAGAAATCAGTGAAATTTGACAAGGATGACAATGGTTATTTACATCAGGCTCCAGAACCATGTCATGTAATTGCAGAGACCAGAAAACCTAACAACATGAAGAAATAGATAAACTGATCAGAGAAATAGATATTGATGGAAATGGACTAGTAGCTGTGAAGACTTTATATATATGATGATTACAAGATGAAAATCCCATTTCGTTGTAATTTCCCCCTACAGATCTATCAGATTGAATGTTTTTAAAAAGATCATTTATTTATTCTGTTTCTTTATAGCAAACTCATGTCAAAAATAACTTCTGTACACACATAAGAAAAATCTACGTGTACTTGTAGACGTTTGTTTCCCCAAAAGATCAAGCAGTACACCTGTTTACAATTATAAGTGCGAGTGATAAGTGACAAGGAAACAGTAGACTCCTTAAAGCTCTCCCTGTGCATGCTTCTTACACTATTTTGGCTGTCTTGTTTTTCTGGTTTTCATGCGCCTTGGTAACTGAGCATGACCAAATCTTGAAGTGCCTTATATGCAGTATTACTGATTTTAGACTTTTTCCAGATGACTTTATCTGGAAGACACTGAAGGGTGTTTAAATAGGGTACTGCTGTGATTTTAATGGATGTTTGAAGATAATCTCTCTTGGGTACTCTGAAGAATTCAGAGGAAAGTGTGAAAAGAAACAGACCCATCTTTTCTAGCCTGCATGTCATCTTATGCCTGTTTATTACTTTGATTAATCTAAGGTCTGTGTTTCTTTTCTTAGGTAACCCAGGTTTTTCTGCCTTTTATGTGCCATTTGCAAAGGCTTTATACTCTTTGACAAACAGACGCTTTCCAGTTTGGACTATCAGTCATGCTGGGCATGCGTTGGCTCCCAAAGACAAGAAGATTCTTACAACATCAGAGGGTATGTCCTTGTTAATATCTACTTTCCTTTACAGTGAGTGGAGGGTCATGTTTCTAGCAAGCCTGCTAAGGTTAAGAGTTACACCAGTGGAAACTTCTGCTTGTGGCATTAGGCCCATGGTGCCGTATTTCGGTAAACTTAGAATTTTTAGAGACATTTTAACTCTTCAGGTAGTTTTCTGTAAGAATATGGGTAGATAAAACAATCTATGACTTGCCTTCTTTGTTTACCAATTAGTAATCAACTGTGTGTTTTTTGATCATGTATTATTTTTCCAGGGTTGTTCTAGCAGGAATGATAGGGAAAAAGCAGTCCCCAACCATTTTGGCGCCTGGGAACCAGTTTTGTGGAAAACAATTTTTCCACAGACTGGGGAGGGGTGGATGGTTTTGGGATGAAACTGTTCCACCTCAGATTATCAGGTGTGCAACCTAGATCTTGCATGCACAGTTCACAATAGGGTACTCCTATGAGAATTTAATGCTGCCGCTGATCTGACAGGAGGCAGAGCTCAGGCAGTAATGCTTACTCATCCATCGCACACCTTCATCTGTGTGGCCGGGTTCCTGACAGGCCACAGACAGGGGTTGGGAACCCCTTTTATAAACCGTGTTCTTTACTTTAAAGAAGGTTTTTCTCTCATATTTAGAGAATAACTAAGTGATAAACTGTGGCCTGCTAATCATATAGACACCTAACGGGTAAACAAAGGAGAAAACACAGTTTGGGTTAGGAGAGACTTTGTGGAGTAGGCGTGTGTCTTAGTCAGTTTGGGCTGCTATAGCAAAATACCTAGACTAAGTAGCTTTTAAAAATGGAAATTGATTTCTCATAGTTTCTTGAGACTGGACGTCCAGTCCAGTCTGCACTGGCAGATTCGATGTCTGACGAAAACCTACTTCCTGATTCACAGATGGCATTCTTGCTGTCCTCTCATGGTGGACAGAGGAGGCAAGCTCTCTTGGGACTCTAGTGGGCTCTATCCTCATGACCACATCTAATCCTAATTACTTCCCAAAGACTCCCCTCCACCTCTTAATAGCATTTGGGCATAGGGTTTCACCTATGGATTTGGGGGCCATATAAGCATTCAGACCATTACAATTGGTTTTGACAATTGAATAAGATTTGGATTTAGGGCATGGAGGTGGGTGCAGAGGTACAACAGATAGAAGGAGTAGCACAGAAGGGAACAAGATTTAGTAGGGATGTTACTGCTAAGCAGGGCCAGTTTGAGAGGGACTTTGAGAGCTGGAGAAAGAGCCAGGACTCCATGCTGGAAGGCTTCTAAATGGAAGAAGTAATACCATGGAGATGCAAACTACCTCCTTTAAATCTGTGAGAATTCTAGCATGTTCACTGTTCCAAAAAATAAAAAATGAGAGAAAAAATAACAAATATAAGTTTATAAAACATAAACATAACTTTATAAAAGTACAGCGTATCCAAGAATTGAGGGACAATTTCAAAAGGTGTAACATGTGGAATGCTCTATAGGCATTCCATTCAAGAGCGTTTTGTCCTAGGGAGTTTCCTTTAGTTAATTTGAGGTGAGATCAAGGTGGCTGTGACTTCATTGCCCAGTTTGCTTCTGGTTCTTGTATGTCTCTCTGGTGGTATGAGCATCTTTTTGTGCTTATTGAGCTTCTCAGTTTTAAAGATATTTTACAATAAAGTTACATTTTACATCTATAGTCTTCATTACTATATATGCATGATTCTTTTAGACATTGATATACAAGGTTGAACATACAAAAGCCTGTACTCTTTGAAGGCTAGTTTTGATTATATTTATTTTTAATTGTATTCTCTGACCTCAGCCTATGATCCTCATATCAGATACAATTTTTTGTTTCTATTTTAAAATTTGAATATGGTGGCAATAAATATGGTTGCATATGTGAACTCTTCTGAATACTTTCTGAAAAACATTAGTTTACTAATCTGTTATTTGTGTAAATGTTGCATGTCAGATAAACAGTATCAATTTATCTAGTTTTATCTAATTGTTAACCTTGTGTTTTGCAGCTGACTGTTTAGCTGCAGGGAGTATGTTGTGTAATTTTCTATTTATTTTCTAAATGGATTACCTTCCTTTATTGTATTTTTATATTAAAAAGTTATATGTGCTTATTAAACAATTTAGTATGGAAAACTGAATAAGAAAATAAAAAATCAGTGTCCTAGAAGTTAAAGGTTGAAAAGAAATACTAAAACTTCATAATGTTTTAATTATGCTTAAACATTTTCAACCTAAAGCCTAACGTTAGCACCTTGGCACTAAGAGATGAGATTTTTCAATGAATAATACTTTGTGTAATAGCTCAGATATTTTCTAGGCTGAAGTAAGCATCTAGGAATAGCAGCACCAGGGACTATATTTTTAGTGCTTTTTCCCCATGACAATATCGTGATGAAGTGTGTATCTTAAATGTTAGTAAAATAGTTACATTTAGATTTTCAGGGTATTTTTTTTCAACATCTATTTGCTTATTACCTGTTCAAAACTTGTATTTGGCGTATGTTATACGTTAAGAAAATATTTAGCATAGAATGTTTTTTTTAAATAAATAGTGGACTTCCAGTTTCAGCTCTGACATGTAGAACTTGGAATTTGTCACTTCTCTCCTCACAATAAGAAAAAAGCTGAGGCGGAGTATGGTGTCTCATGCCTGTAATCCCAGCACTTTGGGAGGCCAAGGCAGGCGGATCACGTGAGGCCAGGAATTTGAGACTAGCTTGGCCAACATGGCAAAACTGCATCTCTACTAAAAGTACAAAAATTAGCCAGGCATGGTGGTGTTTGCCTGTAATCCCAACTACTCAGGAGACTGAGACATGAGAATTGCTTGAATCTGGGAGGCAGAGGTTGCAGTGAGCCGAGATTGTGCCACTGCACTCCAGCCTAGGTGACAGAGTGAGACTCTGTCTCAAAAAAGAAAGAAAAAAAGAAAAGAAAAAAGTTGAACAAAACTAAAAATTATTTTTCTTAGACCTTTCAGAGAATTGAGGTCACAGGACAAATTGTCACCTAAAATCTAGAGAGACAAGGAAATACAATGAAGATCAGCTTATCTGAAGCAGAAGACAATAGTGCCATTTATGTAGAATACATAAATGGTGATTTTGATGAATTGCTGGGGGTAAAGTACAGACTATTTTAAGAGTAACAAACTTCTGCAAGCCTATTCTTGGGGGACTTCTTCACTTTCATAGGTATTACTTCTAGGAACCTCATCAGATTCTTTTGTGAAAATTTGAGAAATGTCCCCTATGGTTTTTTGTTAGGAGTGGAAGAGAAGTAAGCATTTTGCAGTATGCCCAGAATATTCTCAATAACATGGCTTACTTTCCAAGGGAAAAAGAGTTCCAGAGCTTTATCCAACCTGGGGGAAGGGCAGTTAGCCAACTCCGTCTTCCCCTAGCCTTCCTGTCTCACATGCTGGAGGAGAAAAAAAGATGACAAAAACTTTTGAAGATCACAGCACAGGCATTCAGGCCCACTGAAAGACTGAGGTTTAATCATTACATTATAGGATGCTTCCCTCCTCATTTTACCACCATGTCTACAGGCCTCTACTTAATAATAGTTCATTATAACTATAGGAGCTACAAGACACAAACTCTATTTAAGAAGGAGTTCTTAGGGAAAACCAAAGGCAATGGAGGAAAAAAAAACAAGAACATTAGAAGAAACTGAAGTTTCTGATACCTGTAGCTACAAAAAACATTAAGCATAGCCCTGGCCAGGCGTGGTGGCTCATGCCTGTAATCCCAGCACAGATATACAGTTTATTTTTCTTGTTCCAAATTGATCTGGTAGATAGTTGTTTATTCAAAGTAATAAAAGTAACAGTATGTTGGGTAATTACAACATGGATAAATGAAATGAATGTCAATCATGTTATAAGGGATGGAAGAGAGGAATTGGGAATACTCAGTTGTAACATACCTGGACTAAAGGTAAAGTGGTATAGTGTTACTTCAGATGAACTTGGTTTTGTTTGTTTGTTTGTTTTGAGGCAGGGTCTCACTCTCTCGCCCAGGCTGGAGTACATTGGTACAATCTTGACCCACTGCAGCCTCAACCCGCCAGGCTCAGGTGATCCTCCCACCTCAGCCTCCCAAGTAGCTGGGACTACAGACGCATGCCACTACACCTGGCTAATTTTTGGATTTTTAGTAGATGCAGGGTTTCACCATATTGCCCAGGCTGGTCTTGGAACTCCTGGGCTCAAGCGATCTGCCCTCCTCAGCTTCCCAAAGTGCTGGGATTACAGGCATGAGCCACTGTGCCCAGCCAAAAAAAAATTTTTTTAGTAAGTATAATTATTATGAGAAGAAGAGAGAATGTTAGATCATTTAAAATGCTCAATTAAAGCTAGGAATAGAGAGTAGGATTTTAAAAAGAAAGAACAAGTATAACAAAGAAGAAACATTTATAAATATGATAGCTATTAATTCAACTATGTCAGTAATCACTTTATTTATTTATTTAGAGACACAGTCTCACTCTGTCACCCAGGCTGGAGTGCAGTGGTGCCATCGAGACTAACTGTAGCCTGAAACTCCCAGGCTTAAGTGATCATCCCACCTCAGCCTCCTGAGTAGCTGAGACCACAAGTGTGTGCCAGCATGCCTGGCTAATTTTTGTATTTTTTTATAGGGACAGGGTTTTGTCATGTTGCCTGGGCTGGTCTTGAACTCCTGGGCTCAAGTGATCTACCTGCCCTGGCCTCCTGAAGTGCTAGGATTACAGGTATGAGCCACCATGCCCAGCCTCAGTAATCACTTTAAATGTGAATGGTCTAAATATACCAATTAAAATACACAGATTGTTGGAGTGGTAGGGGGAGATCCAACTATATGTTGTCTACAAGAAACCACTTTAGGACCAGGCACAGTTATACACGCCCATAATTCCAGCACTTTGGGAGGACGAGGTCAACAGATTGCTTGAGCCCAGGAGTTTGAGACCAGCCTGGGCAACATGGTGAAACTCCATCTCTACAGAAAAATACAAAAATTAGTCAGGCGTGCTGGCCTGCACCTGTGGTTCAGCCTACTCAGGAGGCTGAGGTGGGCAGATCACTTGAACTTGGGAGGTTGAGGCTGCAGTGAGCCGAGATCATGCCACTGCACTCCAGTCTGGGTGACAGAGTGAGACCTTGTCTTTAAAACAAACAAACATTTTAAAACAAACAAACAAAAACTTTAAATATAAAGACACAGATATGTCGCAAGTAAAGGGATATACAGAGATATACCATGGTAGCACTAGTCAAAAGAAAGCTGGAGTAGCTATTTTAATTTTAGACAAAGCAGGCTTCAGAAAAAGGAAAATGTCAGGGATAAAGAGGAGCATTACATAATAATAGCACCAGTTCTTCAAGGAAACATAACAATCCTTAACAAATATGTACCTAACAACAAAGGTCAGAATGCAGGAGGCAAAACTGATAGACTGCACTATTCTAAGTGGAAACATCAGCAATCCCTTTTCTGTAATTAATAGATCCAGCAAACAGAAAGGCAGTAAAGATATAGTTGAACTGAATTGCACCTTCAGTCAACTTTATTTAATTGACATTTATAGACTACTTCATCTAACAACATACTCTTCTCAAGCACACATGGAGCATTCACCAAGATAGACTACATTCTGGGCCATAAAACATACCTTAACAAACTTAAAAGAGTATAAATTATACAAGGTATGCTCTTAGACTACAGTGGAATTAAACTAGAAATCAACAACAGAAACATAGCTATGAAATCCCAATATATTTAGAAGTTAAACAACACACTTTTAAATAACACATGGGTCAGTGAAGTCTCAAGAGTAACATAAAAATACTTTGAACAAAATAAAAGTAGAAATACAACTTATAAAAATTTGTATGATATAGCAAAACTAGTGCTTAGAAGGAAATTTATAGCATTGACTGCATATATTAGAAAAGAAGGAAGATCTAAAGTCAGTTACCTAACTTTCTGCCTTTAGGACACTGGAGAAAGAACAATTTAAGCCTAAAGCAAAGAGAAGAAAAGATGATAAAAATGGGAACACAAATCAATGAAGTTGAAAACAAGAAATTATTAGAAAAAAATCAACAAACCAAAAGCTAGTTATTTAAAAGACTAATAAAATTAATAAACCCGTAGTCAGGCTAACCAAGGGGGGAAAAAGAGAAGACACAAATTACAAGTATTCAGAAAGAAAAGAAGATTCATTGCTGCTGATCTCTTAGATAATAAAAGGACAACAAACTTAACTTAGATAATATGGACCAATCTGTTGAAAGATACAACCTCCCAAAACTCACACAAGGAAAAATAGATAATCGGAATAGACTGTATCTGTTAAAGAAATTAAACCACCAAAGCTGAATAAGGACAAAACAAGAAAAGTATAGGTCAGTATCCTTGAGGGACATACATGCAAAAATTCTCAACAGAATACCAGCAAACTGAATTCAACATCACATTAAAAGGATATGGTCATGATCAAGTGAGCTATCTTAAGTCATACTAAAGACAGAAGCGAACATTTGAAGAGACCATGAATGGCAACTTTGAAAGTTGAAAACAGACTCAGAGAATCACCCTTGATCAGGTGTTCTCAAACTTTGGCATGCATCAAAATCACCTGAAGGGTTTATTAAAACACAGGTGGCTACCTCTGAGTTGTTGATTTAGTAGATCTGGGGTGGGACCTGAGAATTTGCATTTCTAACAAGTTCCCAGGTAATATTGGTGCTGCTGGTCCTGGGACCACATTTTCAGAACCACTGCCCTAGATGTTCACCAATAAACACTGATAAGGAAAACCAGTAGAAAATATCATCATGTGTCTGCATTTTTAGGAAAACAGCTTTAATTCTTATTTTAAATTGACATCTTATTATTTATAACTTAACTTTGAATATGTTTATCACTACTTGGCCTGCTTGTGTGCTATTGAGTTAATAACTTAGTAATTGGAGTCTGGGTTCTTTGTTACCTAATGAGAATAGTGCCATCTAGAGGCATTAGCCCAAAGGGCCACCACAGGGCCAAAGGAAGCTGTGGTTTCTGGAGAGGGTGAAAGGGCAACTCATTATCATCAAGGACTGATTGACAACCTACTAGGTTATTAACTGTCATGCTACAAGGGTATACAAAGAGTTAGAATTGCTTGCCAGTCTCCACCTTTTAGGTTTGTGACTTTCTGTATCTGAGTAGCTCAAAAGTTCTGTGAAGGCTAAGTAGGGCTCTGGGCCTTGGACCAGCCCCCCTGTTCAGCTAGAACAGTTCTGCTGTCATCTGTTGTACACATTGGAGGTTATGTTTGCAAATGTATGCTATAGTGGCTTTGGATAGGCAGCACAGATATATTATTTGCTGTCCAAGATTGTCCTAAGGTACTGGTTTTCTGGCATACAAAATAATGGCGTGAAAAATATGTAATCATTGAGAAAAAGGGCATAAGCTATAACCACACATCAAATGTTGAAAGTATGTTTTGCTTCATATTAGCGCATGTTAAAATTATGAACAGTTGGAAATAATATTCTAGTAGACCACATTATCACAATCATAAGTTGAATATAATTGGAAGAACAGATGTTCACCAATGTCAGAAGGGGATGATTCGAGGGGGAAAAAAAAGTGTGAAAAGAAAATTTGAGGAGTTGGGAGTATAAACTGTTTTCTGGATTTGATTTGCTATAGAGTCAGCATACATGATGGGAAATTCATTATCAACTATTTCAAGTCATTGTTTAGAAAGTATGAAATGAAAGCTAGAAATCATGCTGGTTTCGTTTTAGCAGATAAAAACATTACCTAAAAAAGTTACACAATCTTGCAACTAATGATGAATTTGAGTCATGCTTATCCAAAGAAACAATAAACTACTCTCACTGCAGTCCCCCAAATAGGAAGAAAGAGAGAAAATCCAGTGGAGCTTTCTCTCTTGCCAGGACTGGGAGTGGTAGGGCAACAAGGAGGTAAGATGGAATGACTGGATGAGCCCAAGGCAGGAACAACCAATCAATCAACTCTCAGGGCTCACAGTCCCTAGAATTGAAAGCACGTAAATCTGTGGGTCTGAAGAGCAAGAAACCAAAGTGCAGAGCAAGAGAAGAAGTTAGGAATCAAGCAAATTGTTAAGAGTCCCAGGGCAGACAGAAGTAGGGAGAGTGAGCATTGCAGTTAACGTCCATAACACAGACCAGATTGCGCGCTCCTCTCTTGGCAATCTATAGGTATCTTCTCAGTGATCACAGAACCGAGTCCAGACTCCTTGGTGTGAAGTTCAGTTTCCTACTTCATCTATACCCAACTTTCCTTTTTAACCTTATGCTTCACCTTTCTGTATAACCACACATAGCCACAGAACTCATGGCTTTTTCCAAGTAACAGCCATGGAAACATGGCTGTTTCCAAAATAACACTTTACAATAAAAAGTAACACACTTTTTATGCCTTTTTCTTTTATTGTTTGCTAAGTCTATAACATTATGTTCCCCTTGCTGAATCTCTCTCCTGTTTCCTGCTAAGGACTGTTGAAGTCCTTAGCAGATAATTGGTTTTAGTGAAGTGGAAAGCATAATTTGATGACTGTGGTTTTCACCATCTGTTTGGAGAATAATAATTTAAAATTATTTTATAAAACATATGCTTGGGGTTTACAAATTTTGAAATTTGTTTTCTAAATAAGATAGCAGTGTTAAATAGAATAATTATCTCCCATTCCCCTCACTGTGATGCATACTTTAAGAGCTAACAGAGTTGTACCCGTGTTTAGATACAGGGAGCTTACAGAATACTTAGGGAGGGAGCTGGGAATTGATGAGAGTGTACTCTCATTTCAGCCTAGTAACCTCAGGACAGCTGTGAAAGGAAGGCCTTATGGATCGATGAACTAGATAAGCATACAGAATTAGGGACCACAGTTCTCACTGAGCCAATTCGCTGATATTCAGTACAAACCCAGAACATCTCTGGGGGCTTCTGTATTCCATGTGAGAAAGAAATGAATGGTGATTTTCCCTACAAAATAGGTGTAAGATATCTAGGAACAACAGCATGTCAATGCATTCTTTTTTTTTTAATTTATTTTGAGAAATTTTTAAAAACGTAGAAAAATAGTTATATAACAATCAAAGATTCTATTACTCACACTTGACAGTTAACATTGCCATATTTACATATTTTTGTTAGCAAAATAAGTGAAATAAAACAATACAGAAAAAGTTTTGTTTTTTTGTATCCCATCTCTAGTTCTATCATGAATTTAGAGTAAATATTTCATGTCTCTTTTTATATTTGTAGTTATATATATTTATATATATGTATAGCATGGTGAACAACATAAGATTTTTTTGTGTATTTGAAAGAAATTAAGGAGGAAACATTTTAAATTTTATTTCTTCTTAAAAAAAAAAGGAATACATGTGCAGAATGTACAGGTTTGTTACATAGGTATACGTATGCCATGGTGGTTTGCTGCACTTATTGACCTGTCCTCTAAGTTCCCTCCCCTCACCCCCCACCCCCCAACGGCCCTAGTATGTGTTGTTCCCCTCTCTGTGTCCATGTGTTCTCAATGTTCAACTCCCACTTATGGGTGAGAACATGCTTCACAAGGAAACTATATTTTCATCTTGATCAAAGAATTCTTTAAAATATGAAATATTATTCTTAGCCTTTCAATTTTTACATGTAAGTTGTTTAATTAAAGTTATTAAGATACAGCTTTGGAGTAATGACTGGGGGCAGGATGGAAGAGTTCAGTAGCTGAGCAAATTCTGGTGTGAGATGTAGTTACTGTCTGCAGACTCAGTCC
The DNA here is from genome assembly GCF_009828535.3 of Hylobates moloch. Lineage (NCBI taxonomy): Eukaryota > Metazoa > Chordata > Mammalia > Primates > Hylobatidae > Hylobates > Hylobates moloch. Next base: position 20,413,046 of record NW_026652288.1, on the reverse strand, counting down.
TACCAAAGGCATGTGTAGTGCTAATCTCCAGTCTTGTCTGTTCTTTGGTCAGAGATGACCTATAAATACTGTTTGTATGAAAATAAATAGTTGAACTTATATGTTTATATTCAGTATATAGCCATATATATGAATGGCAGTTAAATATATAGTTAAATTTAAACTGTTTTGCTTGGATTCAGATACATAGTTAAATGTATACATTTATAGTAATATACATGTAATAAAGAATATCTTCTAGTTATTTATCTCGGGTAGAGTGGGAAAAGGTACAGTACTTTTTATGAATCAAAGGGCCATTACCCTTCTATTGTGATCCAATAAACTGTGTTCTTTTCTCACGCAAATGCTTGAGATACTTAACTTTGGCATTTAATAATTGTGTTTTTATCTATGTCTGTTTCCTGTTAGTAGATTATGATCTCCTGAAAGGCAAAGGTAGTATATTTTATTTGTGTCTGTACTTTCAATAATACCAAAGGCCAATTAGTCACTGTTTTCTGTCAGAGTAGTCAATTCAGTTCATGTAAAATGAAGAAAATAATAATCATCAGATTTATCTGTGTTCTGAGGCTGTAAGGGAATTTAAAATTGAAAGCAATTTTAATGACTGCTTAATAACTTTAATAACTGGAGCAGCAAATTTGAACGATTAGACAAAAAGTTAATGCGAAGTACTGATATTATTTAATTTCTCTACTAACTATTTCAGAACAAGTTGTGGGTACCTTTTGAAATAAACTCTAGAACCGTTAGGTGAGCTGTGAAGTGATATCTAATAGAGATGGGTCTAAGAAATAGGCTCAGGTTCTAAGAGAAAATTGTCAATATGATATTGGGGCTGAGGTTACAGATTAACAGCATCTCAAGGCAGAAGAATTTTTCTTAGTACAGAACAAAATGGAGTTTCTTATGTCTTCCTCTTTCTACATAGATAAAATAACAGTCTGATCTCTCTTTCTTTCCCCCACAATTTATTGGTAACAATATGGTGGATTAGATTGTCATCCACCAATTTAGAAACAGATTATGTTCCAAATGTGCTTCATTGATTATAACTTGGAGTACATTTTCCTTATAGAAAGAATGATATAAATGATTTCCATATTAGCATTCTTCTGGTTTTGATACAATTGAATGTAATTTTTTCTGCATTTTTTGGAGAGTAAGTTAATAATTACTAGCATTTTCTCAGAATATATGACTATTAAAATAATAGGAATGAAAATATATAATATTTTCATATAAAAGTATATAGTCTTTTAACCTTTCGTTTTCTGCTAGCAAAATAATATCTAGAATTTTATTTACTAGTAAAATGAAAAAAGATAGGCTGAGAGTGGTGGCTTACGCCTGTAATCCCAGCACTTTGGGAGGCCGAGGTGGGTGGATCGCCTGAGGTCAGAAGTTTGAGACCAGCCTGGCTAACATGGTGAAACCTCATCTCTACAAAAATTCACCAGGCCTGGTGGTGCACGCCTGTAATCCCAGCTACTTGGGAGTCATGAGAATTGCTTGAACCCGGGAGGCGGAGGTTGTAGTGAGCTGAGATTGTGCCACTGCATTCCAGCCTGGGCGACAGAGTGAGACTCCATCTCAAAAATAAATAAATAAAAATAAATTTTAAAAGATAGCACATTTAAATTTTCATTCATTGTTCGTTTTTAGAAAGTACTTTCCCCATTAATCTTACCACTTCGGCAAACACTAACAAGTACTGTGTTCTTCTTGAAAATCTACTGAGTAGTTCCCAGAGGTAAAGCCAGATCTACCTCTGAAATATTCTGATTTATAATGTCCTTTAAAGTTTATCTGAAATACAATGTTTTAGGACCTTATTTATGATGTCAGTGAAATTTTAGAATATTTAGCCCATTTTCTTTCTCTTTGCTCTAACCATGTAAATGTTCTTGGTATATATTTGGGGGAGGACTTAAATAACAGGAATTGAAATGATGGCAATCATAGCTTTTATTTATCTGCTTATGCCAGACACTTAAACAACGCCATTGGGGGCTAGCATTATTATCTCTATTTTGTGCATGAGGAAACTGAAGCCTAGGTTAAAGGATTTGCTCAAGTCACACAGTTAGGGAGATGCTAAGCTGAGATTTAAACCCAGATTTATCTCATCTCCAGAGCCTGTTTATCTTTGTACTGCACCTACTGTCCCAACAGAAGGAAAACTTGGATATTTCCAAATGCTGCATATTTTGAAAAAGAACTTGGGATGCAAATATTAACATTATTGTGGTTTTTTCATATCAAAGAATGATATGATCACTTTTGGGTAGAAACTATTCAAACCTAAATATAATATTTCGTGCATAAAAAGGTGGATTTGGAGCCTTTAGAAGTCCTACCAAAGTCAGGTTCCAGATTCTCTCTCTTCCCAGTTCTGTTTCATGCTGAACTTCCTTGTTAAGTGGAGAATGAATTGTAAGCTGACCTGGGAAAAAGAGTGAGAGCATAACATGTTTAACATGGGAGATTAATAGTACTATGGAAATAGGGAAGTAAGCCTCATTGAGTCAAGAAAAAGCTTTTCAATAACTGTATGCTGGACTTTGGGGAGCAGTGATAAGCAAGACCTGAATTGTAAACTAGGAGTGAATTAGGAGTAGTTTGGTGAGATAAATAAACAGGGATGTTGTGGAAACTGAAAAGAGAGCCACTTTACTCCTCACATAATGAATCATAAAAAGGTCTCTCAGAGGAGATAACGGTTGTTTCAAGTTTGTAGGATAAACAGGACTTAGACTAAAAGGGGAGATGAGCACACACACACAAAAAAACCATATACAAACAAAGCAGAAGAGTAGTTTTTCTGAGTTTGGGGTGCCTCTTGAATGAGCCATACCGATTATAATTCCCATCAATGCCTTGCAAGTCATGAGAGCAAGAAATTCAGTGTTCAGTCACTCAAATTTTAGGAAACAGTTGACTGTCTTGTGATATTTTGAAATATTACACCCTGTCATTGGGTTATGTATATGTTCATAGGGAAAACCTATTCAAGTTTTCTACACTCATAGACTATTAGAGTGGCCAGCATCTTCAGAGATCATCTAGTCGGTTCCAGTTTTCATTCAGCCATAACATTTGCTGTGTACTAGTCACAGGACACAGATGAAAAGATGGACGTTGCCTTCAAGGAACTCACAGCCTAGGAGGAAATAAACATACAAACAGACAATGCACAAGCTTGATAAAGTGCTATAATAAAAGAGGTACTGATTAAGCACAGAAGAGAGCTCATTAATTTTTCTTGAGGATTAGCTAGGTAAAGTTTTAATTAGGTCTTGAAGAACCTAGAAAAGCAGTTCATTTGTGACAGGGAGGGAGGATATTTCAGGTCAGGACTGCTGGTTATTTAAAAGGGACAGTTTTTAACATTTCTACCTAAGTTTTTCAGTCTGGATTCTTTAAATAAATAAAGATTATCTAAAATAATTAAGTCATGTCATGGACTTTCTTAGTTGTCTATTAGTAATATAAATTAGCCTAAGCAGCTGGTTCTCAATGTGTGGTACTGGGACCCAGTGCATCAACATCTCCTGGAGACTTGGAAATGCAACTTCTCAGGCCCCAGCCTAGACCTACTGAAACAGAAACCCTGGGGTGTGGAGCCCAGCAATATGTTTTAACAAGCCTTCAAGGGGATTCTGATGTATGCTCAAGTTTGAGAACCACTGGCCTAAGCTAACAGTAATACACAGAATTATTGAAAGTTCATGGACTTTGAGGATTTGGAGACCTGAATTTGAATCTCACCTCTCCCACTTAATAAGTTTGTGACTATTAATCTGTCACCTAATATCTATGAGCATTGGGATTTTCACCTATCAGGTGAAGGTTATAATGTTTCCTTCCCAAAATTGTTGTGAAAATTGGTTAATATAAGGAATGCCTAATATTATCACTGGCACACTGTAGGCTTTTGATAAATGTTAACTGCTTTTCATCATGATTGTTATCTTGATCTTTTTTCAGTGATTACTTTTACTTACTTAATGAAAACATGCTCATATTTTTGCCTTTAGATTCAAACGCTCAAGAAATTAAGGACATTTATGGACTAAATGGACAAATAGAGCACAAACTAGCTTTCCTGAGAACTCATGTGCCAAAGGACTTGAAACTTGTGCTCATTGGCCATTCGATAGGCAGCTATTTCACACTTCAGATGCTGAAGCGAGTCCCTGAGCTCCCGGTAAGTAGGTCTCCAGAGGTAACTGTGGGTGCTGGACTGTGTGCCTGCACAAATTCTCCTCACCCTTCCTATGTTCTTTTGTCTCTTGTTCAGTTGATAAATAGAACAGAGAGAGGGATATTTGCTTTCTGCCTTTATCCTTATCTCCGTATTACGATGGGCTTATGTGAATGTATGTTCATAATGTTTCAGAGAATAATGCTGAGGGAGATAGGAAGTTTCTGAAAGAATGCCTTTGAATCTAGGGTTATCGGAGTTCTTATGTTACACATTACTTGCTGTTTTTTATAAAGAAGTATTTGTCTAGGTAAGACCTAGACAAGAATCTGTCTTTTGTGGGAAGGTATTTTGTAAATATTCTTGCCTTTTTCAGAAGGAAGAAATGTATCATCATCATCATCACTGATAGGCAAACAGCTGTCTTTATGGAACACTACATCTTTATTAACTCATAAGTTCAGATTCTTACCTATTCTGTGTCTTGGCGGCCTTTTTGAGACACATATTCACAAATACTCGCAAATATTTGTTGGATACCACTATGTGCCAGATATTAAGTGAGGTGCTAGAGACGCAAAGACCTATTTAAAGTACCCAGGAAAGCAAGTGAACTATAAGAGATATAAAACAAAACAAAAAAATTGTACTTTCACTAACATATACCATTAAAATAACTCACTGAATGGATGCAATTCACAAGAAAATTCATTTCTTTATTCAACAAACATATATTAAGCTCTTTCCATGTGTCAGATCCTGGGCTATGTTTTGAGGACATCCCAGTGAGTAAGACAGTCTTTGAAGTAGAAGAGCCTGGGGTCTGCTTGAGGAGACAGTCTAACCAATATATGTGATACCTGCTGTCTTGTTTAAGTTCAGGGGGGTGTGGGAGCATGGAGTGCTGGTAAACCTAGTAATCTGAAGCCAAGATAGGACGTGATCGCTTCGTGGCCGCCTTGTGCTAGGTTTTTAACTGTTTCTCACTCCATGGGATAAAATATCTTCAGTGGGGTCTCAGAGCTCACTAAGCACTCACTCCTTTTCTTGCCAGCTTCACCTGCTTACTTCTTATTCATAATTGCCCTTAGGAAATGTACAACTATAGCCTCCCTCGCTGTGGTTTTTAATACTAAATGGAGGTTTTAAATTATTATTGGGTATAAGAAAATGTGTTTTTCATTTCTAAGTGTGAATTCAATAAATTCAAGATTGTACTCTGTTCTCTGTATTATTGTCTACTTAATCAGAATGCAGGCTTTATTTTTGCTTTTAGCATTTTACACAGCTTCTAATCTCTTTTGTGCCTTTGAAGTCTCCTCTAGTACTATGTCATGTGGTTGCCATCTTTATGGTGTCCACCTCTGCCTCTTAATGGTTCTACTTGCACAGCTGTTGTGAGTTCTGGCACTAGAACCAGGACACGTAGGTTCCAATATTTATTGTCATTTTTTTAGTCTGTCTGATCTTAGACAAGTTATTGAGTCTCTACTTCAGTTTTGAGTCTCAATCTCAGTTTCCTCATTTGTAAAATGGGGATAATAATATGCTCTTCAAAGGATTTTTGTGAGGAATTATATAAAGCATCAAGAGTGATATCTGGAACTTTAACGTTCCAAATAAGTATTAGCTATTATTATTATTAGGGAAATAACTCTAGATTCATTGTCTCAGTCATTAGGTTAACTATTGTATTAGGTACCTATTGCTGTGTATCAAATTGCCCGAAAACTTAGCAGTGTAAAACAATACACATTTCTTCACTCGTAGTTTCTGGTCAGAAGTCTGGCCACAGCTTAGCTGGATTCTCTGCTTCAGGGTCTCTCCCCAGATTTTAACCAATATGTCTTCCAGGGCTGCAGTCTTATCTGAAGGCTTTAGTTGAGATGGATCTGCATCCAGGCTCACTCTTGTGGTTTTTGACAGGATCCCATTCCTTGAGAGTTGTTGGACAGAGGGCCTTCATTCAGCAGTGGCAGTTGGGTGGAGGCCACCTTCTTTAACATGTCGGCCTGTCTAGCTTACTTCATTGGAGCACGCCTGAAAGAAGAGCCAAGGAGACAGCCTGCTAGCAGATGAAAGTCACAGGCTGTAACCCAGTTACAAAGTGACATCCCATCACATTTCCTGTATTCTTGTTAGAATCAAGTCACTAGGTCTAGCCCACACTCAAGGGGAGGTAATTACACAAGGGCATGAATACTAGGAGGTGAAGGTCATCGGGAGCTGTGTCAGAGCTGCATACCCCACCATTCTAAAATTAGGATTTCACTTGTGTGTTGTGCAGTCAAGAACATGCACATAGGACATACATAAATTGTTGCATTTATTTACTGGTATAGGCAATGACTTGGACCTGTCAAATAAAATGTAGCAAACTGACATGAAATGTAATTATTTGTTGTTAGTTGTTCCAGGTGTCTTAAACACTTTAAAAACATTAAAAAGGATACTTGCATATTTGAAATAATAGCATTACTGTTCTATAAACATAGGAAAGAAAATATTCATTTGGGAGCCCATCACAGGCTATTATTAACTTAATCACAGATCTGCTTTGATTTTTGTGTTTGCTCCAGATCTGTTCCCCATGTGATGTGTGGTTTCTCTTTTGTGTGTTTGAAAATGATTGTTCAACACATTGTCTTGAACCTTTCTCTCTTTTTGGGCTCATATTCACAATGTCTGTTGGGAAAGAAGTAGAATGCATCTCAAGGTTAATGTGCTTTCTTATAGCTTTTTCAGCATCATAACTTTCTAATTATTGTCCTGCCTTCAAGTGTCCTTGCTTTTGCAGGAATAGTGGTGAAAAGGGGAAACAAAGATGAAACGTGAGCTTAACCTACTTTATTTGTGGAGACACAACTTAAACTGATTATAGAGTCTTCAGAAAGACATGTGAAGCTGTGTTTTATCTTCTTAAAAAGGGTGTAGGCTAGAAAATAATGTGTGCAACAAATTGTCCCAAAGGTCACCTCTTTTGGAGGGTAGGAGGGGCAGTGAACATCTGTATGATTTTTAAATTATTATTCAGAAGCTTTATCTGGTTTCAATTAACTACATTGTTGAAATTCCCTACCCCATCCCCAGCCCGCATTAAACACCTGGGTCAGTGAATATTGGTGGTGTGATCCCTGCCAAAGTGTTGAAAGTTCAGTGTCTCTGGGCTACTCTAAGACACCGCAGTGCCTGCATGCCTGAAGTTAGCATGACATGCTCCATTTAAGATGCATTTGACAAATACGTTTGTGTAAGCCAGAATGTTACAATCCTTAATCATTTTGCCAAAAATAAGTTAGCTATTATGTTTTATAACATATGAAGTGTGATAATAAGAAACTTGTGTTTCCATCTCTTCTGTTATTTTTTACTGGAATATTTGACTCTTGTAAGATTTTGAGGACATATGTGTAGTTTAGTAGCTAGCTGGTTTATTTAGTTTTATTTTGGTTCAGCTTTTTGCAATATTTTCATAACTAATTATAGGCAACTTGGTCTTAAATCATTTCAAGAGACTTATTGTATATGTCAGATATATTGTCTGACCTGTATTTTAATATACTAAAAAAAAGGTGCCCCTTTAAAAAAAATCTGGTATTTAAAGTTATTTGTTTATCTAAACAAATTCCATACATAGAATTAGAGATATTCTTCATATATTTTGAAAGTAATGCTCAGTATAGGAAATTTAAAGAGAAATTTTAGCAAATAGGTAATTGGAAGACTGTTAAATAGTAGCTATCATGACTTACAATTATAAACATAATTGTTTTTAGATTGATGGAATCTTAGAACTGAGATAGGCTTTAGAGACAATCTGGCCCCATCTTTCATTTTATCAATGGGAAGTGAGAGAAAGGTCCCTTGCCAGGATTCAGCCTTGGCTCTGCCTGAATCTGGGGTGGGGCATACTGGTATTAGCTGTGAGTATAAAAAGAATCCAAGAAGGTATTGATGGCTCCTTCAACCTGTGGATGATAGCAGAGCCTATAGCTATTACAGTGTGCCCTGCAGTGTACACAACTGCTAGGTTCGTGTGACTCATTGTGTTGGTGCTCCAAGAGTAGGAAACCCCGTGAATGCTCTAGCAATTTCAGGATTGTGTGTTGGGGTAGGGGGAGAATAATACAGAAGCAAAAATGTAATAATCTTATCTCCACTGTTAAAAATGTGTCACCTGATTTTGCCAGTAAATCTTTTTCATAAAGTTCAAGTTTGGGAGTTGAGTTGAAAGCCCTTGATTCTTCACTGAGTCTTGGGGTGAACTTCAATTAATATAACTTTAATTTTCCTCTAAGAATTTATATAACCTTTAATGATAACATGTTCTCCTCTTCGAGGGATATCAGATCCTTCACAAACTTAATTTTTTATATTATTTGGCCTTCTTGTGTACAATAACATAGAGTTTCCTTTGTCTGTCTGGTTGGCAAAAATGTCTTCTCTCTGAGTGAAATTTCTGGATTACTTAAACTCACTCTCTTAAGTACCAGACTGTTTTATCCAACTGAATAAAAATTTGTCTAAAATATATTACTTACTTATCTGCCTTCAGCAATGCATATTGACTATAGAGGAATTTTTTTCTTAGTGATTTAAGGGCAGTGGTAATAACACTATTATTTTGATAGTGTTATGCTAGAATAAAATGTAATCAAAAGGAATGTGCCTGTGTCCTGAAATTTCTTAGGTGATAATGCTTTTTCATTTTTTTTTAAAAATGTTTCATGTATGTCTATTTTAGTTTTTCTATCTCCTCTCTCAGTGTTAAGTACCTCTTCTCTTCCCTACTTGTAATTTATTGCTACTAATTTGCTATGGGCAGAGAAAACCAATAACTACATTATAATTTGTTTCAGTAGGAATGTACAGGTCCTAAATAGATAAAGGAGTAAAATTGACAGCAGTAAATGTGTGGGCATTGTTATCACTCAGCCTTTTTTTTCTCTTCTTTTGAGATCCTCAAAAAGGATGTTTTGGGGCATTTTAAGTACTCAAAATTTTAGAGACTCAACATACAACTACAGCTGAGAAGCTTACAAAACTTTACTAAAAGAAGTAGAATAACATGTTAGATCATGTATGTTTTGATTCGGGAATATACCTCATCCATACTAAGGAAAAAATAGCTTCAGTGTTCTCCAACAATGAGATTATTGAGACTGTGGTTTACTTACACTATTCTACTGAGCCTTCATGTCTGCTGTCAAAGTAAGACATGCTTGTAAGAAGCATTCATATTATGTCACTCAGCTGTGTTTCACAGTTGAGATAATCTGGAGGGAGGGAGAAGAATAGGAAATAACTCAGTTGTCATAGTAAATTTTGTCAGAATCCTATCCCTAGATTCAAGTGACAAGTGACAAGACATGGAAGGCAAAATGAGGCAGTACTGTAAGGCTCAGAAAGTTTTGTGGAGAGGGATGTCTTCTACCTGGGAAGCTCATAAAAAGCTTCCTGGAAGAGCTTCAGGGCCACTGAAGGACGAGTTGTATCTGGAAGCAGAGGATTTTATATGGTGGCTAGGGGGTACTGTGCATTCTAGGCAAGGGAGACAGCATGAAGAGAAATGGTTTTCATCACTGGGCACAGGGAGAGGGCAGTGGGTGGTGTGACTGGGTTGCGGCAGAGTGTGCATGGAGGGGTCAATCAGGCATGAGGTTCAAGGTTGATAGAGATGGACAAAAAGCTGGGCTAGGGAGCATGGGCTCATTTTCTGGACAGCAGAAAGCCATTGAAGGATCTCTGATGATAGCAGTCATGCATCAGGTAAATTAATCTCTCAGAGAAAAGGAAAATGAGATGGAGATAGAAAAAGTGCAGTATAAAAAGTGAACATCCAGGTGACAGGAAAGTTTACTAGTCCAAGTAAGAAATAATAAAGACAGTGTAAGGGATAAAATTGCCCAGGGAGATTGTTGAGGAAAGAGAGAGGTCATAGATGTATATCATCGGAATGATTTCATTTGCCATAAAGGAGTGTTACAGGATCTTTGGGGTGTTGCTGTTCTGCCTGAGTTTTGCTGGGGCCCACTGGGCTCATTCCACCCACTCTGCCTGACAGGCTATGCTCAGCTCATGCTGCCGGCCTGGATCCTATGCCTCCAAGGGAGACTAGAGTCAGGCGTGGAGTGATGAGGGGTGTGTGTGAGCGAGTATGGGGTGCAGCCACTGCACAGTCAGACATGCTGGCTGCTGCCATGGGGCAGGCAGCTCCAGGTGCCAGCATGGGTGCCAGCTCTCTGTGAGGCTGCAGCTGGACCAGGCACATCGTAAGCAGCTTCCCCGGCTGGCACCAGGGAATGTGGTGGCACCCAGAAGCTTAGAGACACCAGGAACCACAAAGCCCCAAAGAGGGAGTCACAGCTCTGGCTCAGGGAGCTCCCAGGTCTGGGCTCCCTGAAGTGCTGCAGATTTTCTCTCCTTCTCTTCACTCGCAACATGGCGAGCAGGGAGCATGTTTCAGCTCTGTTTGTATTACAGCAGCTCTTTTAGCCTCGCCACTCATCAGGTCCTGAGTTCTTGTCCTGTGACCAGGAAGAATGAGGTTTGCAGACATGCAGAGGGTGAGCAAGACAGAGAGGAGCTTTACTGAGCAATAAAACAGCTCAGAGAAGACCCGCAATGGACAGCTCCTCTATGTAGCCAGGGTGTCCCAATGAGTGTTCAGCTCCTAGCAGAGAGGGTAGCTCCTCTCTGCAGCTGGTCGTCCCGACAAGTGTTTAGCTATCAGCAGAGAGGGTAGCTCCTCTCTGCAGCTGGTCATCCCATCCTGCAGCTCTCAGCAGAGAGGAGGCCCTACAGTAGGTGGCTCCTCTGTGCAGGCAGGTCATCCCTTTGTCTGGATCTCTTGGCAGAGATAGTAGCTCCTTTCTGCAGCAGGTCGTCACATTGTCTCTGTCCTCTGCTCTGCTCTGGCTGAGCCCAGGGCTTTTACAGGCCTCAGAGAGGAGGAAGTGCCCACTGATTGATACATGGGCAGCCAGGGGTAGGCCCAGAAAGGGCACCACAAGTCCCCTACTCTGGTCCCTGGGACTGGCAGCCTGGCCCCTAGCCTTCAAACCCTCCCTGGCCTGCAGGTGGGGCCTCACCAGAGACCCTACCCCTTCTGCCCAGTGGCCCATCTGCCTCCTGCCAGCATCTAAGGCACCCAGGTTGCTTGTGCCAAGGGGCACCTGCAGGCCAGTGCCGAGCCGCCCTCAACACGCCCCCTCAATTTCCCCTCATGCTTGTCGCACCCAAAGTTCAGAGGGGACTGAGGTGGCATGTCAGTGCTCCTCAAGTGTGCGCACATCCAGCTGGGCTGTAACAGTGCCCAGGCTTGGCCCAACCCTACTACCAGATCAGAGCGGGCACCAGGAGCAGGGAGAAGTCAGGGAGTGGGAGCAGGCCTCTCCAGGCCTTCAAGGGCAAGAGAGGGGGGCCTTCCCAGGGGGCACAGAGAGGCCTGGGTCCACAGCCTTGACTTGTGCTGCTGCCTGCTTCTGGCTCTAGTGGCTCCATGGAGCATGAAGCCCAGCTGCACCCCCTCACAGCCTGGGGCAGGGGCTCTAGGTACTTGCTGGGCCTAGGCCAGTGTCAGGGTAGGGGCGACATCTCCATGAGCTCCCCCAGTGGCCCTGGCATTCAGGGGCAGCTGGGAGCTCCCCCTCGCCCAGATTGTGGCCCTGCCCAGTGCGCACCTCTAGGAATGGATTGCAGGCCCTGGCCTGGCCGTCAGGAGTGTCAGGCCTGGTGGTCACCCTGATGCAAGGCAGACCCTGGGGACAGAGCCCTGGGCGGCCCTGCGCAGAGCCCCCTACTGAGGTGCAGGAACCCTGCACTGCTGGCCGATCCCCGAAGCAGGCGTCACAGTCAGCTGCCTCGGGGACATGGGGCACAAGGGGCCCACCACCGCCATTGCTGCTCCTGTAGCCACTCCTGCTGCCACTGTCCATGCCTCCCCACTGTGGACAACTCCCTGCTGCCATCAGGAGGGGGAAGAGGTGGAAGTCACAGAAAGAGGCAGAAGATATAATAATTTTCCAAACTATTGGCTGCAATCCATTAATGGATCCCAAAATCACTTCAGTGGGTTGCAACCAGTGGATCAGTCAAGACAGAGTAGACTGTGCTACAATGTCAGTAACACAATGTCAGTGGCTTTTAACAACAAAGGTTTGTTTCTTGCTCATGATACAAATCCTTTGAGGGTAGACAGCCCCTATGAAGATCTCTCTATGCAAGCTTTCTCCAGAATCCAGATTGATGGAGTAGCTCTGTCTGGAATATTCAAGTCCCATGGCAGAGGATATAAAGTGAATAGCGAACCACACCTACATTTTAAAACCTCTGCCTGGAAGTGAAAATTTTTACTCCTCAAATTTTATTGGACAGAGCAAATCATATGACCAAGTCAGCCATCAATGAGGCTGTGAAGTACAATCATCCCTGGAGAATGGAAGCATATGTTTGTGACCAGTGAAACAGTGTTTTTAAACAATGTATAATAAAATCGAGTAAAATAGAATAGAATAAAAATATGTTGCAGTAAAGGCATGTATTATGAAACGTTTGTTTCACTTTGTGTGTGTGTTGATAACATAGTAGATTATAACGTCAAATGTATATCTTACTGTGAGTTAAGGTAAAAAAAAAAAAGTTTAAAAACCATTCATCTGGACTAGAGTACACCACAGCAGCTAAGAACAGAGCAAGAATGTCAAGAAACGGGTAGATATATGGAGGATTACAGATGGCCACAGATTTTTTGGTCATTCCTCTCAAGAAATGAAACCTGTTTCCCTTCCCCTTTAAATTTAGGCCGAACATGTGACTTATTTTCACCAATAAGATACAGTGGAAGTAATGTACTTCTGGTAGCTTCAAGTCCAGGCCTTAAGAGGACTGGGATCTTCTATTTCCTCCCTCTCAGAAGCCAGCTGCTGTGTAAGAAGGCCGACTGCCCTGAGACCACGAGGCTGAGAGAAGCCCAAGCTAGCTACGTAGGAGGATCATGAGGCACCAGGCCTGAGTGAAACCTTCTAGGGTCTTCCAGCCCATCTCAGCCCAGCCCATCCACCACTGAATGCAGCCAAATGAGTGACCCTAGCCCACACCACATGGAGCAAAAGAACCATCCAACTGAGCACTATTTGAATTCCTGACCCACAGAATTGTGAGAAAGCAAAATCATTGTGATTTTAAACCGTAAGTCTAGAGATGCTATGTTATATAGCAGTAGATAATTTAAACAAGGTAACAGGGTTGAATGTAACAAATGTTGAAGGCTTCAGGCTTCTAGAGTAAAAGGTTCTTGATGTCCTTGAAGACAGACTTTTTAGTGAAATAATGGGACAAGGGGGTTGCAGGAAGTTAGGTAATAAATGGACAGTGATTCCACTGGCCGGTGAAGGAGAAGAACACATAATAATTTAAGGAAGAAGCTGGTCAAGGGAACTTTTTTTCCTGTAAGTAGGGGAGAATTTAACATGTGCTGAGGGGAACAGCCTAAGCATAGAGAGATGTCGAAAATGAAAGACAAATAGGAACTTTTGTTGGAACAGGTTTCTTTCCATTTGCCTTTTAGTCTACATACTTGAAAACTTGGAAAATGGAATTTTTCTTAATATTTATGTCTTTGCAAAAGTGGTTTACCCCTTCCCTGGGGTGTAGGGGGAACATATATTAGATATTTGGTTCTCCTTTTCCATCTAGAAAAAGTCTAGCTCAATTTTAAAATTGATGTTATTGTCATTACTAACAGTGGTTATACCTAACATTCATTTGAAATTTATAAAACATGTTCACATGTAACAAGGTATTTTAACAATCTGATTTTTCCCATCTTAAAGATGAGACTGAAGTGCCAAGGAGCCATGTGTCCAACCCATATGTCAACTAGTAGAAAGTAGCAGAGCTGGGACTCTGTATTCTGTTTTCTAACTTTCCCGTTATCTGTTTTCTAGGTGAGTTAATTAGAGAGGTGGTGATTACAGATGGTTAGACTAAGTTGCTTTCACAAATCACCAAACTATTTGGCCTAAACTTAAGATTTCTATTTTTGCTTTTTTAATATTTGAGTTCTTCAAATACAGAGTGAGTGTTTTAGTAGGAAGCAGGTGAATGCATTGGGAGGAGTTCAGAGAGAACTGAGAGAAATGACAGCATGTGTGAGTGTTCTGGAGCATAGGAGATAAAGAGACTGTTGAAGCATGGGCCAAGGCAGAAATTAAACTGAAAAGATAGTAAATCAGAGTCCTAGAATTGGGAACAGAAGGAGTATGAAGGAAATTGGAGGATTCTGCAAACATAGTGCATAGTAGTTTGACAATTACGTCTATATGACCCATTAATAAATCCTGCTGCGTGAAAAACACAGGCTTAGACAATCAGCACCTAACTACTCTGATTTCTGAAAGATTTTCCATTTCAGAAAACCGTAAGTCTCTTACTCTAAGTTTGTATTGTAGATGATGAAATGCTATTTTTCCAATCACTTATGCATTTATTTAAGTATCTATGTATCTGCATATTTGTGTGCACACACACATTATCTTTTCTGAATTACCCAGAATACCTTGCTAAAAACTGACACATGGACAGTTTCAACTTTTCAACTTCAGCCATTTTTAGTTATCTGTGTATTTTTTTAAATCCTGAAATTGCTTTCAAAGTGGAAAAATTGTGTGGGCTTTTTTCATCTTTTCATAACTCAAAAACGACTTAATATGTTTTTCTCAAACTTTGCAAAAAAAAATCACCTTTGGGCTGAAACCAAGCATGGAAAATTTCACCACAAAGGGCTAATTTTTTGGAAAGCTGCAAGAAAGTGAAAACAGGGGTTTATAATAGAACATTCTTCATGCATGTTAATACTTAGTACTTTATCTAATGCATTTCATCTGAGAATTTCTGAACACTTCAGATTTAAATATTGAGCCATTTTAATATTTGTGTACCAATGATACATTGTCAGATATCGAAAAGTTCCCCCATCCTCTCAGATGTCTAATAGCTTGGGAATTAGTGAGATGTGTTTAAAATGACAGGTAGGGCAAATGAAGTTAAGTGGCTGCTAGCCAGAGAAAGCCATATATTTACTGCCCAACACATTTTATCACTACCTCTTCTTGGCCTAGGAGTACTGTAGTTGTAAGTAAAATATAATAGATGACACTGGGCACAATTTGAATAAGCCAACATGTCTCAAAGTAGTATCAACAGCACCTGTGATCTTGTTAGAAATGCAAAGTCTTCCCCCTCTTCACCCCAAGGGGTGGGGCTCACCAACCAGCATTTAACTAGCACTGCAGGTGATTCTGATACATGCTTAAGTTTGAGAACCACCTACCTAAGCTTGGAACAGAACGCATTGAAATGCTGTGGACAGTTAAATCTGTCCTTGGTCTTTCTGTGATGTCAGCTCTGTCTTCTCATATCCCTTGGAAGCAGGAGGAATATGAATCAAATTCTCTGAAGGAAAGGTCTTCTGTATTAATGTGCTCTAGTTCTTTCCACCTATGACGTTGTCCATAAACACAGAGACTCCCTTGAGTAAATGTGCTGATATCAGCTTGTTCAGGGTAACAGCACTACCAAGATGTATTTTCTCATTTCCTTGAATTATTAGGGTCAAAACTGAAATGGGACTATAAATTTCTTTCTTATTTCTTTGAAATCTTTTAAGTTATAAGATGGTATCAGATGTGTCAGTGGAAGTTGATTGAAGCTCTTTGGTGTGTAAGTTCTCAATCTGATGCTTTGCAGTAGCCCTCTGCATTTCAGCAAACTCCACGGTCTATATTTTTGTGTCTTCAGGCACTGAAATAGTTGTTTACGTGGCATTGTAACAAGTTTTGAAAATATTACCCTGGTGATGGAAGTCACTAGTCTGTAGTATGTGGGCCTTTAGCTAATCCTTTTAGCTTAGGTTAATTTCTTACAATAAATAATTTGTAGAAATTCATAAAAAGGACAGCAAGTTCTCAAATAAAGATGCAAAGGATGTGAACAGATAATTCACTGAAGAACTAACTAATATATCAAAAAGTGTGTGCCTACCACAATGTGTGATTCAGTGTTTAATGAATTAGTATACAGTAGTATACTTAATGATGTCTGTTTATATTGAGTATGGTAGTATTTGCTAATGTTCGTTTGATGAATGAACCTCAACAGTTATCAAAATTAACTATTACTATTACATAGTCTAAAAGAAAAGTTGTGTTGTGTATCTGTGTACTTCGATATCCATTTTAAGTAAGTTTGAACAGGTAAATACCAGGTGGCTTATAGTAGTTTTCTCTGGTTGTTAGGGGTAAAGGTTGTATTGGACTGAAAACTCTACATTGTTTCTGCTTTTCTTTATAATTTTCATGTATTATCAGAAAAAAATAATTTCCATTAAAAAAGTATTCATACCGTTTGAACCTACTAATTCTTTTCTTTGGAATTTATATTAAGAAAACAGACAAAGATAGAAAAAATCATGTGCAAAACTATTATCTATTATAACAAAAAATTGGAAACATCCTAATGTCCAACCTTAAAGACAAGGTTAGGTAGAGTATGGAATGTACAGCCATTAAAATTATATTTACAAAAGACATTATAATACATAAAAGTTAATTATAGAATATTAAGGATGTCAGAATACATAGAGAATATGTGAATACAACTGTATAAAAATCACACACGGAAAAGCTTGATAATTATAAAATGAATTTAGTGGTTGTATTTAAGTGGTGAGTTTGGGCTTTTTTTCTATTTTTTCTTTTTGAATTTTCTGTAATGGCATATATTTATTTACTATTATAGTCATTTAATGGTCATGCATTTTTCTCTCTTTTTTTTTTCTTTTAAGGTGATTTGTTCATGTTACTTTATAGCAGAAAGTTGTTCCAGGATAGATCTTTTTTTAAAATTTAATTTAATTTTGGATTCATAGGGTACATGTACATGTTTATTACATATTATGTAATGGGGGGACTGGGCTTCTAGTGTACCAGTTACCCAAATGGTGAACATTGTACCCAATAGGTGTAAATTATGTTTGCTTTGTATATTGTCAAGTTCAGTGCAGTCCTTCTTAGGGCTCAAGTCATCCTACAGGGCCCATATTAAATACCAACCTTCTTAAGTCCTTCTGAGTACAAGATAGTTTATAAATAGACAAAAGAACAAATAAGTCATTAGCCAAATGTCACTTCCTGCATGAAAACTTTGCTGATTGCTCCGATAGAATATAACTTCTGCTACTTTGGGGCCAATCATATTGTCTCCTGTTAGCTTTTCTGTTGTGGCTTGTAGCTTAAGTGTAATTTTTTTTATAGCCACAAGAACAAGAGCTGGCTTGTTTTCTTCTTTGTACCCTTGCAAGTTCTAGCATAGGGTCTTACACATCCCAAAAGGAAGACATCCATTTTTTTTTCATTTAATTAAATTAAACTATATGAAAGTTACATCAGCAGCTTCTGCTGGTAAAATTCTCACTTGGTTCATAAGTGCCACTGACTTCTTCTGTTCATATAGATTAACCACTGCATTGACCTTAAGGAAACAGTTGTCTCGTTCGACAGTGGAAGAGAGTACAGATCAGCAGCAAGAGTTAGCAGCTATATGCATCCAAAGAAGCAATACTAATTCAGCTTCTATATAAGGTAGAATTGAAGAATATTATTATGGTCTTGGAATAGTTGAAGATTTCTTAAATTGAACAGCACAAATGTTTATACAAAATACTGCTGTAAGTGAAAGGAAAGAGCTTAGGGGTGTGGTGGACAGACTTTAGGGTGGGTGGCGCCCAATGATCCTCACCTCCTAATGTTCATTCCTACATGTAATCCCCTCCATAAGTGGATATGACTGATGACTTGCATCTAACCAACAAAATATGATAAAGGTGACAGACAGGAAGCACATGATTATGTATATGTGATTTACATACCCAAGATTGTAAAGCCTGTCTTGCAGAAGTCTCTCTCCCATAATGGCTTTAAAAGCAAACTGCCATGTTGTGGGTTGTCTATGTTGGGCGGCCTATATGGCAAGGAATTGCAAGGGGCCACTAGAAGCTGAAAGCTGCCTTCCATCAACATCCAACAAAAAAACTGAAATCCTTGATCCTACACTACAAAGAACTGAATCCTGTCCACAACCTTAGTGATTTGTATCCTTCCCCAGTCAAGCCTCAGATGAGACTGCAGCCCTAGCTGACACCTTGATTGCAGTCTGGTAAGATGCTAAGCAGAGAACCCAGCTAAGCTAGGCCTGGACTCCTGATGTGCAGAAACTGTGCAATATCAAGTTTGTATTGTTTTAAGCTGCAAAGTTTTAGTAATTTGTTACCTAGCAATAGATAACAAATCAAGAGGAAAGTAAAAGGGTAATAGCAACTCCTTGTTTTCTTTGCAGGAAAACCCACTTCTAAGACCAGTAGTGGCCCTAAGTTAGTATCAGTGTTATAGCAGTAGCAGCTAGCCTAGCTTTTTCCCCTGCCACTTTTCCCTGCTTTTACACTATCTTGCCCACTCTTCCTACTCCACTCAATTACCTAGACTTTTGATCTTCCTTGCAATTTTTTTATTAACATTCTCTCCCCACCTCAAAAAAAAAAATAATTTGGGTTGTTGATAAGCATGCCTTTTGATAGCTTGCCTGGTGATTATTTGATGTAATAACAAAATCACAGGTTGGGATTAATTAGCATCATTCATCCTACTCTAGGTTGAAGCAGATTTTATTTGAAAGTGTTGCCATATTCAAATCTCATCTGACCAAGAGGTTAATAGTGGTAGGATATTGAGAGGCCCTGTGGTATGAGAGAGTGGCCCATGCTAAGGCAGAGGTGATAAATTTGTGAATTCCCTTGTATTTGGGTGGATATAGGTCTGAAAAATGTTGCTTGTACCTGGCCACACTGAAGCCTTGTTCATAGAAGAGCACATTCATAGAGCCTCAGTGGACAGACTATAACTATCAGAGAAGACATAAGAGGGAGGGGAGTGGAAACAGATGAACAACATTCTATGAAATTGCCTCTTTCTGGCTTTTGTTTAGTTCAGATAGAAGCTTCTTTCTAGGTCTGTTTGTGGAGATGAGAAGTATGATTGTGATCTTTAAGAAAGGAAAAAGCTCTTTAATATGGTTAACCAGCATGTATGAGGTTGTTTTACGCTCACTTCTAGCTTGTATGGAAAATCTGTGAACAATATGCAGTGTAGGCCACAAAAAATTTCCTGAAATGGAAAAAGCCTAGCAGGCACTAAATGAAAGCTAGGCACTGAATGAAAGATGCTTCACAAGAACAAAATGTGGTTGCTTTGAGATCTCACATTCCAGGCCATTTCAGACCAATTGTATCTGTTTGGGAAGAAACAAGATTGTCAGGTATCAGGAAGGTGTATTGATACATAAAAGACGGAAGCCAGCGTCATACTGTGAACCTCTCCCTAGGAAGCCAGACAGTAAATCATTTTCCAGGATCAGTCATATAGAGACCAGAGGGAGCATGCATGAATTAAGACACAGTCTAGAAACTCCATTTCAACCAATAATTTCTCCCCTCACCAGTACTGTTATGGGAGCTTCTGCAAAAAGCCAAATTGAGTGTTAGAGATTCAGCCTTTTCCCCTTTCATAATCTACTACCCTCAGGAAGATGCTGAGGAGCTTCTTATAACCTCTTACAAAGGAGAAAGTCTCTGAGAGCTTCAGTAATATTATATTAATGTCAATAGACATTTTTTCAGAAGAGATTTCATAAAAACGTAGGGACATACTCTGGTTATCTGGGTACCAGGAGGGTTCTCCTTAAGGCCCTTGTTTCCTTCCATTCATAGTTTCTGTGTTTGCCTTACAGTCCCTGCACTTAGGGCTCCATCCTGACTTTATAATTTCTCATTGTCTAGATATATATTTTCCTATCTATGTGCCTTTGTTGAGCTACTTCCTTTCTGCTTTGTCCCACACCATCTAACTGATGCCTCCTGTTCTTCTGGAAAATCATCTCAAACATGAGCTCCTGTGTGACTCTTTCCTGATTCTTCCCAGTCATTTTTACTCTGTCCTTCCTTTGGTAACACTTTTTCTCATAATTCTTCTATATTCTACCCTATATTATAGGCATTGCGTATTTCTTTGATTTTTCCTGTTAGAATTTTCAGCTTTCCTTTTAACTAGAGCATAATCTACATACAATAACTGTTTTGTTTGTCTCCCTGCCTCATTCTAGATATTTCTTCTGACTTAACATTCTACTTCACTAATCCTCACTTGAGCTATTGATAAACACCTTTAAACTCATCTGTTAGATCCTCAATTTTAGTTATTCTATTTTTTGCCTATAAAATTTCCATTTTATTGTTATAATTACTAATTCCTGCAAATCTCCATCTTGTCATTTAATATCTTGATCATATTATAGTTGTTTTAAACTCCCTATCTGACTTTATTCTCCTTTGCACCATCAACAATTTTTTAAATTATCATTACTTTTATAAAAGTTCAGAGATCATATATTTGACATGAAAACAAATAAAGATTGTGTCTGATAATTCCAACATCTAAGTCTCATGTGGTTGCATTCCTACTTCAGCTTTTTCCTTTGCTTTGGTTATATTATCTTGTCTATCCGTATGCCTGTTTATTAGTCCAGGTTTGCCAGAGAAACAACCGATGGGATGTACGCACATGGAAAGAGCTTTATTATAAGGAATTGGCTCACATATTTATGGGGGTTGACAAATCCCAAGATCTGTAGTCAGCAAACTGCAGACCTAGGAAAGCCAATGCTGTAATTCTAGTTTCAGTCCAAAGGTCTGAGAGCCAGAATTTCTGATGGTTTAATTCCAATCCAAAGGCTGGCAGGCTCAAGACCCAGGAAGAGCTGATGTTTCATTTTGAGTCTGAAGACAGAAAAAAAAAAAAAAAGTCCCAGCTTGAAGGTGGTCAGGCAGAAGGAATTCTCTTTTATTAAACCTTTTGGTTCTAGTCAGACCTTCAACTGATTGGATGAGGCTCACTCACATTAGGGAGGGCAATATGCTTTACTCAGTATACCATTCAAATGTTAATCTCAGCCAGAAACACCCTCACACATCCAAATTATTTGACCAAATATCTGGGCACCCTGTGGCCCAGTCAAGCTGGCATGTAAAATTGACCATCACAGCTTGGTAAGTATTTTTTTAAACTGAATACCTGACATTATATGTGAAAAATTATTAAAACAATATTAGAATCTTATCTTCCTCCAGGGAGGATTTACCTTTGTTTTTGCAGTTATTCTTAGGGTAGGTCACTTTGATGTCATTGGAAATTGGGCTGAATCAAAGCTATCTTTGGAGGGGCTGGCCTGTTTCTAGTTCATCGTTACTTCTAGGGTATAGTCCTTTAATAGTTTCCACTGAAAGCCTAGAGTGCCTTCTCTTTTATGGGCACAGAATTCCCAGGTTTTTCCTTCAAGCTCACAAGATTTTTCAGAAACTCTCTTCAGCTTCTTGGCTTCTTAGCTACTGCTTGCAAATCAGCAAATAACAAAGGAAAGCTACTTAAGCACTCCTCTCTGAAGTTCCTTTTTCCCTAGCATTTTAGCCTTCAAATCTCCTCTGCCTCTGATGCCTTCAAGGGGACTTTAAAAAATTTTCCCAACTTTTCTAATTGTTCTTAGCAAGGAGATTGCTCTCCAACAAGATAGCCTGCCATCTTCACCTCCTATCAACACCATTAGCAGCTGGTGCTGAGCTTTAAGTTCTTCCAGCTCTGCTATTGAGAAGTATGTCATTTCAAATTTTTAATTATTTTTGTGAACTGTTTTCTTCCTCTAGAAAGTTTTAGAATATTCACTTTATTCTCAGTATTATATTTTATGATGATATTCTTTGGACTACTTATCCTTTTTAATCCAGAAACTGGCATACTTACACACTGAAAACTCTTGTATTTTTTTTTCTTTACTTGTTTTCTCATTATTTGTGTGTTATACTTTCAGAAAAGATTTTCTTGATTTATTTTCTTTTCTATTATCCATTTCTTTCGATTTTTGGTTTTTTGCAGTGAGAAATATGGGATATTTTCCCTACTTTATCTTCCAATTCATCTAATTAAACTTTTGATTTTGGCATCTACACAAATAGTTTGTAAGGAATTTCTTGTTCTTTTCTTCCTTTTTGTAATATCCTTTTTATTTTTACTTCATGCATCTCTCTTTCTCTGTCTCTCAGGAAAACATTTTTAGAGTTTTTGGGCTCCTGCATTGCCTGTATTCATTCCGAATTCCTTTCTTCATGCTTTTAAAAAAAATACTGATCTGTTTATTTTAAGCGAAGCTTTCCTTAAATGTCTGGTACTTATTCATTATCCACTCATATTTAAGAATGAGGCACCGGGCTGGGCATGGTGGCTGTCACCTGTAATCCCAGCGCTTTGGAAGGCCGAGATGGGTGGATCACCTGACGTCAGGAGTTCGAGACCAGCCTGACCAATATGGTGAAACCCCGTCTCTACTAAAAATACAAAAATTAGCCGGGCATGGTGGCACACACTTGTAGTCCCAGCTACTCGGGAGGCTGAGACAGGAGAATTGCTTGAACCTGGGAGGCAGAGGAGGTTGCAGGGAGCCAAGATCGCACCACTACACTGTAGCCTGGGTGAAAGGGTGAGACTCTGTCTCAAAAACAAAGAAAAAAAGAATGAGGCACCGAAACTATCAGGAGGTTTTGTATGGGAGTGGGTTTGGTCAGTTGGTCAGCTGTACTACAGGGTAATTGGACAGGTACCCAACTTTTTTGGTGTGGTATTATCCAGTGTACATATTTTTTCTGGAGCCATTAAGTCTCTTCAGAAAAACATTTTCTAACCACTTATCTAACACACAGCATCCTGAAGCAAACAGCTCAAGGAGCTGGAGTTTGCATGTAAGAATGTCTTACACTTAGTGTTTTGGCTTTCACTTATATTGTTTTTATGATATTCTTTTTCCCATGCCTTTTTCTATGCCCTGTGTGTCCAGGTCAGGAGCCTCTTTCTTCTATTTCTACACAGAATAAACCTCCAGGCCATGATGGGGTTGTGGAGAAGTTGCTTGAGGGTATTGGATGAGGCAAGTGTTCCAGGGGACTGGCTGCCTGTCAGCCAGCCTTTCATTCATCAAGTCTGCTCTGTGCCGTGCACTGTTACTGGCACCTGTTATGGTCTTGGATCCATCTGTGAACAAAATAGGAAAAGAAACAAAAAACAAACTCTGCTTATGCAGAATTTACAGTTTACTAAGGAGAGATGGCAATAAGCATAAAAATGAGTAAATTAATAAGTTCAGAGGTGATACTGCCTTGATATAAAGAGTGGAGCAAGATAAAGGGGATTGGAAGCACCATGGCTGGGGGATAGAGGGCAGTGGTGGACTGCAAGTGATTTTTAAAACTTTTTATTTGGAAATAATTTCAAACTTACAGAAGAGTTGTAAGACTAAGAATAGTGCAACAACACGAGATGCACTTTTACCAGATTTACCTGTTGTTAATATTTTACCTCATTTGCTTTATTTGCTCCCCTACACATACACGCACGCACACACACACACATACACACACACACACACACACAAACACAGACACACAGTATTTCTTCTTGAACCGTTTGAGGATAAATTGAATATATTATTGCCCCTTATCCCTAAAGACCTCCTTAAGATGTTCTTAAGAATAAGAATATTCTCTTAACCACAGTACGGTTATCAATGTCAGTGAATGTAATATTGATATAATACTTTAATCTACCTTGCGTATTCCCATTTTGTCATTTGGCCCACTAATGTCCTTGATAGCATTTCCCCCCCCCCCCACTATGGTCTGGAGAATCAGGTATTGCCTTGAATTTTCATGTTTCTTTATTCTCCTTTAGTATGAAACATCTCAAGAGTATTCCTTTGTTTTTTTCCTAAAACTGACATTTTGAAGAATATAATTCCTTTTAAAAAAGAGATTATCCTGATTTTGTATTTGTGTCATGTTTTCTTTTGACTAGATTGAGGTTTTGCATTCTTAGCTGTAAAATAATACCTCATAGGTGATGCTATGTCCTCAGAGTAGGTCACCTGTAGGCAAATGACATCCAGCTGCTCATCACTTGTGATATTAATTTCAATCACCTAATTGAGATGTTATCCAGAATTTCTCCACTGCATACTTTACTTTTCTTTTTCTTTTTTTTTTTTTTTTTTTTTTTTTTTTTTTTTTTTTGTGGCTGGGGGAGTTGGAGTCTTGCTCTGTCACCCAGGCTGGAGTGCAGTAGCGCGATCTCGGCTCACTGCAAACTCCGCCTCCCGGGTTCAAGCAGTTCTCCTCCCTCAGCCTCCCGAGTAGCTGGGATTACAGGCACTTGCTGCCGTGCCCGGCTAATTATTTTTTATTTTTTTAGTAGAGACGGATTTCACCGTGTTGCCCAGGCTGGTTTCAAACTCCTGAGCTCAGACAATCTGCCTGCCTCAGCTTCTCAGAGTGCTAGAATTACAGGCGTGAGCCACTGCGCCCGGCCTGCATACTTTACTTTTTCTTAGCAATGAATAAAGAGTCTGTGGGGAGGCACTTTTTTTTCATGTCAATATCCTGCTCTTCAACAAAATTTTCTCCTAGATTCAACATCCATTATTTATCCTTGCCTGATCTAATCTTTACCAAGATTTTCTAACTGTAGTACTTTCTTCACATAAACCCATTAGAACTTGGTATTCTTTTATAAGCAAGAACCTTCCTTCTTATGTATGTTTAATTTGTATGTATATATGTATTTATCAGCATGGACTTATGAATTTTGGATTTATTAAAGGTATATGATTCATTACTATATTGATTTTGGTGATAAAATTATTCCATATTTGGCCACTGGGAGCCACTGAAGTCTGGCTCCTGTTGTAACTGCAATTTTAAGCAAGATGTTTATTAGGTGTCATAGAAGTGACCTGCTGGAGGTAGAGTTAGCCACATGGCTATCTAGGGTACAAGGGTTCTAAACAGCAGAATAGTTATTACAAAGGCTTTAAGGCCATGAGTATGCCTGTTTGAGAAACAGCAAGGCCAGTGTGACTGGAGCAAAGTGACTAAGATGTGAAGTAATAAGACAGGGAAACTTTCATTGCATTTGCCCTCCCCATACTCTTTGATATCCTGTGGTCCAGAAGAAACATTAAATACACCCTTATATCCACCAACAAATAAAGAAGTAAAACCTGCCATTAAGCCAACTTCTTGAATTTATTTTGTATATTGTAAAATCCAGATAGCTACATATAGATATGTACTTTTTGAAAATGTATCCCGTCAGCCAGTGATAGTTGTATTTCCATGGAGATTATTCCAGTCACCTGTATTTGAACAATTATACAGGATCTGACTGTAATTAGAAAAAGGAGACAGAGGCCAAGTCAACCTAGTACAAGTTTGGATTTCACATTTTAAATCATTGGTTACATAAAAACAAAGTGAAGATGAAAATGTTTCTTTTATTAAAAAAGATAAGAAAATATAAAATTGGAGCTTTTATTAATTCATACATGTCTCAGAAATAATAGTCACAGAGAAGCAGACAGTGGCATGCACTTATTAGCTTCTCACATTGTTATATTACGCTGGAAACATGGGCTGTTACTGTATGGTGAAACTGGAGTTTAAGGTGGAGAACCACATTGACCTAATGCATGTGAGTGTTTATGAGTTTCACATTGAAGGTGCCTGGTTTTTGTTGTTGCTGTTGTTGTTGTTGTTGTTTTCTCTCCAAAGAATACAGCTTAGAATGAGTGAGGCAAGCTCAAATCATGTAGCTGTAACTGTCAACTTGGTGAATTTCTGAGTTACCAGAAGGTGAGACTCTTTAGACATGATGAGGCCGTAAGTCAAGGAATATCAGCAGCCATCAGAAGCTGGAAGAAGCAAGGAATGGATTCTCCCCTAGAGCTTCTTGACACAGGGCAGCCAGGGCATCTTTATTTCAGCCCAGTGATACTGATTTGGCCTCCAAAACTGCCAGAGAGTAAATTTTTGTTATTCGAAGCCACCCATTTGTAGCAATTTGTTACAGCAGCTGCTGGAAACGAGTACATTGCCACTGACATTTGATGGCTATTTCAATACTAAGACCTGTGTATCTGTCTTGTTCAGTTTGGGGGAAACTTTCATGCATTATTTCTGTCATGTTCCCTTCCCTCCTTCCCTGTCTTTCCTTTCTAGACCTCATTTAATAGGACATTAGTTTTCCTGGATTGGGTGTCTGATTTTCTTTCCACCTGCTTATCTCTATGCTTTCAGTGGAATTTTTTTCCACTCAATCTTTTTCACTGATATTTTTAATTGAAGTATAATTTTTAAAAAAAAAAATACTACTGTCTTGACCAGGCACAATGGCTCATCCCTGTAATCTGAGCACTTTGGGAAGCCAAAGTGGAAGAATTTCTTGAAGTCAGGAGTTCAAGACCAGCCTGGGCAACATAGTGAGACCCTGTCTCTACAAAAAAAAACAAAAATTAGCCTGGTGTGGTGGCGCACACCTGTAGTTCCAGCTACTTAGGAGGCTGAGACAGGAGGATCACTTGAGCCCAGGAGGTTGAAGCTGCTGTGAGCTATTATCATGCCACTGCACTCTAGCTTGGGCAACAGAGCAAGACCTTGTCTCTATAAAACTAAATAAATTTTAAAAAGAAAAAGAATACCACTTTGTTTACTGAGTGTTTCTTTTATATCCCACTCATCATTGATACAGTATTTTCTCGTAGCTCTAAGCAAATTACAATTTCGTCTGATTCTTCATTGTCTTTTCCTCTGAGTTTCTTTTATATTTGTTGTGCTGTCTTTCATGTTAGAGGCTTTACCTAATATCTGTCAATCTGTTGTTTCTTTATATTAAGGAAGTTTTTCCCCCTGAAATCAATGGATGAATGGAAATTATATTTTTAACTTATTAGAATAAGTTAAAAACGTGTAAATAGAATAAATGCGTTTGCAGAGCATTTACCCTTCTAAGACTGAGGGAGAGCATATGTGTGTATTGTGGCTTGTTGTTACAACTATCTCCTAGATTCATTGAAGATAGAGGTTACGTTTGTTTCGTAGTCTCCTCATTGGTTTGTAGTAATTTTTCAAAAGAAGGAAGGAAACATTTTTACCTTACAATAAAAGTCTGAAACCACATATTTTATGGTGATCTGTAGGAGGACTAATTGGAAGCAGTCACAGGGTACTGTCCCTAACAGAATGCGCATCTTTCATGCAGTAATTATACTTTACTAGTGGAAACTACATTCCAGGAAACCTTTACATAAAGGTTTTACAATGTTGAAAATAAAAGATATGCTTTTTACCTTTAAAAAGAAAGGTGGAACTTAATCGAGAATATTATATAATTATTTCAAAATCAGACTGCTTTTAAAAAAAAAACTTCAACCTTAATTTTAGATACAGGGGATACATGTGCAGGTTTGTCAAATGGGAATATTGCATGATGCTGAGGTTTGCGGTACAGATCCTGTGACCCAGGTAGTGAGCATAGTACCCAATAGGTAGTTTTTCAATCGCCCCATCCTCAAGTAGTCCATAGTGTTTATTGTTCCCATATTTATGTCCATATGTGCTCAGTGTTTAACTTCCTTTTGCAAGTGAGAACATGGGCATTTGGTTTTCTGTTCCTGCATTAATTTACTTAGGATAATGGCCTCCAGCTCCATCCATGTTGCTGCAAAGGACATGATTTCATTCTTTTTTATGGCTGTGTAGTAGTCCATGGAGTATATGTACCATATTTTCTTTATCCAGTCTACCACTGATGGGCATGTGGGTTGTTTCCATGCCTTTGTTATTGTGAATAGCACAACAATGAACATAAGTGCATGTGTCTTTTTGGTAGAATGACAAAATTAGTCTTTGATTTAATGGTGACAAATGTGCTTAATTACTTAATGCAAACTTTTGCTGTATGCATTTGAAAAGCATCAGTTAGTTCTATCAATTGGAAATATTAGCTGTATTTATTGAACAACTGTCTAGAGCCATTGAGTTAGGTGAATTTCTTGGTTACTGACTAACACAGAGTATATGATCCCCAGTTTCATCATAGAGCATTTTCCAATACCGTGGGGGTACTTTTGATGGACAAAGGCTATCAGCAATGCTATCCAGTCCCATTAGGGAAGTTAAGAGTCTCCCCAGAGTCAGTTGTCCTTTCTCTAAGCTCTGCAGAAGCTGAGACCTCAGAAGTTTAGTAAGGCAGGCTGGGCTCAGTGGCTCACGCCTGTAATCCCAACACTTTGGGAGGTTGTTGAGGTGGGTGGATCACCTGAAGTCAGGAGTTCAAAACCAGCCTAGCCTATGTGGTGAAACCCCGTCTCTCCTAGAAGTACAAAAATCAGCTGGGTGTGGTGGCAGGTGCCTGCAATCCCAGCTACTAGGGAGGATGAGGTGAAAGAATTGCCTGAACCCAGGAGGCGGTGGTTGCAGTGAGCCGAGATTGCACCACGGCACTCCAGTCTGGCCTACAGAATGAGACTTTGTCTCAAAAAAAAAAAAAGTTTAGTAAGGCAGAGGTAAAAATCAGGAACTAAATTTCGGTTATTGCTGAGTCTGGGAGATACCATGGTACCACCAGGAGGGATGCTACCCTTATGAACCTGTTCTTTCTGGGAGTAAATGGGAGGAGGAAACCCCCTTCAGAGACCTGTGAGGAAGAAATAAACATCAGATATGTCTTCTTTCCTCAACCAAGCAGGACAGATCCTAACCTGTTCCATTATCAAAGCTGATATGGGGACTTAACACACTTCAGCCATTTGGGCCTAACCTTTTGTGTGTGAGTTAACTGCTTATATTCCCAAGGTTTAGTCTCTATCTCATGGGGTCTTAGCTGCCCTAACTGATGGATTTGCTTCTTACCACATAACATTGAACAAGAAAGCTGTACTCTTTGCCTTCCAGTTGACTTCCTAGATGCTGGGAGTGTCCTGGGGCAGCTTCTGTGGCAGAAGTCCCTTGTGGCTGGGGCTGTGCTGTGTGCCCTATGCATGACTCTGGCTATGGGCCTTTGCATTGTATTATTAATCCTTGGCCTGAAACCCTGTCATGGATACCTTTGCCTCATCTAAGTACTGGTATAAAAATGGCATTTTAGTGTATGGAACTGAAGTATACATGTTTCACAATATCTTTTAGCAAAGTTAAATAGGGAATAATTTTTTTTACTGGTTTCGCTGAATAACCCTGTATTCTATCATCAGCACTTTGCAGTGTTTGTCAAGAAAATTTCTTTCTGAGCTGCTTTTCAAAGGTTCCTGGACCCTTATAGGAAGAAATTTTGAGTGCCCATTTCGTATGTTTCTATTTTACTCTTCATTTCCCACGTCCTGATACCTCTCTAAATATCTCTCCCACTAGACTTTATGTTCTCTGAAGGCAGGGACTTTGTCTTGTCACCCCTGTGTCTCCAGCACTCAGCATAGCACCTGGCATACTGTAGGTACTCAGTATATCTTCATGAATGAACAAATGAACAAACCAATGAACAACCAATAGATCTAATGAATGGCTCCCCCTCCCAATCATGCTAGGCCTGCACTTTTAAATATTGGGGTTTTTAACTTAGAACAGTCCCAGTGCCATTGCCAAACATATTGGTGGGGTGTGTGTGTGCTTCCTGACCCGTACATAGCACTCCAGCTCTAAGTTTATGCCAAGTAGCAGTTTCTTGATCAGCAGAGCCATCCTATCACATTCTGTGTAGCTTTATCTCTAGGAACCGTGAGAAAGGCCTGATATTGCCAAAGGCCATAGTAGTCATGTGAGAATTTTGTAGCTATAGACCTTAAGGTTTGCTATTCACTATTCACTGAATTCTGAGGCTACCTGGAGAACACTGTTTAATTCAAAATAACAGGTGCCTAAGAGATAGTTGTACTGTAGAGCAGCAGGTAAAGAATAATTTGCAGTGAGCCTGTGAGCATCATTGTTTTCTGAATGAGCTCTCAGTGATTCTGAATCGGAGCAGCCCAAAACGAAGTGGTTTCCACGAGATTTCAAGCTGAGGAGAACAGCATTTTGCATTCAAAATAAAAATAAGTGCAGAGAATATAAAATGATAAAAGCTTGAGAAGAATGGGCTATAGGAAGATATTGAAGCTAAGTTTCAGATGTTTGTGCAGTTATAAGTTATGTAAACACCTCTGCAAATATGCAAACATTCCTTATAATTAACAACCGTGACATGAAGATTAAACGTATGAAATGGCTTTTTTTTCACATTCAGGTAATTAAAGTGTAGAAAAATCTCTGCCCTGGAGGTCTGAATATAATTCACATGAATGGAAAATGGCAAAAGTGGTTAGTTTCTTGAGTACCATCTTAAGTGAAACATACTAAAATGGCATAATTTTGTTTCAGTAATCAGTTGAAAGATCTCATGCTTTACTTCTTAGGATATGGGTTTAATTATTTCTGGAGCTAAATGATTTGAGACACTTGTAAAGATTAGCCCATATCTAACAATAATAGTAGTAATTGGTTCAACCACAAGAAAATTGCCTCCAAACAGTAACAATTACAAATAACTTATTTTGTATGTAACTATATAATATATATAAAGGTTAATGGCTTGGATTCAGAAGTCATCCTGCTTGAATTCATATCTCTGTCACTTTGTGGCTGAACCTCAGTTTTCTCTTCAGTGGAATGAGGGAATGTCATAAGGTTTTTGTGTGTATTAAATGAAATAATATATATAAAGTGCATAAGTGTAGTACCTAGAAAATAGTAAGCTATTACTACTACTGTTAATCCAAGTACTTCCCTGCAAGGCATATTCTTATCTTTCTGACATACGAAGTTTTTAAGACAGTAGAAAATCTCAAAAAGCAAGCTCTTGATTAAAATGTAATGGCATTTGCAGTTTATAAACTGCATACTTAGTAAATAAGCTGACTAGCCTTGTGTTTCCAGTGTGATCCTAAGGAGAGGAACATATGGCATTATGGGAAGAGGAGATAAACTAAACTAGGATTACTTCTAGACCTATGTTTTGACAACTAGCAAGTTTATCTTTGAAGGCTGTCTGGTTGACATTGCATGTTGGCTAAGACATGCCTTACAAATGTTGCAGTCATATAAAAAGAGAAACTGTGTGCTATTTTTTTTGTTTTCTGCTTGTACAGTGGGGAAGCACCCTGCCATAACTACATCAGTTGGGTTAAACTAATAAATGAATAGGCAGAGTGGCAGTGATAATGTTCTTTTGAAGATGTTGAAGTACTATTTGTTGCAGCTTCACTTAGTCATAACACATAGGCATCATTGCCGCTCTCCCAGAAAAATGGATGCATCTGTAATAAGCTATATAAACAGGTGAAGTCTTTTAAGGATTTTTAAGATTGACTGTTTTTTTAAAGCCTATTTAATGAAACAGATTGAACGTAATCCACACCTCAGCACCATACTGCTTACCTTGTGGCCATACCTCAAATTGTTTCTTAGCTTCTTTTCAGAAAAATGATTACAACAATAATAATAAATTCAAGAAAAATAAGCATCAAAATACTTTCCTCTAAACCCTGCAAATGTATCCAGTATAAAAAGTCCCAGTGTGCGTATTTACCTTCCTGTACTGTTCAAGAAAACACGGTTGTACTTCATTATCAAAAGTTGATTCTGGTAGATATCAGAAGAGAATGTGAAATATGCGAAAATGTTTTCTTAGGATAGAATGAATTGGCTAACATGGGAGTTCTTTTTTTAATGAGATAGTAACATAAAAAAATGTTTGGTCATGTACACAGATTTGGAAACCTTCACCACATAGCTGTGTTATCATATTAGGCATACTTCCTTGACTTAGGTGATTTTTTTTTTTACCAATATGAAGAATGAAAAATTTTTATTACTGTGACTTACCAAATTTGGACTATAAATTTCACTGAAATTATCATTACAATATCTAGGAAAAGTTTCACCCAGCAGGTAATAATTGTTGTTCTCCAAAGGCAAGAGAGGAAAACCAGTCTCATCAACTAAGTATTAGTTGTGATAAGGTCTTTGGTCTTCTTATATTTTTACAAGGCAATGACGCATTCAGTGTACATATTAGAACTTCGTTATTGTTTTGGTCCATTCCCATTATTTCAGAGTGCATTTTAATTCTCAATTTGTTATTGATATAGATCAACCAAATATAACCCTGTGGTTGCTTATATATTTTTAGAGTTTCCCTTACATGCAATTTTGCTTAACATGGGTCACAGTAAAGGATCGTTTATAAAAGTAATGGATTGTTTCCTGTTTCTGCCAGCTGATTTGATCAAACTGAAGTTCCTTATGTACTATGGGTTACATAACCAGTCTGGAATCTGTGTGGTACATTCTTCTTTTAGTTTGGTATTAACTGAATTAACCATTTATATTCTTTAAATCACCGAGGACATTTTAATAAACACTTGAACTGCTCTCTTCTTCATGTACTCTGCTCCAGCAATCCTGTCCACCTGGCTTTTACTCAAACACACCACATTAGCTTTCTATGGCCTCTGCACATGCTCTTCCCTCTCCCCACAAAATTTATTTTTCTAAGCATCTCTTAGCTCACTCCCTAACTGCCTTTGCACAAATGTCACTTTTCATCAAAGCCTTTCCTAAACACCCTATTTAAAACTATCCCACCACCCCCAGCAATTTCTAGTCCTCTTTTATTATTTTATCTGCCCCGTCATAGGACTTGTGACTTACTACCATTATACATATTTGATTCGATTATTATTTATTGCTTAAATTGTTATGATCATTTATTATAAATCATTTATTATGGCTAATTAACATACATATTATGCTGAGTCATTTACTTGATTAGTTATTAGCCTCAATTGTATTTTACTTTTTAATATATATTTTTATTTGACAAATAGAAAGTATATAGATTGGTACAATATGATGTTTGGAAATAAGCATATATTGTGGAATGACTAAATCAAGCTAAATAACTTATGCAGTACCTTACATGCTTATCTTTTGTTGTGGTAAGAACACTTGAAATCTATTCTACTGTCTTAGCAATTTAAAAATGGGCAAAGGACTTGAATAGACATTTCTTCAAAAAAAATGCAAATGACCAACAGGTATATGAAAAGGTGCTCAACATCACTAATTATCAGAGAAATGCAGATCAAAACCACAATGATATATCACCTAACACCTGTTAGGATGTCTATTAGAAAAACAAAATGTAACAAGTGTTGACAAGGATATGGAGAAATAGAAATCTTTGTACGCCTTGTACACTGTTGCAAGAGCATTGGTAGAACTACTTGGGAAAACTCTTTGTAATTATCTGCTAAAGATGAATATATGCCTACTATATGACCCAGTATTTCTACTTGGAAGTGATACAGCCAACAGAAATACATGCATACATGCACCAAAAGACATATACAGAAATGTTATTAGGACTTCTGGTTTCCAGTTCCACATGTAGGGAGCTTAGAAGTTGCCACTCCAACCCTAACAAGTAAAAAGCTAAGCAAACTGAGAAATCAATTCTTATTGGACCCAGGATAGGGGAGGACACAGGGAAAACCACTGTCCCCAAAAGACTAGAGAGACAGACTGGCAAATACCGAGAGCCACAAGTTACTAGAGCATGCAGTCACAAACAGAAGCCCCCACGGGAAGCAGTGCCATGGTAGAAAAACCTGAGCTGTAACTGATGAATTATAGGAGGTTCAGTATGAACAACTCTGAAAGTTTAAAACTCCAGGGGGACCCACTCATGGGGAAACACCACTATTTTGTTAGACTTGCCTACATGAGATCAATTAGATTCTCCAAGTAAATATTGCAGAAAAATCCCTATGTGCTTCTGGCAGGGGGAGGGTGAAATGAACCATTTTGAAATATGCCAGAGCACTGTGCTCTTCTTAACAAGGTCTGCCCCCAGGAGAAATTAGTTAGCTAAATCCTAACCTGCTAGGGTATTATTAGAGCCTGACCCAAGGGAAGGGAAATACCTAACTCTTGTCAGCACTAACCTTCTGCATCAGAGAAGGGAAATACTAAACTCCAGACAACTCTAGCCATCCTGTCCTACCAAAGAGGGGAGAAGAATACTGAGGAAACACTTAGAAGTTTGTAGACCAGAGGCATATGCTTACTAAAAGACTGAGACTTAATCATAGGATGATAGAGTGTCTCCCCTCCCCTTTCCCCCACCTAACTACTACAATGCTAAAAGCTGATTTACAAAAGTTCCTTTTACCTGATACATCATGTCCATCTACCAAGAAAAAATTACTAGGCATACCAAAAGGCAAAAAAAAAAAAAAAAAAAAAATCTGAGGAGAATAGAGCAAGCTTCAGACCCAGACAGGTAGGGATTCTGGAATTATCAGATCAGGAATTTAAATCCACTATGATTAATATACTAATGGCTATAACAGATAAAGAAGGCATCATTCAAGAATAGGTGGACAATGTAAGAAGAGAGATGGAAATCCTAAGGAAAAAGCAAAGAGAAATGCTAGAGAGTAAAAACACTGTAAAATAAAAATGCCTTTGATGGGCTTATCAGTAGATTGAACATGGCTGAAGAAAGAGTCTCTGAGCCTGAGAATATCTCAACATAAACCTCCAAAACTGGAAAGCAAAGAAAAAGACTGGGAAAAGAAAAAAAAAGAATAAGGACTGCAGGACAACTACAAAAGGTGAAACATATGCATAAGGGGAATACTAGATGGAAAAGAAAGAGAGAAAGAAACAAGAAATATTTCAAACAATAATGACAGAGACATTTCTTAAATTAATGTCAGACATCAAACTTCAGATCCAGGAAACTCAGAAAGAAAATAATAGGGGTTTGAAACTCAGATCTCCATAAAGAAAAGAAGAGCATCAAAGAGGGAATAAACAAAGACTAAAATGTTCATTTTTCTTATTCTTAATTGATCTAACTGATAAGTTTGTTCAAAATAATAATAGCAACAGTGCTTTCGATTATGTATGTTTATATGTTATATGTATGCTTACATACAAGTGAAATGAATGACAACAACACAAGGAGCAGGAGGGAAGACTTAGGATTATTTTGTTTTTGTATGATACACTACTTATAAAGTGGTATAATGTTATTTAAAAGTGGACTGGGACTAGTTGTAAATGGATATTGCAAACTCTAGGGCAACCACTAGAAGAATTTTTTTTTTTTTAAGTATAACTGACATGCTAAGAAAGGAGAGAAAATGGAATCACATAAAATGCTCAATTAAAACCACAAAGGCAGAAAATATGTGGAAGATGAAAATAGAAAATAATGACAAATATGGTCGATATTAATTTAACTACCAGTAATCACTTTGAACATCAGTGGTCTAAATGCACCAAATAGGCCTGGTGTGATGGCTCACACCTGTAATCTCAGCACTTTGGGAGGCTGAGGCAGGAAGATCACTTGGGCCCAGGAGTTTGAGACCAGCCTGCGCAACATAGGGAGAGAGACCATCTCTACAAAAAATTTGAAAAATTAGCCAGGCATGGTGGTGTGTGCCTGTAGTCCCAGCTACTCAGAAGGCTGAAGTGGGAGGATCTCCTTGAGCCTGGGAGGTCAAGGCTGCTGTGACAGAGTGAGACCCTGTCTCAAAAAAAAAAAAGAAAAACAAAAGAAAGAAAAGCAAAAGAAAAGCACTAATTAAAAGATTGTTGGAGTGGATCAAAAAACAAGACTCAACTATATGTTGTTTACAAGAACCCCACTTTAAATATAAAGACACATGTAGATGAAAAGTAAATGGATGGAGAAAAATATACCAAGCTAACACTAATCAAAAGAAAACAGGAGTAGCTATATTTCAGACAACACCAACTTTTCAAAGCAAAGAAAGTTATCCAGGATAAAAAAGGTAATTACATAATGATAAAGAGGTCAGTCCTCCAAGAAGACATAACAGTCCTTTACATGCATGTGCCTAGCAGCAAAGCATCAAACTATGTGAGGCAAAAACTGATAGAACTACAAGCATAAATATATGCATCCACTATCATAGTTGGAGATTTCAATACCCCTTTATCAGAAATGGACAGATCCAGCAGGCAGTAAATGGGTAAAGACCTAGTTGAATTCAACAACACCATCAATCAACTTGATATAATTGACATCTATAGACTACTTCATCCAACAAGAGCAGAATACACATTCTTCTCAAGATCACATGGAACATTCACCAAGATAGACCACATTATGGTCCGTAAAGCACACCTTAACAAATTTAGAATAGAAATTATATAATGCCTGCTCTCAGACCTCAGTGGAATTTAACTAGAAACCAACAAAGGAAAGATAACTGGAAAGTCTCAAAATACATGGAGATTAAACATGGATTAGAAAAGGAATTTCAAGATAAATTAAGAAATAATTTTGAACTAAATGAAACTGAAAACACAACTTATCAAAATTTATGGGATGCTGCAATGAGCCAGGATCGTGCCATAAAATAAAATTAATGTATCAGAGATGTATGTACTCCATGTTCTTTGGAACAACCCTTCACAATAGCAAAGTTAATGGAATCAACCTGTGTCCATCAGCGGATGAATGGATAAAGAAAATGTGTATGTACACAATGGAATACTGCTCAGCCTTAAAAAGAAGTTTTGTCATTTGCAACAATGTACATGAAGCTGGAGAATATTATGTTAAGTGAAATAAACCAGACACAGGAAGACAAATACTGCATGTCCTCACTTATATGTGGAATCTGAAACAACAGAACTTATAGAGTGGGGAGTAGAATGGTGGTTACTAGAGTCTGGGGTGGTGGGCAGTGGGAGAATGAGGAGAGGATGGTTAGAGGGTACAAAGCCTCAATTAGACAGAATTAATAAGGTTTTTTCCTTTGGGATATATTGCACAGTACAGTGAGTATAGCAAAAACAGTCTTTATAACAAATGATGCTGGAACAACTGAACATCCATGTGCAAGAAAATGAATCTAGACACAGACTTTATACTTATCACAAAAACCAACTCAAAATGGATTGTAGATCTAAATATGAAACACAAGTATAAAATGACTAGAAGATAACATAGAAGAAAACCTAGATGACCTTGGATATGATGATGACTTTTTAGATACAAACCAAAGGTACAGTCTATGAAAGAAATAACAGATAAGCCGAACTTCATTAAAATTAAAAACTTCTACAGAAAGCAGGGTCAAGAGAATAAAAAGATAAGTCATAGACTGAGAGAAAATCTCTGAAAAGACACATCTGATAAAAGACTAATCCAGAATATACAAGGAACTCAGAAAACTCAAAATAAGAAAAATATAAAACCTATTTTAAAATGGGCCAAAAACCTTAACAGACACCTCACCAAAGAAGATATACAGATGACAAATAAACATATGAGAAGATGCTCTGCATCATATAGCATCAAGGAAATGTAAATTAAAATGACAGTGAGATAACGCCACACCTGTTAGAATGGCCAAAATTCAGAACACTGATAATAAATGCTGAAAAGGATATAGAAACAGCAGGATATGGAGCACCTGTCATTCATTACTGGTAGGAATCAAAATAGTACAACCACCTTGGAAGACAATTTGCTGATTTCATACAAAACTAAACATATTCTTACCATGTGATCCAGCAATTGTGCTCTTAGGTATCTACCCAAAGAAGTTGAAAACTTAGTGCACACGGGCATTTATAGCAGCTTTATTCATAATTGCCAAAACTTACAAGCAACCAGTATTTCCTTCAGTAGGTGAATGAATAAATACACTATGGTACATTCAGATGATAGAATATTTTTTAGCATAAAAAGAAATGAGGGGGCCTGGACATGGTGGGTCACATGTGTAATCCCAGCACTTTGGGAGGCCAAGGCAGGAGGATCATTTGATCCCAGGAGATCAGGACCAGCCTGGGCAACATAGGGAGACCCTGTCTCTACAAAAATATAAAAAATGAGCCAGGCATGGTGGTGCACACCTGTAGTCCCAGTTACTTAGGAGGCCGAGGTGGGAGGATCACTTGCACTCAGGATGAGGCTGCAGTGAGCTGTGATTTTGCCTAGTTACAGGCTGAGATGGTGGGGAGTGGTGGTTCTTCTCACTCTGAAGAGATCTCTAGTCATTCTAAAACCCAGTCGTTTGTCATTACTGTATAGAAGAAACAATAAGTAATGGACCTATCCTTTAAGAAAACCTCTCATCGAAGTATGCTTCTTTATTGCAGGTAATTCGCGCCTTTCTGCTCTTTCCAACAATTGAACGAATGTCTGAGTCACCCAATGGCAGAATTGCCACTCCACTTTTGTGCTGGTTTCGATATGTTCTCTATGTTACTGGCTACTTGTTATTGAAACCGTGTCCTGAGAAAATCAAGTCCTTGCTAATCAGAAGGGGCCTTCAAGTAATGAACCTAGAGAATGAATTTTCGCCATTGAATATATTAGAACCATTCTGCCTTGGTAAGCACAGATTTTAAAATGTATATGTTTATTCTTGTATCACAAAATGTTTACACAATACTCTCTGACAGTGGACAAATATCAAGCAAGCGATTATTTACTAGTTTTTTTTTTCTTCCAAAAGTTTAAAACTAGAAATAAATAAAATTAGAAATAGAATGAAGGAATTTTTTCATAAGAAATTAGACAGAAAAGCTTCATCACGCTTTACTTTTACGTTATGTTTCTGATTCTTCACTCTAGCTGCAGGACGGTGAGAAACACTTCTTCTGCATACAGTACATAGTATATATGGAGTCCCTACAGGAATCCTGGGTGTGCCTGTTAGCTTAGTGGGAGTACTTTACAAAAAACAGCACAAGGACACAGAGCCTAATATTCTTGTAGAGTTAACAGGTTGTTTTTATTTTCCTCCTTTAAATGTTTTGGGAGAACTTAAATCATAGAAGTAGTAAATAGTTGTCATGGTAATGTGTTTTAATACTGGGTGCTTTGCTGATTTTTCTGAATATGGTAGGAAATGTTTTTGTGACTTTACCTTTTGGCTTCAAAAGTTGTTTTAAAATGTAGTCTATCTTTTTAGATCATACTATTTTATACTACATTTATAAATGACTTTCATAATAAAGTAATCCTAGTTTCTTAATCTATAAGATGGGGATAACAATACTCCGTACTTCAAAAGATTATTCTAGTGTTAAATGTGATAAAATATGCAAAGCTTCTATCTAGTATTTTATTTATAACAGACCTCCAATGAACGATGTAACAGTTAGTTGCAGCAGTAGCTAATGGCACTTTCTAAGCTTTTACCTGTGTTCCTCAAAAGAACTAATAAGGTTTAGTATTGCTATTGTCCCCATTTTAGATGAAGCAACTGAGGTACAAAGAGGTTACATGATTGCCCAAAGTTATACAACTAGTATGTAGTGTTGAAACCCAGGCATTCTGCCACTGTATTGCATTTCCTTTCACCATAGCTGGTGCTGTTGCCCTTGTTAATGATAACAGCAGGACTCCTGAATAAAGTTTTCCATGCTCAACTGTATTAAGAATGCCATAAGGTCACATGCGTAATGAACTAGAAACAAGTTAACAGCCCTGCCTGTTGAATTGTACAGCTGCAGTTCATATGGGAGGTGTTTTTCTAAATATGTAACAAGAAGCAGTCCTCAAACATACAAGGTTCAGTGTATTTGTCCTATTGATAGATTTTTTTCCCCCTTCCATCTTCCCCCAAATTTCCATTCTTTAATATAGCCTTAGCATAGTGGTTAAAAAAGATGAGATAGGAAGAGGGAAAGCAAGGGCTAAGGACAGTCATAGAAACTGCCAGAGGTTGAAGTTGGAAATATCCCTTAAAGACCATTTGGTCCAACTGCTCATCTCTCCACCATATTGTTAAGGAAAGGGGTCCCGATCTGGACCCTAAGAGAGGGTTCTTGGATCTCGCGCAAGAAAGAATTCAGGGTGAGTCTGCAGTGCAAAGCAAAAGCAAGTTTATTAAGTAAGTAAAGTGGTGAAAGAACAGCTCCTCCATAGACAGAGTAGGATATTCCTGAAAATAAGAGGAGGGATGCACCCACCCTAGGTACAATGCTTATGTATATAGGGAGATGTGTTCTGCTACAAGGGTTTGTGATAAAGGATTAATTTTCTTAATTACTATATTTTACAAGAATCGATTTATTATTATTATTATTATTATTATTATTATTATTATTATTATTATTTTGAGATGGAGTCTCACTCTGTCGCCCAAGCTGGAGTGCAGTGGCGTGATCTCGGCTCACTGCAACCTCTGCTTCCCAGGTTCAAGTGATTCTCCTGCCTCAGCCTCCTGAATAGCTAGGACTACAGGCAAGCACCACTGTGACCAGCTAATTTTTGTATTTTTTTTTAGAGACAGAGTTTCACCATGTTGGCCAGGCTGGTCTCAAACTCTTGACCTCGTGATCCGCCCACCTCAGCCTCCCAAAGTTCTGGGATTACAGGCATGAGCCACCGCGCCCGGCCCAAGAATCGATATTTTTATCTTTAAAGCAAAATTAGGAATGCCTTTGTTCTCCAGATATCAGGATATCTGGACACTCCCAAGTCTGAGTCTGTTTTAGTAAACATTATTAATTTGTTCCCTTAACTTTAAACATCTAGAGGCTCAAAATGCCTTACTTTCTGAGAATACAGTCCAGCAAGTTTCAGCCTCATTTTCCTAGCCCATACTCAAAATGAAGTCTCTGGTTCAAACGCCTCTGACAATATTATGGAACAGATGCCTACTGGTGAAAATAGTACTGACAGGAAATCAGAAACCCTCAACTCTCATTTTGGTTCTGCCCTAGAGTCACTATGTGGCTTTTGTTTAGTTACTTTCCCTTGTTGGTTTTCAGTTGTTGATTAAATCAAGAGTTAGGGCCAGTCTACCTTTGGAAATTACTTGAGACCCAATGGAATCAACATTTGAAATTCTGGCAAATATATGTAAAATTCTCCACATATACTTTGATAAGGTCATTTTACTTCTCTTTACAGGTTTGTTTGTCCCTCCCAGCCCCCTGTTGCTTTTTGTCGTTTTCTTTTTGCCTTGTGGAATGTATTTTATAAAGCATTCCTCAGTTATGGATTCCATTTTCCTCCTGGG
Organism: Hylobates moloch; assembly: GCF_009828535.3. Lineage (NCBI taxonomy): Eukaryota > Metazoa > Chordata > Mammalia > Primates > Hylobatidae > Hylobates > Hylobates moloch. The sequence goes on along the minus strand of NW_026652288.1, from coordinate 20,371,735 downwards.
ACTTCTGCTTCCAGGAAGATAGAGTAAATGGACTTTCCACTATTTCTCCTGCTAAGTACTAAAAACCCTGGATATTATCTGTAAAACAACATCAAGAAGACTATACAAGGTAGAGAATAGAAAGCAGGCTATGTAGGGACTTTGGGACCCAAGGAACAAACACGGTGGTGAGTTCCCTGGGTTTTCTTTTTACCACATATATCCTGGATGTGGAGCCAGCAACCCAGAAACACCAAAGAGTAGAGACTTTTAAAGGTCCTAACAAAAGCCTACTCTCTCTAGCCCAAAGACCAGGAAAGGAGCAATGTTTTATAGAGTAGGAAAAAATAGTCTTCTCCCTACCTTGTATAGTTCTTACTTGGGGCAGATCTTTGTTACAAAAGACAGATTAACAAAAAAAGTATAAATTTATTAACATTTATATTTCATATGTACATGGGAGATACCCAGAGAAATGAGTAAATCTCAAAGAGGTGGCTTCTGAGTTCAGACTTAAATACCATCTTCAACTAAAACAAAGAAAGGAGGTCAGTAATGGGAGGTGACCAAGAAAAGCACTGCACACAAGACAAAAGTTCGTTGTGCAGATTTAAGTTAGTGCCCTTTGCATTGATAATAGAGTCCATGGTGATTTAGAGTCATCCTTCATGGTACAGAGAGGAAAGCACCCATACAAATGGAAATGTCCTTTATAGATGTGAATTTCCCTTTAAAAAGGGAACTTCTCCATTTTTAGAGCTTCTCCTGTGTCTCCAGTTTCTCAAAATACTCAGTTTAAAATAATCCTTTTGCCCAAGAGACATCTTTAGGGATGGTATATTTTGGTCCCCTAGAGTCATTTTGCGGCAGTATATTCTGGTCTTCAATACTTTCTTTCTTTATTATTATTATTATATATTTTTTGAGACAGAGTCTCACTCTGCCACCCAGACTGGGGTGCAGTGGCTCAATCTCGGTTCACTGCAACCTCCGCCTCCCAGGTTCAAGCAATTCTCCTGCCTCAGTCTCCCATGTAGCTGGAACTACAGGTGCCTGCCATGACTCCCAGTTCATTTTTGTATTTTTAGTAGAGACGGGGTTTCACCATATTAGCCAGGCTGGTCTCAACCTCCTGACCTCAGGTGATCCACCCACCTTGGCCTCCCAAAATGCTAGGATTACAGGCATGAGCCACCGCACCTGGCCTCTGGTCTTCAATACTTTCTGAAAGAAACATTTAGACAGTAACTGCTCTACTCTACTCCAGCCATCTCCAGTCATGCCTGCAAAGATTGAGTGGACTTTACCCTCTCCCCAGCAGTAATGAAGCACCCCCTCTCTTTCCCTGCTGTAGGATACTGTCGCAGAAGAGGCTGAGTAGAGAGCGAAGACTTTCATCACTGCCCTGCAGTAATGGGGCCACCAACACCACTATCCCCATATTATCAGTAAAGGTCATGTGGGGAGAAGTAGCAAGGGACTCCCCACTTGTCCCAGCCAAGATGGTAACAGTGGAAGCCTAGTACAGAGTCAGAATTGCTTCCCCTACCCAGCAGCTATGAGGAGCCCTTTCATCCCTTGGGTGTCAACAGAAGTCAAATGGGTAACTTAGACTCTACCCTACGTGGCCATAATGAAAAAAACATCTAAAACATAAAGTTTAAGTAAGATCCAGAGTCTCAGAACATAATACTCAAACTGTACATGTTTTAGTTGAAAATCACTTGTCTAACAAAATCTCAACTTGACTGAAAAAAAAAATCAATGCCAACACAAAAATGACAGAGATATTATCTGACAATGACTTTAAAGCAGTCATTATAAAAATTATTTAATGATCAATTAATAAACATGTTTGAAACTAATAAGAAGATAGAAAATCTTAGGAAAGAGAAGATTTAAAAAAAACTGAATGGAAATTTTAGAACAAATTTAAAATCTCAATGGATGGAACCAACAATAAAATGAGAGGACAGAGGAAAGAATCAGTGAATATGAGATTAGATTAATATAAATTATCCAACAGACAGAAAATAGACTAAAAAGGAGAAAAAAAGGAACAGAACCTCAGGGACCTGTTGGACTACAACGAAATATCTAACATTTGTGATAACACTAGTCCTAGAAATAGAGAGTAGGTCTGGAAAAGTATTCAAAGAAATAATAGTTAAAAACTCCCAAATTTTGCAAAAGATATGAATTTACAGATTCAAGAAGCTGAGCGAATTTAAAACAGAATAAACTGAAAGAAATCTACACTAAAACACATCATAACCAAGCTTTTGAAAACTAAAACAAAGAAAATGTCTTGAAAGCGGCCAGAAGAGCAAAGCGATGCATTATTCGTGGAAGAAATTCTGTTTGAAAGACAGCTAGTTTTTCATCAGAATCCATGGAGACCCAAAGGAAAATGACAAAATTCAAAATGAAAATAACTATCAATCCAAAATTCTATATCTAGCAAAAGTATCTTTCAGGAAAGAAGGGGAAATTTAGCATTCTCAAATGTTGAAAAACTGAAAGAACTTGTCAACATTAGATCTATCCTAAAAGAATAACTGCAGGAAGTTCTCTCAACAGAGAGGAAATGATAAAAGAAGGAATCTGGGAACGTCAAAAAGAAAGAACAGTGAACAAGTTAAAATGTGGACAAATGCAACTTTCTTTTTCTCTTAAGATTTCTAAATTATGTTTAACCGTTAAAGCAAAAATTATAGCACCGTCTCTTATGGTTCTAAATATACACAGAGGAAATATTTAGGGCAACGATTTTATAAATGGGGGAGGGTACAGGGACATAATGGCATGTAAGGTTTCTACACTTTACTTGAACTGTAAGATGTAACCACATGTAGATGATAATAAGTCATGTATATATGTAATGTAGTACCTAGAACAGCCATTTCAAATGCTATTCAAAAGAGATACTCAAAATCACCATGGATAGATCAAGATGGAATTCTATATTTAGACACACATCGATTGGAAGGCCAGAAAAAGAACTCAGAGACACGACACAGAACAAACAGGAAACAAATAATAAAATGATCATCCATGATTATATTGAATGTAAATCTAAATATACAATTAAAAGAAATTGGCAGGGTAGATTAGAAAACATGACTCAATTGTATGCCGTCCTCAAAAGTCTTAGTTTAAATATAACAATATAAGTAGGTTGAAAGCAAAAGGATGAGAAAAGATACATTATGCAAACATTTATAAGCAAAGGAAACCAAGAATAGCTTTATTAATATCAGATAAAGTCGATTTCAGTGCAAAGAAAATTACCTAATAGACATTTGTAGAACACTCCACCCAAAACCGAATTGATATCAGCACGTTAATATCATTGAAACCATACAGAGTATGTTCAGTGACCACAGTGGAATCAAACTAGAAATCAACAACAGAATAACAAAAGTTAGATCTTTAAATACTTGGAAAGTAAACTGCACACTTCTAAACAACTCATGAGTCAAAAATGTAAATTACAAAGAAATTCAAATAATACTACATGTAAATAATAAAACTATAGCTCACAACTGTAATCATAGCACTTTGGGAGTCTGAGATGGAAGGATCACTTGAGCCCAAGAGTTCTAGACCAGCCAGGGCAACACAGTGAGACCCTGTCTCTATAAAAAATTTAAAAATTGGCCAGGCACTGTGGCTCATGCATGTAATCCCAGCACTTTGAGAGGCTAAGGTGGGCAAATCACTTGAGTCCAGGAGTTCAAGACCACCCTGGGCAACATGATGAAACCCCATCTCTACTAAAAATACAAAAATTAGCTGGGCATGGTGGCACACACCTATAACAGGTCCTAGCTACTTGGGGAACTGAGGCAGGAGGTTCCCTTGAGCCTGGGAAGTCAAGGCCACAGTGAGCCGAGATTGTGCCACTGCACTCCAGCCTGGGTGACCAAGTGAGATCCTGTCTCAAAAAAAAAAAAAAATATATTAGCCAGGCATGGAGGTATAGCCTGTAGTCTCAGCTTCTCGGGCAGGCTAAGATGGAAAGATCACTTGAGCCCAGGAGGCCAAAGCTGCGGTAAGCCGTGATCATGCCACTGAACTCCAGCCTGGGTGACGGAGCGAAAGCATCTCAAAAAAAAATAAAATTATTAATAATTAATAATAAAACTGAATCAAAATGAAAATACAGCATATTAAAATTTGTGGGACACAGCTAAAACAGTGATGAGACAAAAATGTATGCTGGTGTCAGAAATGATTACATTAGAAAAGAAGAAAAGTCCTAGTAACCTAAGCTTCAACCTCAAGAACCTAGAAAGAGAAGAGCAAAATAAACCCAAAAGGAGGAAAAGGAAAGAAATAACAAGAATAGAAATTAGGGTTAGAAGCAGTGGCTCACATCTAGAATGCCAGCACTTTGGAAGGCCTTGAGGCAGGAGGTCTGCTTAAGGCCAGGAGTTTGAGACCAGCCCAGGTGACATAGTGAGACCCTGTCTCTACCAAAAAAATTGAAAACAAAAACAATAGAGAAAACTAATGGAACAAGAAAGTGGCTACTTTGAAAGAGTAATAAAATTGACAAACTCTTAGCAAGACTGACAAAGAAAAAACAGCTGAAGACACAAATTACCAATATCAGAAATGAAATAGAAAATATCACCGTAGAGCCTGCACCCATCAAAAGGATAATAAAGGCTACTGTGAACAACTCTACACATATACATTTGACAACTGGAATGAAATAAACCAATTCTTCAAATGTGGACACACTACCACAACTCATCCAAGATGAAATAGATCATTTGAAGAGCCCTATAACTTTGAAGGAAACTCAGTTTGTAATTTTAAAACTTCCAAAAAAAGACATTTAGAGGCTCAGGCAATTTCACTGAGAACTATACCTAATGTTTAAAGAAATATTAACACAATTCTACCTATTTTTTAAATAGAAAATAGGAGAGAACACATCCCAATTCACTTTTCGAAGCTAGTATTATCTAATATCAAAACCAGAGAAAAATAATACAAAAAAAGAACCTACAGGCCAGTATCCCCTATGAGTATAGAGACAAACATCTCTAATAAAATATTAGCAAATAGAATTCAGCAATATATAAAAAGAATTATATACTATTCTATTACCAAATGTGATTTATTCCAGGGATGCAAGGCTGGTATAATATTCAAAAATCCATTAATATAATCTAACATTTTAACAGGCTAAAGAAGATAAACCACATGATTCTATCAACCGATGCAGGGAAAAAAAAATATTTTGAATGCTTTTCTTCTAAGACTAGAAACAAGACAAAGATGTCTGCTCTCAGCACTCTTATTCAACATAGTGCTGGACGTTCTAGTCAGTCCAGTAAGGTAAGGCAAGGAAATAAAAGATATACAGATCAGAAGAGAAGAAATTAATCTTGTTTGTAGATGGCATGATTGTAGAGAAAATCCCAAGGATGGTTCTGTGGCTCTGCCAGGGAATAAAAATATATCAAATGATTTAAAAAAAAAGAAAAACTAAAAGAAAAAAAATGACAATCCCAGGGAATCTACCAAAAACCAACTTTGAGAATTAATACAAGTTCAACAATGTCACAGGATAAAAGATAAACACAAAAGTCAATATTATTTGCATACACTAGCAATAGTAACCAAAATTTAAAATATAATATACATTTTTAGCCAGTCAGAAAAATTAAATTGTTAGGCATAAATTTAGAAAAACATATACATAATTATATGCTGAAAATGATGACTATTAATAAAGAAACAAAAGAAGACCTAAGTAAATGGAGACACATACCATGTTCATGGATTGGAAGACTCAACATAGTAAACATGTATTAATGCACTCTCACACTGGGTAATTTATAAAGAAAAGAGGTTTAATTGGCTCACAGTTCCACAGGCTGTACAGGAAGCATGGCAGCATCCACTTCTGCAGACGCCTCAAGTAGCTTTTACTCATGGCAGAAGGCAAAGTGGGAGCAGGTGTCTAACATGGCAGGAGCAGGACAGAGAAAGAGCAGTGGGGGAGGTGCCACACACTTTAAACAACCAGATCTTGAGATAACTCCATCATTATTGCTGTAAGAGCACCAAGGGGGATGGTGTTAAGTCATGAGAAACCATCCCCATGGTTCAGTTACCTCTCACCAGGTCCCACCTCCAACATTGGAGATTACATTGAGGACATGAGATTTGGGTGAGGACACAAATCCAAACCATATCAGATGTTAATTCTTCCTAAATTGATATGCATATTAAACATAGTTGCTATCAAAATCCAAGCAAGATTTTTTTGTAGCTATTGACATGATTATTCTAAAATGCATTTGGAAAGGCAAAAATTCGAATAAGAATTACTAAGACAGTTTTGTAAAAGAAGAATAAAGTGGAAGGAGTGAGTCTGTCTGGTTGCAAGATTTATTATGTAGCTACAGTAATCAAAACTTTGTGATATTGATAAAGGGATTAATACATAATGGAACAGAGAAGAGAACCTAGAAATAGACCCACACAAATGTGTCCAACTGATTTTTGACAAGAGGGCAAAAGCAATTTGATAAAAGAGGAATTGCCATTTCAACAATGTTGCTGGAGCACTTGGCTCTTCTTAGGCCAAAAGAAAAAAAAGAAGAAGAAGAAAGGAAGGAAAGAAATGAACCTCAACCTAAACTGTAAACCTTACACCTTATAAAAAAGTTAACTCTAAATGAGCCATGAATTTTAATATAAATCTTAAAACTACAATCCTTTTAGAAAAAAGGGAGAAAATATTCAGGATCAGGATCTAGGACTAGGCAAAGACTAGCTGGGTGTGATCACAGTGAGATATCATTACACACCTATCAGAATGGCTAAAATAAAAAAAATTAGCAACCACAAATGCTGGTAAGGATGCAGAGAAACTAGATCACTCATACATTGCTGCTGATAATGTAAAATGGTGCACCCACTCTGGAAAGCAGTTTGACAGTTAAAAACCTAGACACGCAGCTACCGTATGACCCAGCAGTTACACTCCTAGGCATTCGTCCCTGATATGTGAAAACTGGTGTTCAGAGAAAAACCTATATATGAATGTTTATTGTAGTTTTATTCATAATAGCCAAAAACTGGAAACAACCCAGAGGTATGTTCAATGGGTAAATTATTAAACAAACTGTGGCAAAGCCATACCATGGAATTCTACTTGATAATAAAAAGGAACAGACTTGTAATACACACAGCAACCTGTGTCCATCTCCAGAGAATTATGCTCAGTGAAAAAAAAAGCAACCCTTAAGGATTACATACTGTGTGATTCCATTTATATAGCATTCTTGAAGTGATAACATTATAGAAATGAAGAACAGGTTAGTGGTTGCCAGGAGTTAAAAATTAAAGATAAAAATTTAGCTAGGCATGGTGGCACACACTTGTAGTCCTGGCTACTTGGGAGGTTGAGGTAGGAGGATCGCTTGAGCCTAGGAGTTCAAGGTTACAGCGAGCTGTGATTGCACCACTGCAATTCAGCCTGGGCAACAGAGGAAGACCCTGTCTCTTTAAAAAATACATACATACATATCCTGGCTGTAACATTATACTGTGGTTTTGAAAGATATTACCATGGGAGAAACTGGGTAAAAGGTATGTGGATTTCCCTATATTATTTCTTACACCTGCATGTAAATCTACAACTATCTTAAAATAAAAGTTGAATTAAAAACAAAAAGCATTCTCCAGCTGGGGATACCACTTTCCTCCCTGGAATAGGTGTTCCTCTCATCCTGACTGCCTGAATTAGGAGCTCCTTGTCCTTGAGACATTGAGAAGGTTGAGGACCCAGAGTCCCAGGGCTGAGGACACCATTAGATATGCAGCTGTACTTATGCCTCTTTAGAAATATTTTCTAAACCCAAATCAGGACATGGGATATACATTTTTTTTTCTTTTTTTTTTTTTTTTTTATTATACTTTAGGTTTTAGGGTACATGTGCACAATGTGCAGGTTTGTTACATATGTATCCATGTGCCATGTTGATTTCCTGCACCCATTAGCTCGTCATTTAGCATTAGGAATATCTCCTAATGCTGTCCCCGCCCCCCCCACCCCCCACCCCACAACAGTACTCGGAATGTGATGTTCCCCTTCCTGTGTCCATGAGTTCTCATTGTTCAATTCCCACCTATGAGTGAGAACATGCGGTGTTTGGTTTTTTGTCCTTGCGATAGTTTACTGAGAATGATGTTTTCCAGTTTCATCCATGTCCCTACAAAGGACACGAACTCATCATTTTTTATGGCTGCATAGTATTCCATGGTGTATATGTGCCACATTTTCTTAATCCAGTCTATCGTTGTTGGACATTTGGGTTGGTTCCAAGTCTTTGCTATTGTGAATAGTGCCGCAATAAACATACGTGTGCATGTGTCTTTATAGCAGCATGATTTATACTCCTTTGGGTATATACCCAGTAATGGGATGGCTGGGTCAGATGGTATTTCTAGTTCTAGATCCCTGAGGAATCGCCACACTGACTTCCACAATGGTTGAACTAGTTTACAGTCCCACCAACAGTGTAAAAGTGTTCCTATTTCTCCACATCCTCTCCAGCACCTGTTGTTTCCTGATTTTTTAATAATGGCCATTCTAACTGGTGTGAGATGGTATCTCACTGTGGTTTTGATTTGCATTTCTCTGATGGCCAGTGATGATGAGCATTTCTTCATGTGTTTTCTGGCTGCATAAATGTCTTCTTTTGAGAAGTGTCTGTTCATGTCCTTTGCCCACTTTTTGATGGGGTTGTTTGTTTTTTTCTTGTAAATTTGTTTGAGTTCATTGTAGATTCTGGATATTAGCCCTTTGTCAGATGAGTAGGTTGCAAAAATTTTCTCCCATTCTGTAGGTTGCCTGTTCACTCTGATGGTAGTTTCTTTTGCTGTGCAGAAGCTCTTTAGTTTAATGAGATCCCATTTGTCAATTTTGGCTTTTGTTGCCATTGCTTTTGGTGTTTTAGACATGAAGTCCTTGCCCACGCCTATGGCCTGACATCAAGCTACCAATGACTTTCTTCACAGAATTGGAAAAAACTACTTTAAAGTTCATATGGAACCAAAAAAGAGCCCGCATTGCCAAGTCAATCCTAAGCCAAAAGAACAAAGCTGGAGGCATCACGCTACCTGACTTCAAACTATACTACAAGGCTACAGTAACCAAAACAGCATGGTACTGGTACCACAACAGAGATATAGATCAATGGAACAGAACAGAGCCCTCAGAAATGATGCCGCATATCTACAACTATTTGATCTTTGACAAACCTGACAAAAACAAGAAATGGGGAAAGGATTCCCTATTTAATAAATGGTGCTGGGAAAACTGGCTAGCCATATGTAGAAAGCTGAAACTGGATCCCTTCCTTACACCTTATACAAAAATTAATTCAAGATGGATTAAAGACTTAAATGTTAGACCTAAAACCATTAAAATCCTACAAGAAAACCTAGGCAATACCATTTGGGATATACATTTTATACATTTTTTAAATTTATATATGAAAAGTCTAGCTATGACAGATTATTCTTAACAGTATATTTAGTGAATACATAATATATCACATATAACATATAATCAAGTGTTTAATGTTTTTAATTAAAACAGGAAATTATGTAAAGGTATTTTCCACTTTTTCTGCATCAGAGTTATATACACTTCAGGAGAAGTGGCTCCAAAAGCTGCACTTGAAAGAAAGGACTCTTCCTTTTAATTGCAATAATTGACCTCCTACTGCATCTTCCAGGAGACCGAAGTTTAGGCAGCAGGGAGCAAGACAGTTTAGGCATAAGACATATTTCCCACCCCAATCCAAGGCAACCAGAGTTTTACACTACATGGTTGCTTGAAGAACCCTGGGCTTCCTTCCTCACACAACCCTGATATATGAAATACATTTTGTAAATCAGACTGAATATTCAGCTACATTTCTTCATCTCTGTTCTAAATAACAAACTAGCAAACAAATTTTTGGAGCACAGTCCTCCTATTTCTTATATCCTTTCCTTTTCTGATCTTTTAATCCCTTGGCTCTAATCTGGCCTTCTGATAGCCAAATAACTACTACTTCAGTGGTCTCTGATTTTTTTTTTTTTTCCCCATAACCTACCCAGTGTGTGTAACCTTGGGTAAAGGAAAATGAGGCAATAGTTACCTGTCTTCTTCCTTCTTTGGGTTATTGGTTCATTCCCTACTTGGGTTCATAGTTCACTTCCTAGTAGCCAGCCTCTTCCCTCTAGATCTGCAGTGCTACCCCTGCCTCCTCTTGCAATAACCCTCACAGAAGCTGCCTTCGCCCAGGCTAGCCCTCACCATCACTTTGGTGATTCCTAGTACCTTGCTTCCCACAAAGAGAAGGTCCCAACTGAGAGAGAGCAACACTCAACAGAAGACCCTAACTTTGGGAGATGATTAGTGGGCTCTGCTAGAGTTTACACTCCATGAATAGTGGACATAAATAATGTTCATATCAGCTACTTGCATCGGCATAATTTTCATGGTTACATGAAGAGTGGGGTTATCAAGGGAAGAGAAGATCAGGTCAGAGATCATTCCCAGCTGGGAATCTGGTCCAGCTGGATATTTCCCCCGGCCCCCACAGACCTGTTTCTCTGTGGCTTGACTGTCATCCAGACAACGACCTTTTAACCTGCCAGCATGCCTTTTAGGAGGCTTTGCAGTGTTTGCACATTATGTAATGTCTGTGCTTCAGTAGAAATCTTACGGAAACAAATGGAGGAAGTTTGCTAGTCCAAGCAGTGGATAATAAATCCTGCCCTATCTAGATAGAAACTGGTTTTCTGTATCCTTTAGTTTATACACACATTTTTGTTGTTGTTGTTGTAAGCTCTGAAAAATGCTAGGAACCAAAATATTCAAATATTTTAAATCCTGCTGCCCTTTTGGCAAAGATGGCACATCCTTTCCTGTAGGCTTGAGTTCTGGGGCATTAGCGTTCTTCTCTAGTATGAGTGAGTGAAATGTCATTTCCTATCCAGCATTCAGAGAAGAGTAGCCCTACATCAGTTAGCGTACATTATAAACTTTACCACAGTGTTCATCAATGTCATTTTGTTAACTAGGTTGTTTTAAATGTTATTTTTAAAGAACATATATGGATTTTTTCTTCAGTTTTAATTCTGAAATGTTTGCTACGCTGTATTTTCTTTAGATGTTCTTCCACTTCATGAAAAATAGGCTTTTCACTGAGACAGCTAAATTGATTTTCTGATCAAAGCTAAGAGAAAGTATGTCTTAGTTCAGCAGTATAGCAGGTCAAAATAATTAACTTTAAAAAATATTCTAGGGTCTTTTCGTTAATTAGGCAAAATCGATATTTTATTTCCTTTCAGTTACCTAACTAGAAAAACATAGCACAGAGACATAGAGAATTTCTGGTAGATTACATTACTTTGTTGAATATATTCTTGTAAAAGAAATTTTCATAATTTTTTCTTTACTTAATATGGAATTAACTTTGTAAGATATAAAATGAACCATTAAATGCGATGACAGCATAAGGATTTGCATCACTAAAGAATCACAAATTTCTTCTAGAATATTTTTAACTCAATCCCAGAATAATTTTTGAGTAAGACAAAACCAGACTCTCATGTTACCTATTCTCTCATTTATCTGAGCAGCTTACAAAAATCTGTTTATAAAACCCAACTGTGGCTTTTACTTATTTATTTATATTAGAGACAGGGTCTTGCTATGTTGGCCAAGCTAGTCTCAAACTCCAGGCCTCAAGCAGTCCTCCCACCTTGGCCTCCCATAGTGCTGAGATTACAGGTGTGAGCTGTCATGCCTGGCCCCAACTGCAGCTTTTAATGATTCATGCAAGTATAACCTAAAATTCAAGAATGAGAGAAAAGGTTTTTTTTGTTTGTTTTTGTTTTTGTTTTCGGGTCAGTATTAGGATTTAGGACAAGAGGTGATTAGTGTGGTACTAGGATATAATCTCTGGTTTAGAAGTTAATAGCCCAATGAATATCTTATTTTTTCTAAAGAAATTTTTATATTTCAAAATTAACGCCAGTCTAAAAAGTTGCATTATTTTTTAAAATCATACAACACCTCCAGTTGTTTTTCACTTTGGTGAACTCAGTGTCACTTAGGTAAGATTATCTGTTTGCAGACTAAATTGATTATCGTATTGACCACAGTCCTGGCTTATAGAGAAATACGTAATAAACTATGTTGACTAGGAAACATTTCTCCAAATTATGCAGAAAGTTTAGAATGGGAGAATTTTTTTTTTAGGTCTAGTTTTCACTTGGTTGCAACTTGGCACCATTGGAAAGGTGGAAAACAACCTGGAAATAAATAAATAACCGCTGAAGAATTTCCCCTTGTAAGAAGGTTTCTAAGACTATCTGGTCCTACTTAACCTTTTGACAAACCCTGCTGGTATAGCCTTTCTGAGTACCCAGCCTTACTCTGCCTACAGCTGTGTTGGCATGTGGGGCTGCTCATGTCTCCAGAATCTTCTAGTCTTGCAGCCTGTCCTCAACCCTAAATTTTGTTCCCACACAGCCCTGCTTGACTTGAACCTTCCTAACTTCCCTACACTCAACACATCTTACCAGCCTCAGAAATAGTCGGAATATGTGCTAGGAGGAGCTTTCCTGAGAAAGGCTCTTTTTCAGTCAGCTCCTACCCTGCCTCCTCTCAGGCAAGCCCTGGATATGTGCAGATGCCACTTTCTCCCCCACTCAAGTACCAGAGCCTGATAGGCAGTTAAGCACATCAACCACCCTTGTGCTGTGACCAAAAACACCCAGAATATTCAAAGCCCCTATTTCTATTCACTTTTATCATCTGGGATTGAGTTTGACTATAGATAACAGAAAACCAAATTACAGTGGCCTAAACAGATAGGGATCTATTTTTCTCATCTGCCAAGAAATCCAGGCATAGGCAGTCCAGAGGTAAATAACATCTCAACAGTGCCATCAGGGACATGGGTCCTATGTTTCTACCCTGTTGTCCTTTACACATCACATAAACCTTTATCCTTGTGGTCTTCATCTCATGGTCACATCATGGCTCCTGCAACTCTAGGCCTCATTTCTAACATTCAGCCAGAAAGAAGGGGAAAGGGAAGAAAGGCAAAAGGCCTATTCCTGATTAGGCTTTGGCTTATTTAAAAAGAGAATGTCCTCCCTAGGAACTTTTAGATTAGTAGCCAAAATATCGCTTACTCTAAGGAATAGAGAAAAGCCATATGTTTTGATTTCCCCATGTCTCAGTAGAGTCAGTCAAGGGAAATGAAAATTTTTGTTGGCTTTTAGGTAGTTACGTTGTGTCTACTACATCCACACTGCAAGATGGTCTTGAGATTCAACATCCATGGACTTCAGTCACAGAATAGGCCACCTACCAAACACTGAGGTAAGACAGTCAGTCCACCATAACTAAAATCCATCATTGCCATGTTCCTGCAGAATGCCTTCAGGCATTGTAACCCTTGGCAAGATAAGCTCACACTGAGGTCTACCGTTTATTTCTTAATTGTGACAGGTCTTCTTCAAATCTTGTCTAAATAAGTACCCATCCACAGTAGAGCTCATCTCAGCTCCCAAGATTATTGTACTTTTTATTTTAAAGGGAGTTTTAAAATGTTTGGCATTTCACCGGTATTAATGGGCTTACTAATGACTATTCTCCCCAGCCACCCCCCATCATGGAGCTGAATCTACCAAAGCCTTTTCCTAACTTGTCAAACCTTTTCATGAGTACTTTAAGAAATTGGTTTTTCCTTGTAAACATGGTGGTATATTTTGGACATGTAGAATCTATCAGACCTTTTAAATAAGATCAGAGTGACTAGAAGTAGTATCTCAATCACCATAGACCAAGAGTAAAAATCACATATATATTGTGGTATATACACCCACAATGGTTGATTTCCTACCTCCCAAATTCACCTGTCCTAATGAAACCATGCCCATCTCCTGTAATTCCCCTTGCTTCGGTACCAACAAGTCCCTCTCCTCATGGCAAAGCCAAACAAACTGGGGCATTCTAATATGAATCATACTAGTGGTACTAGGCTACATACCACCAAAACAGCAGGACAACTTGGCTTGCCACCTTGCAGTTCTACTTTAGAAAACTATTTATGCATCACCTTCCATTTTATGATTAGTTGTGGTTTAAATTGCCTCTACATTGTCTCTGGCTGTTATAACTAGTGTGTATGTGGCCTAGTTTCTGGCTAGTCCCAACAGGAGCTGTTAGACTTGTACTCTGGCCTTCAATTATTCATCTCACTTTTATACCAGTACCTGCCAGCTTGGCTTACCAGTGTCAGTGTGTTTCAGCCTCTAGTTCTGGCCTCCATCATGATGTCAGCTCTTGGACCACTTCCTCCCCACCCCGCTTTCCAAAACACGAGCTGAGTAACCTTCTCTGTCAGTCTCTTCCCATTTATTTCACTTAACAACCCTTCCTTACTGATAGCTGCTGTGAGCTAACTATTCAGATAAGCATTGGAGAGAATAATGAATGAAATATAGTTCCTGCCCTTAAGTTACTTACAGTGGGATAGAAGAGAAAAAAATATGAAGAATTTTAATATATCATAGTAAGGGCGATCATAAATCAGATATGAGGTATGAATGGTAATGAGAAAGGAGAGATCAGTTCTATTAATACCTAGGTAAGTAACAGAGGACAAGATGAACGAATTTGGACTTGAAGATGAATTGGGATTTTTCCAGACAGACAAAATGGCACCAGGATAGGCAATTAGAAGGCAGCCTTCTGTTATGGATTATGTGTACTTGGAGAATTGGGTGATAACATTTGACCCGTGAGATGAATGCCCTATTGGTCTTCTAGCTTTAGCCCTCACTCGGCTATTTCAAACCTTTTAGCCAGCCTAAGTTAAAGTTGTATAGTAATATTTGGACATTAAGCAAATCTTAGAAAATAATGTTAGTAAATAACGTTAGACTCTTCAATTAGTCTTTTTTATACCTGTGTTTAGATTTGTAATGGAGCAAAAGTAAAGAATTAACATTCTTCCAAATCATTCTCTTTCCTTCATGTTTTTGTTTCCATTACTACTGCTACTAGACATTTCCTTCACTGTAGTGCTTGAAATTCTGAGTTCTGCTGGATTTCCAGGAATGCTGTTGACAGTCATTGCCAAGAGAAATGTGTTTTCCACTTAGGAAATTACACTTCTATTTGGTATTATTATTTCTGACCACTATGTTGTATTATGAGCATTTCTGAGGAATGACAAAGATGGCTTCCTTGGAGCAATTACTGGAAAAGAAGCTGGTGTTCTATTAAACAAAAATATATGCTTAGATAGGAAATTACCAAGAAATAAATAAGGGTAGGAACAAAGGTGGGATGGAGTACATTCCCTGATGAAAAAATTTACTTTCAGAAAATAGGACTCCTTACAAATTATTTGAGTTTTTAAGTTTTTTTTAAATTTAAGAATAACAAAAAAGTACTTAAAACATAAATGTATCCCTTCATGAATTATCACAAAACAAACTTCTATTAACTGCCACCCACTCAAGAATCACCATTGCCCGAGTCTCAGAAGACCCCCTTATGCTTCTGCCCATCTCGCTTACTCCATTTTCCCAAATGTAACTACTACTAACATCTAGATGTACCTGGTTTTGGACTTTAAATAACCGGAATTATATAATGTATACTTGTTTGTGTCTGACTTCTCTCAGTCAACATTGTATGTTGCATGCAACTTTAATTATTTCATTTTTATTACTAAATACTTTTCCACTGGATGAATGCAGTACCGTGTATTTATTTATTCTATGATTGATGAATACTTGGGCTGTTTCCAATGTGGTACTACTAAAAATAATACTGTCAAGAGCATTTTTATGCTTGCCTTTCAGTGAACTTATGCACATATTTCTCTTGGGTCCATCCAGAGAGGAAATGCAGAGGTCATATGGTATGCATATGTTTAGCTTCAGAAGACAATACTAAATGGTTTCCAAAGTGGTTGTACCAATGTGTACTCCCACCAGCAATATATGAGTTTATGTTGCTTCATTTGCTCACCAACACTTGGTATTGTCTGTATTTTTTGTTTTTGCTATGTTTTGTAATTTGGGTCAATCTAGTAGGTATATAGTGCCATCTGATTGTGTTAAGGTTTTTTAAAAAATATTTTGAGATTTTTTTTCATTGATTACATAATAGTTGTACATATTTTAGGGTACATGTGACATTTGAATACCTGTATACACTGTGTTATGATCAGATTAGGATAAATGGGGTATCCATCACTTCAAATATTTATCTTGGTTTTGAGAACATTACAATTCTTCTCTTCTAGCTATTTTGAAATATACAATTACTATAATTTTCCCACTGCATTATCAAATACAGGAACTTATTTCTTATATCCGATTCTGTTTTTGTACCCCTTAACCAATTTCTCTCATCTGTTCCACCCCACTTCCTTTCTAAGCCTCTGGTAGTGACCATTCTACTGTCTACCCCTATGAGATTCACTTTTTTTTTTTTTTTTGAGACTGAGTCTCATTCTGTTGCCCAGGCTGGAGTACAGTGGCGCAATCTTGGCTCACTGCAAACTCTGCCTCCCGGGTTTAAGCAATTCTCCTCTCTCCCAGCTTCCCCTGCCAGTAGCCAGGATTGCAGGCACACACCACCATGCTCAGCTAATTTTTGCATTTTTGGTAGAGACAGGGTTTCACCATGTTGGCCAGGCTGGTCTCGAACTCCTGACCTCAGGTGATCTGCCCGCCTTGGCCTCCCAAAGTGCTGGGATTACAGGCGTGAGCCACCACGCCCAGCCATAAGATTCACTTTTTAGCTCCCACATAGGAATGAGAACATGCAATATTTGTCTTTCTGTGCCTGGTTTTCACTTAACATAATAACCTCCAATCCCATCCATTTTTCTGCAAATGACAGGATTTCATTCTTTTTATGGCTGAATAATATTCCATTATGTGTATATACCACATTTTCTTTTTTCATTCACCAACTGATGGACACTTAGATTCATTAGTATCTTGGGTACTGTCAACAGTGCTGCAATGAACATGGGAATGCAGATATCTCTTTGATACACTGATTTCCTTTCTTTTGGATATAGACCCATCAGTGGGATTGCTGAACTGAACTATGTGATAGTTCTAGTTTTAGTTTTTTGAGGAAACTCTAAAGTGTTTTCCATAATGGCTGTACTACTTTACATTCCCAACAGTTTACAGGTATTCCCCTTTCTCTGCATCCTCACCAACATTTGTTATTTTTTGTCTTTTTCTTAATAGCCACTCTAACTGGGGTGAGATGACACCTAATTGTGGGGTTTTTTTTTGTTTGTTGGTTTGTTTTTAATGTTTTATTTCCATAGATTTTGGGGAACAGGTGGTATTTGGTTACATGAGTAAGTTCTTTAATGGTGATTTGTGAGATTTTGGTCCACCCATCACCCAAGCAGTATACAGTGAACTTAATTTGTAGTCTTAGTTTTGATTTGCATTTTCCTGATAGTGATGCTGAGCATTTTTTATGTACTTGTTGGCCATTTGTATGTCTTCCTTTGAGAAATGTCTATTCAGGTCTTTGGTATATGTTTTATTCAGATTATTTGTCATCATGCTATTGAGTTGTTTGAGTTCCTTAAATATCCTGCTTATTAATCCCTTGTCAGATGGATAGTTTGCAAATATTTTCTCCCATGCTGTAGACTGTTTCTTCACTATATTGATTGTTTACTTTTCTATGTGTAGCTTTTTAGCTTGGTGTAATCCCATTTGTCTGTTTTTCGCTTTTGTTGCCTGTGTTTTTGAGGTCTTACCCGAAAAAAATCTTTCCCCAGACCAATGTCCTGTAGCATTTCCCCTAATGTTTTCTTTTAGTAGTTTCATGTCTTATTTAAGTCTTTAATCCATTTGAGTTGATTTTTGTATATGGTAAAAGGGTCCATCTAGCTTCATTCTTCTGCATATGGATATCTAGTTTCAATAATGTTTATTAGAGAGACTATCCTTTCCCCAATGTGTGTTCTTAGTGCCTTTGTTGAAAACAAGTTGGCTGTAAGTATACTGATTTATTTCTGAGTTCTCTATTACATTCCATTGGTCTGTGTCTGCTTTTATGCCAGTATCATGTTGATTTAATTACTATAGCTTTGTAGCATGATTTAAAGTCAGGTAGTATGATGCTTCCGGCTTTGTTTTTTTTTTTTTTCCCTTTCCTCAGGATTCCTTAGCCATTCGGCATCTTTTGGGATTCCATACAAATTTTAGGATTTTTTTTCCGTTTCTGTGAAGCATGTCATTAGTACTTTGATAGAGATTGCATTGAATCTGTAGATTGCTTTGGGTCATATAACATTTCAACAATATTAACCCTTCCAGTCCATGAGCATGGGATATCTTTTCCTTTGTGTGTGTGTCCTTTCCATTTCTTTCATCAGTGTTTTATAGTTTTCCTTATAAAGAAAAACTTCTTTTGTTAAATTTATTCCTAGGTTTTTTTTAGTAGCTATTGTAAATAGGATTGCTTTCTTGATTACTTTTTCAGATTGATCACTGTAAACATATATAAACATTGCTGATTTTTGTATGTTGATTTTGTATCCTGCAACTTTACTATCTTGATCAGTTCTGAGAGTTTTTTGATGGAGTCTTTAGGTTTTACTAAATAAAAGATCATGTCATCTGCAAACAAGGTTAATTTGACTTCTTCCTTTCCAATTTGGATACTCTTTGTTTCTTTCTCTTGCCTAATTGCTCTATCTAGGACTGCCAATATTATGTTGAGTTGAAGTGGTGAAAATGGGCATCTTGTCTTGTTAGATGTTAGTGGAAATACTTTGTTCACTGTTCAGTGTGATATTAGCTGTGAGTCTGTCATATATTGCCCTTATGGTATTGAGGTATGTTCTTTCTATACCCCGTTTGTTGAGAGTTTTTATTATGGAGGGATGTTGAATTTTATCAAACACTTTTCCAGCATGTATTGAAACAATCATATGGTTTCTGTTCTTGATCCTATTGATGTGATGTATCATGTTTATTGATTTGTGTATGCTGAACTATCCTTGCCTCCCTGGGATGAATTCCACATGATCATGGTGATCTTTTCAATGTGTTATTGAATTCAGTTTGCTAGTATTTTGTTGAGGATTTTTGCATTTATGCTCATCAGTTATATTGGCCTGTAGTTTTCTGTTATATTCTTGTCTGGTCTTGGTATCATGGTAATGCTGGCCTCATAGAATGAGTTTGGAAATATTCCCTCTTCTTCAATTTTGTTAAAGTAGTTTGAGTAGAATTGGTATTAGTTCTTCTTCAGATGTTTGGTAGAATTCAGCAGTGTTTCCATCAGGTCCTGGGCTTTTCTTTCATGGGAGACTTCTTATTATTACTTAGATCTTCTTACTCATTATTTGTCTGTTTTTCTATTTCTTTATGTTTTAATTTTAGTAGATTGTATTTTTCCAGGAATTTATCCATTACTTGTAGGTTTTCCAATTCATTGGCATGTAGCTATTCATAGTAGTCTCTAGTGATCCTTTCTATTTTTGTGGTACCAGTTGTAATGTTTCCTTTTTTGTTTCTGATTTTACCTATTTGGGTTTTCCAGTGTGTTGGTATTGTCTATCTTAAAAAAAAAAAATTTCATTTTATTGATCTTTTGTGGTTTTTTAGTCTCCATTTTATTTATTTCTGTTCTAATCTTTATTATTTCTTTTATTCTACAAATTTTAGGTTTGGCTTGTTCTTGCTTTTCTAGTTCCTTGAAGTGTATCATTAGGTTATTTATTTGAAGTCTGTATTTTTTTGACATAGGCATTTATTGCTATAAACTTCCCCTTAGTACTACTTTTGCTGTATCCCATAGGTTCTGGTATATTGTGTTTCCATTCTCATTTGTTTTAAGAGTTTTTAAAAAATTTCTCTCATAATTTCTTCATTGACCCATTGGTCATTTGGGAGCATGTTGTTTAATTTCCATGTATTTGTACAGTTTTCAAAGTTCCTCTTTGCAAAGATTCTAGTTTTATTCCATTGTGGTCAGAAAATATACTTAATATGATTTCTGTTCTTTTAAATTTGTTGAGACTTTTTGGTGACCTAACATATGCCCTATGCTGGAGAATGTTCCATGCACTGATGAGAAAAATGTGTGTTCTGCAGTAGTTGGATAAAATGCTCGTAAATGTCTGTTAGGTCCATTTGGTCTAGAGTGTAGTTTAACTGCAATGTTTCTTTGTTAATTTTCTGCCTGGATAATCTATCTATTGCCAAAAGTGAGGTGCTGAAGTCCCTTACTATTACTGTATTGCAGTCTACCTCTCCCTTTATGTCTATTAATATTTGTTTTGTATATTTGGGTGTTCTGGTGTTAGGTACATATATATTTATTAATGTAATATCCTCTTGCTGAATTGATATCTTTATAATTATATAGTGGCCTTTTTTGTCTCTTTTTATAGTTTTTGACTTAAAGTCTATTTTATGTGCTATAAATATAGCTATGCCTGCTCTTTTTAAAGTTCCATTTGCATGGAGTATCTTTTTCCATCTCTTCACTTTTACTCTATGGTTATCTCTATAGGTGAGATAAGTTTCTTGTAGGCAGCATATATTTGGGTCTTGTTTTTTAATCCATTCAGCCATTCTATGTCTTAATTGGAGAATTCAGTTGATTTACATTAAATGTTATTATTGATAGGTAAGGACTGTCATTTTACTTGTTCTCTTGTTTTGTAACCTTGTTTTCCTTTCTTACTCTCTTTATTTGTGGTTGCGATTTTCTCTAGTAGTGTGTTTTAATTCATTGCTTTTGATTTTTATTATATTTTAGGTTTTTGCTTTGGGTTACTATGGTGCTTACAAAAACATTTTGTAGTTATAAGAAGTTATCTATAACTAATCTAATGTTTTTGTAAGCACTCCTGTAGTCCCAGCTAATTGAAAGCTAACGTGGGAAGATCTCTAGAGCCCAGCAGGTCAAGGCTGCAGTGATCTGTGATTGCACCACTGCACTCCAGCTTAGGTGACAGAGTGAGACCTTGTCTCAAACACACACACACACACACACACACACACACACACTGATAGCAACCTAACTTTGATCACAAAAACAAGAGAAAAGAAACAAATAAAAAACATACACATTAACTCCATTCTCCCCCTACATTTTGAATTTCTGATGTTACCAAAAATAATAAAAGAATTTACTTTTAAATTTAATAATGTTTTCTTTTATAGAGGCAGAAAAGCATATAAATCAAAGATTGACCTGTTCTTGTGGTAGTCAATTTGTCTGTGAGTCCATTTGGCACTCCAGCATGTATCATATTGGAAGAGTTTCAGATTTTTATATTTACATTTCCATGATAACTAATGAGGGTGAGTACCTTTTCATAATTTGAGTAACGTCTGAAATTTCTGCTCTTGTCTATTGCCCATTTTGATGTTTGGTTGCCAGCCTTTTTCTTACTGGTTTGTAGAAATTTTAAGATAAATTTCCAGGTACCAGTACCTTTGACATATGGCACATATCTTCTTCCACTCTGGATTGTCTCGTTAGTCTCTTAATATGGTCTTTTTGCTGGAAAAAAAATTCTAATTTTAATGTAATTTAACAGTCTTCTGTGGGTACTGTTGTAGTGTCCTACTAAAGGAATCTTTTCCTACCCCAAAGTCATAAAATATTCTCCTATGTTATCTTCTAGAAACTTAATCCTTTTGCCTTTTACCTTTTGATCTACAGCCTACCACCTACAGTTGATTTTTATGTGAAGTTGAAGGTAGAAATCAAGTTTGTCTTTTCTTCTCCATAGGAATATCCAGTTGACCCATCATCATTTAGTGAAAAGACCATTTATTAATTTTTTCTTGCTGTGTAACAAATGAACACAAGTTTAGTGTCTTAAAACAACACCCTTTTATTAACTCACAGTATGTAGGTAAGGAGTTCATGCTGAAATCAAATTGTTAGCTCTTGTCTGGAAGCTCTGGGAAAAAAAAAATCCAATTCTGAACTTGCTCAGATTGTTGGCAAGACATCCATTTTGTGTGGCTTTAGACTGAGGTCCATGTTTTCTTGCTGGCTGTCAGCCAGGGTGCTTCTCTACTCATATATATATATATACACACACACACACACACACATACTTAAAGTTCTGGGGTACATCTACACAACATGCAGGTTGTTATGCAGGTATACATGTGCCATGTTGGTTTACTGCACTGATTAACTTGTCATTTACATTGGGAATTTCTCCAAATGCTATCCCTCCCCCAACCCCCACCCCATGACAGGCCCCAGTGTGTGATGTTCCCCTCCCTGTGTCCAAGTGTTCTCATTGTTCAATTCCCACCTATGAGTGAGAACATGCGGTGTTTGGTTTTCTGTCCTTGTGATAGTTTGCTCGGAATGATGGTTTCCAGCTTCATCCATGTCCCTGCAAAGGACATTAACTCATCCTTTATGGCTGCATAGTATTCCATGGTGTATATGTGCCACATTTTCTTAATCTAGTCTATCATTGATGGACATTTGGGTTAGTTCCAAGTCTTTGCTATTGTGAACAGTGCCACAATAAACATACATGTGCATGTGTCTTTATAGTAGCATGATTTATAATCCTTTGGGTATCTACCCAGTAACGGCTTCACTGGGTCAAATGGTATTTCTAGTTCTAGATCCTTGAGGAATCGCCACACTGTCTTCCACAATTGTTGAACTAATTTACACTCCAACAAACAGTGTAAAAGCATTCCAATTTCTCCATATCCTCTCCAGCATCTGTTGTTTCCTGATTTTTTAATGATCACCATTCTAACTAGTGTGAGATGGTATCTCATTGTGGTTTTGATTTGCATTTCTCTGGTGACCAGTGATGATGAGCATTTTTTCATGTGTCTGTTGGCTGCATAAATGTCTTCTTTTGAGAGTGTCTGTTCATATCCTTTGCCCACTTTTTGATGGCGTTGTTTTTCTGAAAATTTCTTTAAATTCTTTGTAGATTCTGGAAATTAGCCCTTTGTCAGATGGGTAGATTGCAAAAATTTTCTGTCATTCTGTAGGTTGCCTGTTCACTCTGCTGGTAGTTTCTTTTGCTGTGCAGAAACTCTTTAGTTTAATTAGATCCCATTTGTCTATTTTGGTTTTTGTTGCCATTGCTTTTGGTGTTTTAGTCATGAAGTCCTTGCCCATGCCTATGTCCTGAATGGTATTGCCTAGGTTTTCTTCTGAGGTTTTTATGGCTTCGGGTCTAACATTTAAATCTTTAATCATCTTGGATTAATTTTTGTATAAGGTGTGAGGAAGGGATCCAGTTTCAGCTTTCTACATATGGCTAGCCAGTTTTCTCAGCACCATTTATTAAATAGGGAATCCTTTCCCCATTTCTTTTGTCAGGTTTGTCAAAGATCAGATGACTGTAGATGTGTGGTGTTATTTCTGAGGGCTCTGTTCTGTTCCATTGGTCTATATATCTGTTTTGGTACCAGTACTATGCTGTTTTGGTTACTGTAGCCTTGTAGTATAGCTTGAAGTCAGGTAGCATGATGCCTCCAGCTTTGTTCTTTTTGCTTACGATTTTCTTGGCAATGCGGGCTCTTTTTTGGTTCCATATGAACTTTGAAGTAGTTTTTTCCAATTCTGTGAAGAAAATCATTGGTAGCTTGATGGGGATAGCATTGAATCTATACATTACCTTGGGCAGTGTGGCCATTTTCATGATATAGATTCTTCCTATCCATGAGCCTGGAATGTTCTTCCATTTGTTTGTGTCCTCTTGTTTCGTTGAGCAGTGGTTTGTAGTTCTCCTTGAAGAGGTCCTTCACATCCCTTTTAAATTGGATTCCTAGATATTTTATTCTCTTTGAAGCAATTGTGAATGGGAGTTTACTCATAATTTGACTCTCTGTTTGTCTGTTATTGATGATAGGAATGCTCGTGATTTTTGCACATTTTGTATCCTGAGACCTTGCTGAAGTTGCTTGTCAGCTTTAGGAAATTTTGGGCTGAGACAATGGGGTTTTCTAAATATACAATCATGTCATCTGCAAACAGGGACAATTTGACTTCCTCTTTTCCTAATCGAATACCCTTTATTTCTTTCTCCTGCCTGATTGCCCTGGCCAGAACTTCCAACACTATGTTGAATAGGAGTGGTGAGAGAGGGCATCCCTGTCTTGTGCCGGTTTGCAAAGGCTATGATTCCAATTTTTGCCCATTCAGTGTGATACCGGCTCTGGGTTTGTCATAAGTAGCTCTTATTATTTTCAGATACATTCCATCAATACCTAGTTTATTGAGAGTTTTTAGCATGAAGGGCTATTGAATTTTGTCAAAGGCCTTTTCTGCATCTAATGAGGTAATCATGTGGTTTTTGTCATTGGTTCTGTTTATGGGATGGATTACATTTGTTGATTTGCATATGTTGAACCAGCCTTGCATCCCAGGGATGAAGCCAACTTGATCGTGGAGGATAAGCTTTTTGATGTACTGCTGGATTCGGTTTGCCAGTATTTTATTGAGGATTTTTGCACTGATGTTCATCAGCGATATTGGTCTAAAATTGTTTTTTTGTTGTGTCTCTGCCAGGCTTTTGTATCAGGAATGATGCTGACCTCATAAAATGAGTTAGGGAGGATTCCCTCTTTTTCTATTGATTGGAATAGTTTCAGAAGGAATGGTACCAGCTCCTCTTTGTACCTCTGGTAGAATTCGGCTATGAATCTGTCTGGTCCTGGACTTTTTTTGGTTTGTAGACCATTGATTATTGCCTCAATTTCAGAGCCTGTTACTGGTCTATTCAGAGATTCCACTTCTTCCTGGTTTAGTCTTGGGAAGATGTATGTGTCCAGGAATTTATCCATTTCTTCTAGATTTTCTAGTTTATTTGCGTCGAAGTGTTTATAGTATTCTCTGATGGTAGTTTGTATTTCTGTGAGATTGGTGGTGATATCCCCTTTATCATTTTTTAT
This sequence comes from Hylobates moloch, assembly GCF_009828535.3. NCBI lineage: Eukaryota > Metazoa > Chordata > Mammalia > Primates > Hylobatidae > Hylobates > Hylobates moloch. The sequence goes on along the minus strand of NW_026652288.1, from coordinate 20,346,745 downwards.
TGCATCAATTTGATTCTTCTCTCTTCTTTATTAGTCTTGCTAGTGGTCTATCAATTTTGTTGATCTTTTCAAAAAACCGGCTTCTGGATTCATTGATTTTTTGAAGGGTTTTTTGTGTCTCTACCTCCTTCAGTTCTGCTCTGATCTTAGTTATTTCTTGCCTTCTGCTAGCTGTTGAATTTGCTTGCTCTTGCTTCTCTAGTTCTTTTCATTGTGATATTAGGGTGTTGATTTTAGATCTTTCCTGCTTTCCCGTTTGGGTATTTAGTGCTACAAATTTCCCTCTGCACACTGCTTTAAATGTGTCCCAGAGATCCTGGTACATTGTGTCTTTGTTCTCATTGGTTTCAAAGAACATCTTTATTTCTGCCTTCATTTCATTATTTACCCCATAGTCATTCAGGAGCAGGTTGTTCAGTTTCCATGTAGTTGTGCAATTTTGACCAAGTTTCTTAATCCTGAGTTCTAATTTGATTGCCCTGTGGTCTGAGAGACTGTTGTGATTTCTGTTCTTTCACATTTGCTGAGGAGTGCTTTACTTCCAACTAAGGGGTCAATTTTGGAATAAGTGCTATGTGGTGCTGAGAAGAAGATATATTCTGTTGATTTGGGATGGAGAGTTCTGTAGATGTCTATTAGGTCGCTTGGTGCAGAGCTGAGTTCAAGTCCTGGATATGCTTGTTAACCTTCTGGCTCGTCGATTTGTCTAATATTGACAGTGGGGTGTTAAAGTCTCCCATTATTATTTTATGGGAGTCTAAGTCTCTTTGTAGGTCTCTAAGGACTTCCTTTATGAATCTGGGTGCTCCTGTATTGGTTGCATATATATTTAGGATAGTTAGCTCTTCTTGTTGAATTGATCCCTTTACCATTATGTAATGGCCTTCTTTGTCTCTTTTGATCTTTGTTGGTTTAAAGTCTGTTTCATCTGAGATGAGGATTGCAGTCCCTGCTTTTTTTTCTTTCCATTTGCTTGGTAGATCTTCCTCCATCCCTTTATTTTAAGCCTATGTGTGTCTCTGCACATGAGATGGGTCTCCTGAATACAGCGCACTGGTGGGTCTTGACTCTATCCAATTTGCCAGTCTGTGTCTTTTAATTGGGGCATTTAGTCCATTTACATTTAAGGTTAATATTGTTAGGTATGAATTTGATCCTGTCATTATGATGTTAGCTGGTTATTTTGACCGTTACTTGATGCAGTTTCTTCATAGCATCGATGGTCTTTACAATTTGGCATATTTTTGCAGTGGCTGGTACTGGTTGTTTCTTTCCATGTTTAGTGCTTCCTTCAGGAGCTCTTAGAAGGCAGGCCTGGTGACAAAATCTCTCAGCATTTGCTTGTCTGTAAAGTATTTTATTTCTCCTTCACTTATGAAGCTAGTTTGGCTGGATATGAAATTCTGGGTTGAAAATTCTTTTCTTTAAGAATGTTGAATATTGGCCCCCACTCCCTTCTGACTTGTAGAGTTTCTGCTGAGAGATCCGCTGTTAGTCTGATGGGCTTCCCTTTGTGGGTAAGCTGACCTTTTTCTCTGGCTGCCCTTAACATTTTTTCCTTCATTTCAACCTTGGTGAATCTGACAATTATGTGTCTTGGGGTTGCTCTTCTTGAGGAGTATCTGTGTGGTGTTCTCTGTATTTCCTGAATTTGAATGTTGGCCTACCTTGCTAGGTTGGGAAAGTTCTCCTGGATAATATCCTGACGACTGTTTTCCAACTTGGTTTCATTCTCCCTGTCACTTTCAGGTACACCAATCAAGCGTAGATTTGGTCTTTTCACATAATCCCATATTTCTTGGAGGCTTTATTCGTTTCTTTTTACTCTTTTTTTCTCTAAACTTCTCTTCTCACTTTATTTCATTAATTTGATCTTCAGTCACTGATACCCTTTCTTCCACTTGACCAAATTGGCTATTGAAGCTTGTGCATGCATCATGTAGTTCTTTTTTTTTTTTTTTTTTTTTTTTTTGAGACGGAGTCTCGCTCTGTCGCCCAGGTTGGAGTGCAGTGGCGCAGTCTCGGCTCACTGCAAGCTCCGCCTCCTGGGTTCATGCCATTCTCCCGCCTCAGCCTCTCCGAGTAGCTGGGACTACAGGTGCCCACCACCATGCCCGGCTAATTTTTTTGTATTTTTAGTAGAGATGGGGTTTCACCATGGTCTCGATCTCCTGACCTCGTGATCCGCCCGCCCCGGCCTCCCAAAGTGCTGGGATTACAAGCGTGAGCCACCGCACCCGGCACATCACGTAGTTCTCGTGCCATGGTTTTCAGCTCCATCAGGTCATTTACGGTCTTCTCTACACTGTTTATTCTAGTTAGCCGTTCATGTAATCTTTTTTCAAAGTTTTTAGCTTCCTTGCGATAGGTTCGAACATCCTCCTTTAGCTCGGAGAAGTTTGTTATTACCGACCTTCAGAAGCCTACTTCTGTCAACTCATCAAAGTCATTCTCCGTCCAGCTTTGTTCCGTTGCTGGCGAGGAGCTGCAATCCTTTGGAGTAGAAGAGGCACTCTGGTTTTTAGAATTTTCAGCTTTTCTGCTCTGGTTTCTCCCCATCTTTGTGGTTTTATCTACCTTCGATCTTTGATGTTGGTGACCTACAGATGGGGTTTTGGTGTGGATGTCCTTTTGGTTGATGTTGATGCTATTCCTTTCCGTTTCTTAGTTTTCCTTCTAACAGTCAGGTCTCTCAGCTGCAGGTCTGTCGGAGTTTGCTGGAGGTCCACTCCAGACCCTGTTTGCCTGGGTATCACCAGCGGAGGCTGCAGAACAGCAAATATTGCTGCCTCATCCTTCTGGAAGCTTTGTCCCAGAGGGGCACCCACCTGTGTGAGGTGTCTGTTGGCCCCTACTGGGAGGTGTCTCCCAGTTAAGCTACATGGGGGTCAGGGACCCACTTGAGGAGGCAGTCTGTCCGTTCTCAGAGCTCATACGCCATGCTGGGAGAACCACTGCTCTCTTCAGAGCTGTCAGACAGGGACATTTAAGTCTGCAGAAGTTTCTGCTGCCTTGTGTTCAGCTATGCCCTGCCCTCAGAGATGGAGTCTGTAGAGGCAGGAAGCCTTGGCACTGCAGTGGGCTCCACCCTGTTTGAGCTTTCCAGCCGCTTTGTTTACCTACTCAAGCCTCAGCAATGGTGGACGCCCCTCCCCCTGCCGGGCTGCTGCCTTGCAGGTCAATCTCAGACTGCTGCGCTAGCAGTGAGCAAGGCTCTGTGGGCGTGGGACTCACCAAGCCAGGCGCCGGATGTAATCTTCTGGTGGGCTGTTTGCTAAGACCGTTGGAAAAGTGCAGTATTTGAGCAAGAGTCTCCCATTTTTCCAGGTACAGTCTGTCACAGCTTCTCTTGGCTAGGAAAGGGAAATCTCCCAACCGCTTGTGCTTCCGGGGTGAGGCAATGCCCCGCCCTGCTTCAGCTCGCCCTCCATGGGCTGCACCCACTGTCCAAGCAGTCCCAATGAGATGAACCACATACCTCAGTTGGAAATGCAGAAATCACCCGTCTTCTGTGTCAATCATGCTGGAAGCTGCAGACTGGAGCTGTTCCTATTCGGCCATCTTGGAATGGACCACTTCTCTACTCTTTTTTTTTTTTTTTGAGACGGAGTCTCGCTCTGTCACCCAGGCTGGAGCGCAGTGGAGCAATCTTGGCTCACTTCAAGCTCCACCTCCTGGGTTCACTCCATTCTCCTGCCTCAGCCTCCCGAGTAGCTGGGACTACAGGCGCCCACCACCACGCCCGGCTAATTTTTTGTATTTTTAGTAGAGACAGGGTTTCATCATGTTAGCCAGGATGGTCTCGATCTCCTGACCTTGTGATCCACCCATCTCGGCCTCCCAAAGTGCTGGGATTACAGGCGTGACACTTCTCTACTCTTTAAAGGCCACTCTCAGGTCCTTTCCATGTGAGCTCCATCTTCATACCTACTATGGTGCATTTAATCCTTCTAGTGCTCCAAATCTCTGACTTCCTTTCTGCAACCAACCAGAGAAAACTCAGATTTTAAAGGACACCTGATAGGTTAGGCTGGGCCCACTAGCATAATCCTCCCTTCTTAAAGTCAACTCTGCCAGATAACATGACCTATCATAGGAGTAATATGTCATATTCACAGGGTCAAATATTTGAAAGACATCTTAGAATTCTGCTTACCACAAACCGTCTTTTTCCCACTGTTTTGAAGTGCTGCCTATGCCAAAAACAAAATAGTCATATATATATGTGTACATATATATATACATGTATATGTGTGTGTACATATATATATACATGTATATATGTGTGTGTACCTATATATACGTATATATATGTGTGTACCTATATATACATGTATATATATGTGTGTGTACCTATATATACATGTATATATATGTGTGTGTACCTATATATACATGTATATATGTGTGTGTACCTATATACACATGTATATGTGTGTGTACCTATATACACATGTATATGTGTGTGTACATATATACCTGTATATGTGTGTGTACATATATACCTGTATATGTGTGTGTACATATATACCTGTATATGTGTGTGTACATATATACATGTATATGTGTGTGTACATATATACATGTCTATATGTGTGTGTACATATATGTTCATGTCTATATGTGTGCGTACATATATATACATGTCTATATGTGTGTGTACATATATAATGTATAGATGTGTGTGTACATATATACATATAGATGTGTGTGTACATATATATACATGTATATGTGTGTGTACATATATATATACATGTATATATATATGACTATATATATGACTATATATATACACACACATATATATAGTCTGGGGTGAGTCATATATATAGTCATTTCTTGGAAGAGTTTATGTAGAATCAATATTTCTTCCTTAATTGTTCATTGAATTGACCAATGAAATCATCTTGGCCTGGGGTTTTCTTTGTAAAGAGATTTTAAATTACAAATTCCATTTCTTTAGTATATGTAAGACTATTCAGGGTATCTATTTCTTTTTGAGTAAGCTTAACATTTTTGTCTTTGTGCAGACTTTGTCCATTTTGTCCAAGGTGTCTACATTCATGACATAAAGTTGTTCACAAAATTATGTGATTATCCTTTTGATATCTGGAATCTGCAGAGATGTCACTTCTCTCTTTCTTGATATTCGTATTATCTTAATATCTTTTGTCTTCTCATATTTTTTTCCCTGATCAATCTGGCTAAAGACTTATCAGTTTGATTGTCTTATTGAAGAACCAGCTTTTAGTTCCATTTATTTTCTTGATTATTTTATTGGCTTCAATTTCATTAATTACTTTCATTAATTTCTGGTGTGAACTTTATTTCTTGCCTACTTCATAGTTAATTGCTCTTCTCTTTCTGGTTTCTTGCAATGGAAACTGAAATAATTGATTTTGTAATATAAGTTTTTAGTGTTACAAATTTCTAACTACTGCTTTGGCCCTGTCCCACGAAGTTTGATATGTTGGAGTGTGACTTGCTTCTTTCACTTAGCATGTTTTCAGGGTTTATTCATGTTTTAGCATGTGTCAGTGCTTCATTACTTTTTATTGATGAATACTATTTCATTGCATGACTTTACCATATTTTGTCTTTCCATTCATCAATTGATGGACATTCAGATTGTTTGCACTCTTTGGCTATTATGAATAATATTGCTGTAAACATTCATGTACAAGTTTTTTGTGGACTTATGTTTCTAATTCTCTTGTCTATAGGTGGAATTGCTGGGTAATATGGTAACTCTGTATTTAACATTTTAGGGAACTGCCAAACAGTTTTCCAAAGTTCCTGTACCAGTTTATAATTCTAACAACAAGACATGAGGGTTACAGTTTCTCCACATCTTGTCAACACTGGTTATTATTTGTCTTTTTTATTATAGCCATCCTAGTGAAGTAGTATCTCATTGTGGTTTTGATTATATTTCCTTGATGACTAATGATGTTGAACATCTTTTCACATGCTTATTGGCCATTTGTACAAATTGAATATCCCTTATCTGAAATGCTTGGGACGAGAAGTGTTTAGGATTTGGGATTTTTTTGGATTTGGAAATATTTGCATATACATAATGAGATATTTTGGGAATGGGACCCAAGTCTAAACACAAAATTTACTTATATTTTATATACACCTCATACACATAGCCTGAAGGTAACTTTGCACAATATTTTTAATTTTGTGCATGAAAAAAGTTTTGACTGCAACCCATTACATATAGTCATGTGTGAAATTTTCCACTTGTAGCATCATGTTGGCACTCAAAATGTTGAATTTTGGAAGATTTCAGATTTTATGTTTTTACATTAGGGGTACTCAACCCGTATATCTTCTTTAGAAGATATTTAGAAATGTCCGTTGCAATCCTTTGCCCATTTTCAATCAGATTGTCTTTATTATTGATTTGTAAGAGTTCTTTATATATTATAGCTAGAGATCTTTATCAGACATATGACCTTTTCTCATTCTGTAGATTGTCTTTTTACTTTCTTGACGGTGTCCTTTAAAGCACAGAAAGTGTTAGTTTTGATTAAGTCCAATTTATTTATTTATTTTTGTCACTTGTGCTTTTGGTATCATAGTTACAAACCATTCTGTAATCTAAGGTCACAAAGATTTATTTCTCTTTCCTACTGAGAGTTTTATAGATTTAGTTGTTACATTTAGGGCTATGATCTATTCTGAATTTATTTTCTATATCATGTGAGGTAGTGATCCAGCTTCCTTCTTTTGCATATGTATATCCACTTGTCCAAGTTCCAGTTGTTGAATGTTTATTAATTTTATTATCCTTGTCATTTCTGCATCAGTTTTGACTGATCAGTTTTTCTCCTCATTTGGGTTGTATTTTCTTGCTTTGCATGCGTGATAATTTTTTATTGGATAGCTTACATTCTGAATTTTACCTTATCAGATGCTGGATATTTTTGTACTTCTATAAATATTATTGTGCTGTGTTATGGGACACAGTTTTGTTATTTGGAGATGGTTTTATACTTTCTGGTCTTGCTTCTAAGCTTTTAGTTGGTACCAGAATGGCATTTGGTTTAGGGCTAATTTTACTCCAGCACCAAGGCAAAAACCTCTCTGAGTTCTCTAGTTAGCAGTCCCCAACTTTTTTGGAACCAGGGGCCGGTTTTGTGGAAGACACTTTTTCCCTGGACCAGGCTGGGGGAATGGTTTGGGGATGATTCAAGCACATTACATTACATTTATTGTGTACTTTATTTCCATTATTATTAAATGTTAATATATAATGAAATAATTATACAACTCACCATAATGTAGAAAAGTGGGAGGGAGCCCTGAGCTTCTTTTCCTGCAGCTAGACAATCCCATCTGAGGGTGATGGGAGACAGTGACAGATGATCAGGCATTATATTGTCATAAAGAGCACGCAACCTAGATCCCGTGCATGCCCAGTTCACAGTATGGTTTGCACTCCTCTGAGAATCTAATGCTGCCAGTGATCTGACAGGAGGTAGAGCTTAGGCAGTAATGCAAGCAATGGGGAATGCCTGTAAATACAGATAAAGCTTCACTTGCTTGCCTGCTGCTCACCTCCTGCCATGTGACAGTACTGGTGCTGCTCTAGTGGATGCATTGTTGGTTATGACGTTCTCTGGTGGACTGGTAGAAACAGTAACTATTCTCAATTCAGGGATTATTCCCTCTAATTCTTTCAGATGATTCCTTCCCCCAGCTTCTCAAAGTTTCTCATACAATTGTGCTGATCTGTACCTAGCTGAAATTCAGGGGGTCCCCTCTGCAGATCTCTGGAGCTTTCTCTCACTCACTACAGCTTTTTCCTTCTACAACTCTGCCCTACCAAAAACCACTGCAGTAGCCTCCCCAAACTATCACCTCTATCTCCTTGATTACAAATGCATTCTTTTAATCAGGTATGTTAACATGGCAAGCATGGAGACAACTGCCTTTGAAAGAAGAGTTACTTACAATTCTTGAGAGGAAGGGGCATTCCACACTAGGCAGGGCCTCATGGGGAAGCACCCAGTTGGGGAAGGAGGCAGAAGGAGCACAGGAGAGCATGGCCCAGAGCCTCCATTGTGGTCCCCATGGGAAGGAAGGGATGAGGCAGGTTAGGCAGCTGAGCAGGTTTAGTTAGGACTGGCTGGTATGAAAAATTCTGGTGGGCTTTGAGCTATAGGGGTAGTTCCTAGATGTCTTGTGTCCGGTCCTGAAATAATTTCCAGCAGGATTTAGAGTGATTTAGAGTATTTGGCTTGTTGTGTGAGAGTTTTCTAAAGGAGGTGGTTAGTGGGTATGGCCTTTGGATTGGTTGTTTGCATATGAAAGAAATGTTCACCGTGGAATCATTTGCTATCTCTAAGAATTAGCTAGTCATGGGAAGGGCAGCCTCTCTCGGACAAGCAAGGCCTCCAAGATGTCAAAGCATCATAAAATGAAGACAATAAAAAACAATTAATGCACTTATCAACTGAGGGAGATTACCAAGCTCTGCTTGTACTTCTCCTTTTTGCACTGTAGCCTGAAAACTTTTCAAATGATAAGCTGAGACAATCATAAGATTCCTCTCATTCGTTTCTCTTTTCTCAGGGATTGCTGTCTTTTTGTTGCTCAATATCCAGTGTCTTGAAAACTTTTTTCTTCATGTATTTTATCTTTTTTTTTTTTTAGTTGTTTCAGGATTTTGGGTAGGAGGGTAAATCCAGTCCCTCTTACTCCATCTTGTTCCGAAGTAGAACTATGGGAGATCATTTCCATTTGAAATTAAAATTCAGTTGAGATTTTTGGGAACCAATAACAGTTTAAACAGGTTTGGCTTCTATATTGATAATTCAGCAGTCTTTATTAACAGATTGGAGTGTTAGAGCAAGGTAGCGAAAAGACAGAGCATCTAAGCCAAGACAAAGGATGGGTGGGAAGACTTCAAGTAGACAGAATGCCATGAACAAAATGGTTGAGGATGCAAATTTTATGTGTTTAGAGGATAAGTAACTCACATTCACTGGAAAGCATGAGTCTTCAAATGGAGCCAAGTTTCAACATAGGTTGGGATCAGATTTTGTTGAGAAGGCTAATGGGAGTTATAAAGAAAATGAGAATTTCTCTTTCCATAAAATCTGTCTTTTCCTCATGGTGTTCCCCAAACTTTTTTTTCTCCTAAGCCCTCACTAATATTCATTTTTCATTCCTTCACCTTCTCCTAATATCTAATCCATTTCTTAGCTCTGTAAGGTCAGCCTTATTTGTAGCTCTAGAACTTCACTAGAAGTTCAGTAAGGTAGACATTAGCCATATGTGGCTATTTAAATGTAAATGAATTAAATCAAATTGAAATTTCAGTTCCTTATTGTCCTGGCCACATTTCAGGTGTTCAAGAGGCATATCTAGCCAAGGGCCTTTGTATTGGTTGGATAGCACAGGGAACATTTCCACCATCACAGGAAGTTATATTGCATAGTACTACTCTAGAATGTGCTCAGAGGCAAAATTTTAAATTTCATATGCAGTATAACTATGTGAAAACTAAGACTTAACAATAAAATTTTAAAGATTTAAATGAAGTCATCAAAATAGTAATATTGATTATTTTTCACTAAGCTCTTGCTAATCATTTCTTCTACTCATATAATTTCTGTGTTTTATATACAGAGCACATGTTTATAGCAGGAAAAATTATGTCTTTGATCATTTATTCTTTTTCATACTATAAGCACTTTAAGCCTCATTCTCTCCCCACTAGACAATATAATAGTATTCTAACTAGTCTCTTAGAAAATAATACAAATTGAAAAAGAGAAGGGCTATAGAAGAAAAATGACTTAGAGGATTAGTCTAAGAGAGCCAATACCCTACTAGTAGGAGTTCCAGAAAGAGGGGATGGAGAAAACAGGGGAAGAAATTACCAAAGAAATAATAAAAGAAAATTTTCCAGAAAGAAAGTTGGTAAGTCCAAACAGTGAATGGGTCTGCTGGATTTCCAGTCTAATTAAGGAACAGAAGACTTGTATTAGGGCATATTCCTATGAAACTTCAGGATTCTAGAGTTAAGACAGCTGAGTTTGAGGATAAGGAGATGGGATAGGGGCAGGGCAAAGGGAAGTAGTCACATTCCAAGAAACTAAAATTGAAATCATTAACCTTGGATGCTGGAAGATAATAAACTGGAGGGTAAGCCCCTTTCAGCTTAAAATTCTATGTACAGCCAAACTATGTGATTCATGTGGGAAAAGAAACAAAAATTAGACATGTAAACATTTATAAAAATTCCTGTGTCTTTTTATTAGTTACTGGAAAATGTACTTCAGTAAAGTAAGGGAATAAACCAAGAATGAGAAAGTCATGAACAGAATCCATAAAACGGGGAATCCAGTCCAGAGAAGTGGCAAAGGGAAGTCCAAGGATGACAGCTATGCAGCAGGCCTGGAGAGCGACCCGTCCAAGATTGGATCAAAAGAATGGAAGGCTCTGTGGGGGGAGGAACAGAATAAATGAATTATTGGATGTGTTTGCACATTTGGGAATAAAATCTGATGCATTTTTGAAGAAAGTAGAGAATTTTCATTGTCTACCCATGAAAAAAGAAAATCAAGTAAAGGCAAAAAATAATTCTAGGGAAGACAAAACGACGCACAAAGAAAGAAACTATAACCTATTTGAAAGGGAGGCAGGGAAGTGAGAGGAGAAGAAAGGACAGGCAAATCACCTGGGATTCCATCAACCAGAGATAATGTGTTGTTATTTTATTGTTTATCTTTTCAAATAAATCTGTACCATACACATAATGTATCTTTACAATAGTGGGATCATACTGTACTATTTCATGGTTTGCTTTTTGTCAGTTACTATTATTTTTAAATATGTATTTGACATTATATAGTCTGCAGGATAATTTTTAATAGGTTATAGAATAATTAATTTAGTGAATAGACCATAATGTATTAATCAAATCTCTGTTGCTTTAATTTAGTTTGTCCTTATAAATTCCCTGAAATATAGTAAAACAAAGACAGCTCTGATTTTGGAACCAGGACTTAGAGTCTTATAGTCCAGCTTCTTAGTGTATAACTGCGACTAAATATCCTGTCCTGATTTAGGAGATTAGGCCAAGAAAATGCAGAATATTTACTCCTATATGTACTCATGCTAACATCACAGACAGGCAAGAATGACTAAAGTGCTACTTTTTAGGATTACATCATGGCTGTATTTAAGGGAGCATCTCCTACCCTATTCTCTGTCTAGAGTGCTGCTAACCCAAGTATCTGCATGGTTCATTTTCTCATTTCATTCAAGTTCTTCTCTGTTCACACATCCCCTTGTCAGGGAGGTCTTTTCAGTGAACTTTACATAAAATAGGCCACTTCTGTCACTGCACAGAGTTATCTCCTAAGCTGATTTTCTTTTTCTCCATAGCACTTTCTCACCATCTATCATCCCAACACTAAAATATAAGCTCAAGAACAGTTTTTCTGTCTTGTTTGTTGCTCCATCTCCGGCGCCTAAAATAATGCCTGGCATAAAGTAAGTAGGTGCTCAGTCATCTTTGAATGAGCAAACAAATGAATGAGTTAATTAACTGGGACTTAGAAAACAATAGGAACAACCCAAGAAGGCAGTGAAGGGAAATTCTAAGTCGACAGTGGTCCAGATTAGAGCAGAAGGTCTAAGGGTCCTGGAAAGGAGGTCTCCAGGAAGAACTGACTCAGAAAAATATTGAGTAGAGTTAGAGGGAAAAAAAAGGTAACTGTAACAAAAACAAATGTTGGAGGACAGAGACTTGTAAGAATGGAAGTGTGGTTCTAGATACCAGTTGGCTCAGCAGTGAACAATATTTAGAAGTAAAGGTGTAAGTATATTATTTAAGTAAGAATAGAATAATTCAAAATAAGATATAAACATGTTGAGAAGATGGCAGGAAGGAATGGTAGGGCCGTAAAAGTAAGCTAAATCCTAATCTCTAATAGCAACTCAGCAAGGGTAATGAATAAGTTATCAAGAAATGACAAAATGATCGTAAGTGTTTAGAGGTTAGAAGATAACTGGTGGAAGGACAGCTAAAAGAGTTCAGAGAGGCCTCCTCTAGGAAACGGGTCTAGAAATAGGAAATGATGGAAAAGGAAACTATGGTTTGGCACTACAACCATTTCTGTGATATTTGATATGAAACTATATATGTGTGTGTGTTACCTTGATAAAACTTTAAACAAGGAAAGCAGAGGCAAAATGTAAAAATTAATAATCTGGGAGCTGGGTGCGGTGGCTCATGCCTGTAATCCCAGCACTTTGAGAGGCCAAGGCAGGTGGATCTTCTGAGGTCAGGAGTTCAAGACCAGCCTGACCAACATGGTGAAACCCTGTCTCTACTAAAAATACAAAATTAGCTGAGCATGGTGGTGCGTGCCTGTAATCCCAGCTACTCTGGAGGCCGAGGCAGGAGAATTGCATGAACCCGGGAGGTGGAGGTTGCAGTGAGCCACGATCGTGCCATTGCACTCCAGCCCGGGCAACAGAACAAAACTCCATCTCAAAAAACAATAATAATCTGGAACTAAAATTCCAGATGGTTGAAGCCACAGGGATGGAGGCAGGATGGCAGGATGGGAGGAAGGCATGGGGAAAGTGCAAGTATGCTAAGGTCATGCCTTGTTTAGATGAGTAATTCCAGACAGCAAGAGAAAATAAAAAGTAAGTTTGCAGTTTTTAGGTAAGGCTAACCACTAGATAAATAAAAATGGAATTTATACTTTCAGATAGTTAATGAAGAGAAATTTGTTAAATCCTGGGTGGGGAGGAAAATTCATCATTCACACTAAAGATAAGAGTCAGAAATAACAAGAAAGCATAGGGTATATAAAGCAAGATGACTGGAGTCAGACCAAATAGCTTTGATCTCAATATATGTGAATATGTTTAGTCCCTCTATTTAAGAAACAGAGACTTTAAAACTGCATTTTTAAAGAAGTCCACTTACATGATTTCAAGAGACATACTTGAAACAAAATGACAAAAGATTGAAAATGAAGGGAAGGACAGATGCTGGCAAAAAAGAAAACAAGGTAAGAATAATAATACCAGCCAAAATGGAATTGAAGGTACAAAGCATTGAATGAAAATTTTCTTACCAGTACAAGAAAGCCACATAAATTCATGTTATCTCTGGCTTTCTTCCTCTTTCCTAGGTATTTGACATCTTGAAAGTGAGCATCACTTTGCTTATTTTGCAGCCAGTATAATGGGACTAACCCTTATTGAAAACTCCTGGAGATCTTTAAACGTATTTTTAAAAATAAATAATCCTTTTAGTTGTTTCCTTTTAAAAAAAAAAAAAAGCCAGTATATTTTCATGTTAGTAACTGTTTGCATTTTCTTGGTATACATGATTTATTGGTAACAATTTGTACTTCTAAGCCTTAAATCAAAATAGCACATATTGGTCTGGTAAAATTGCACACATCATCTGCTGTGGTATCTGACATTGGGCTGTGGAACTGTTAAACTTTCGCTATGGAGAAGCCAGATGAGGTTGGAAGAAGGTTCTTTTAAATGAAGTGCTCTTGTTTCCAGAGACTGTGTGCATGTTGCCTGACTCACCTTCCTCTGTTGACCTCACCAGTATCTCTCATCGGATAGCACATGCCAAAAGAAAGGAGGAACATGAATTTACTAAAATTAATTTGAAATTTGTGTTTGTTCTATATATTCTAAATGTTTGACTTTTTATTTTTTAAATGTAGCTAATGCTGCCTACCTTGGGGGCCAAGAAATGATGGAGGTGGTGAAGAGAGATGACGAAACCATAAAGGAGCATTTATGTAAGGTAATCACTTTAGTGCTGCAAGGGGATAGATAATAAGTAGATGGGCAGAGATACTGAGGGCAAGGGACTAGAACTAGTTAGAATCTGTAAGACTTTAAGGGTTGGTAGAATGACATAGAGTTCTACTTCCAGTTAAAATTGAAATAATCCTTGAAAGTTGTGTAGAGAGTAGTAAAGCTAATTGCATAATAACTTACTTTTTTATCACCTGTTTTTGTTGAATTAATTTTGGAATCAATACTTTTCTATTTTGTCAATGCATTTTAGCCTCTCTAGGCCTTCTACTGAGAAAACTCCATAATATTTATAGAACAAATAATGTTGGAATATAAATGAAACAAAATACATTATATGTTTTCTGATCTCATGACTAGTGAGCCTTTCTTATTCTCTAATGTATTAGAGTAGGAATGTCCTGCTCTGACCCTAAGACCAGTTTTGTGAAATATTCAACATTTGGGAGTTATCCTGCAAATACTAGAATCTTGCACACACACATTTGGAAGCACCAATCTCTGAAACTGTAAGACTAGGGTTTAGTATATGTCTAAGGTCACCCTAGAATTTGGATGACTGTGGTACTCCTGTGGCATCATTTGTCTGGCTGTCCATTCTGAGTAGGACAGAACTGTACTAATATTATAGCCACTAGCCACATGTGGTTGTTCGTGGCTAGCCTTAATTGAGTTGTGCCATGAGTGTAAAACACACATTGGATTTCAAAAGTTTAGTTCCCCCAAAAGCAAAGTATTTCATTAATTTTTATATTGATTACCTGTTGAAATGATACTACCTTAGTAGTGGATTAAGTAAAACATATTAAAAGTAATTTCACCCATTCCTTTATACTTTTTTAAACATTGTAACTAGGATATTCTAAAATTGCATATGTACCTTGCTTTATACTTCTGTTGGACAGCATCAGTCTTAAACTTTACAATTGGTGCTGAACTATGATACCTGCTGAAATGATCCCTGCTGAATGGCAAACTCTCATAGGACTCAGGAGCAATCCACAAGTGAAATACAAGATAACCCACTGGACTTAGAATGTCTTTATAAGCCTTGATACATTTGACTTAAACTTTTCTACATTGTTAATCCTGAATTCCATAACCTCCCAATACAATTATCTTAAAACAAGAAGTGTATATGTTCTTAAAATTTTTTTTTTAGAATATTGAAAATATTCACCCAGAGAGGACTTTTGAAAATGCCAGTGTGTTTTTGTCTCATGGCCGTAGTAGTCATCATATCTCTGAAATAGCAATTGGCTAGAGATTGAAATTTGGAAACCAGAAGGAAGCCCTCACTAGCCGAAGGGAGAGTGCTGGGGCCTCAGGAGGGCCCTCTCTCCAGGGCTTTCAGCTACTTCCAGTCATTGAGCGATGTGAAAATACAAGAAAAACAGTATTTTATTTTTCATTTAAACTATAAGTGAATCTGTTTCAAAAATGCATTTAAGTTCTTCCAGGTTGGGAGTTCATAAAAACAGCTCAACTCTCAGTTAATAATAAGACTGGCAGATGCTCACTTCCAAAATTCACACTTGCTGAACAACTAGACCCATCATGTGTCAGAGCCTGCCTTACCACCTGTGGAAGCCAGCTGCTGTAAAATACTCATCATTTCTGGATTCAGCTTGTGTGTTGTGCTCAGAAAAAGGTCAAAGAAAGGTGCTAACTTATTCTTGTCCTAAGTGAAATCCATATGCAAGTGTAATCATTCCCAGATAGAGGGCTGTTCATGATAATTATGTCAGGACTGTAGGTTTACTGAAATTTTATGGGGAAATACGGGGGTATAATGGTAGACGGTAGACATTTCAAGGTTAATATTAACACACAGTCACAGGAATAAACTTTTTCAACTCCAGGCAATAGTTTCGTTTTTGAGAGAGCGTTAAATAAATATACTTCTAGAATATGGGGAAACAAAGCATTGTTTCATTTAATCATGCAAAACTACCTTGCAGTTAATTCATTATCCTTTCTACCAGCAAAATTCAAGCTCTCCACTAGAATAATACAATTACAGCTCCTAAGTGAAACTAGGTACAGAGAGACAGGAAGTTTATTGCAACTTTTTGTTTCTGTAATAAAAAGAGGAAACATGCTGTAATTTAATATTGGTAGAAGTTGAATCAACATATGTCCCAGTCTACTTGAGAAAATAAGGAAACTTAAAAGTGCACATAGTTCTAGGAAGATAGTGGGCATTGCCTCCTGCCTTCCAAACACCCCCGATAACTAGTCAAACTAAAACCAGTGCCCAGGATTAGAAATATTCCTATTTAGGTATCTTAATTGAGGATACTCTTTCCCATTTCCACCCAAACAAAGGCGTTCAGAAACTTCAGAACTATCCAGAACTGTCCAGTGTGAATAGTCATCGAGCCACACATTTTGTTGAAAAATCATTTCCTGTATCTCAGTTATTCAACTAAAAATAGTTCTGAAAAATATATCTTTGTGCCATCCAGCCAGAATGCCACAGGAAAGTTAGTCTAAAAATAAGCTTTCTACTGTATCATGCGGACAGCTTTCTACTTCTTTCTCCTCCCCAAGAGAACTATCATACCATAATCTGCAGGCTTTGGTTCTAAATTCAAATTTTCTACCACTGGATTTCCATTTGACACAAGAAGAGAGCTTTTTATATGCTTGAGGAAAATGGGCATTTTTATCTCTAAAAGATCTGTTGGGCTGATTATCCTCCTTCTGAGGTCCAGTGACTTTATACACAGTATTGGACATAAAGTAATTTATTTTATTAAAATAATTTTTCTTTCCTGGAGCAAATATAACAGACTCATAGTTGTTTCCAAAGGAGTATACCATGGTTTATGGCATCATAGGTTATTTCTTTTTCCTTTTTTTGTGTTTTTGAGATAGAGTCTTGCACTGTCGCCCGGGCTAGAGTGCAGTGGGATGATCTCGGCTCACTGCAACCTCCACTCCCTGGGTTCAAGCGATTCTCTTGCCTCAGCCTCCCGAGTAGCTGGGATTACAGGTACCTGCCACCACACCCAGCTATTTTTTACTAGAGACAGGGTTTCACCATGTTGGTCAGGCTGGTCTCAAACTTGACCTTGTGATTTACCCGCCTCGGCCTCCCAAGGTGCTGGGATTACAGGCATGAGCCACTGCGCCTGGCCTATAGGTTATTTTGTCATTTGACTAAATCCTGCTTGTCTAGTGTCATCCCCAAGAGGCCTTCCCAGTCCTTGGTTTTGGTTAGATGTTACTCCCTATGTAAAGTTATATTGCATTTACACACAGTATTTAAACAATCAACCTTCACCTTTCCCCACATTGAGGTAAGGAACTGTGTCTTCTTCATCTTGATATCCCCTAGGGCCTAGCATAATTCATACCTGGTAAACAGTCAGTAAATATGTGCTTGACGTTGTGGCTTAGGCACTGGCCTGAGAACAAGAAGTCATGATATGCCACACTAAAGAGACTGTTTTGGGGAGCTATTGAAGGGTCCAAGCATGGGGGTAACAGGGTGACAGTCAAAACATTTGACAACCATATGATATAGGGATTGACCAATCAGAATGTATGCCAGCTATGAACAGCCAGTTCAGGGGCACCAGTTCATATCAGTTAGCCCTAGGAATTTGGTGAGATTAACAAATGAGAGGGATTATTTTGAGGGCAAATGTGTGGTATAATACTAGAAAAGGATGAAATATGAGTTGGGGATCCTGTTTACAAAGCTTTTATAAGAACTAAGGCATTGGGATTGAGGATGGGAAGATTTAGGAGATAGAATCAAAGGTACTGAGTACTAACAGGATATTGGGGAATGGAGATGGAGGAATCTAAGATTATTTCTCTGTATCTGGACTTAAGACAGGGAATATGGGAAGAGAAGCAGCAGCAAGTTATGGGAGATGGCTGAACAAGTGGTTCATTTTGGTACTTATATTTGAGATGCCAGTGGGACATGCAAGTGGATCCGTGTCTGGCAGGCCCTGGATGTATGGGTGTAAAGCTTAGAAAGGTATTTGAGGCTGACTTTTGGTTGAGGAGTGATGAGGCTGTAGTTAAAGCCAAAAGCATGGGTAATAGCAGCCTAAAGAAGTATACAGAATAAGGAGAGAGGACTTCTAATGACTGATTGTTGGGGAACCCAGCTTAGGGGTTGGGAGAAAGACGAGGAGCCACTGAATGAATAAGATGGGAGGGGAGGTAAGAAGGATGGGAATGAGAACCAGGATGAAATAAACCAAAGGAAGAGAATCAACTGTGCGTTTTCACCACCCCAATCCCAGCTTGTCTGGAAACCTCTGGAGTATTCTCTTTTATGAGGCACCTGGTGTGTCAGAGGCAAGTAAGAGGTCAGCACTCCCTTGTTCTGTCACTGTTCTAAGCCATAAGGGATGCATGTCTCATTCATTGAAAAGCGAACTCATGTTTGGTTTATAAACTTGAAGTTTTCATTTCAAACCCACTTAGGGGGGAAATTCTAAACTGCCATGACCACGTTTGGCCCAGGCTTATGGAAACAGCTGGTGTGTGCTACTGCCAGACTGAATCTGAGCATCACTATCAGTACGTAGGAATCTGAAATTGCTCCAAAGAGAACACATGGAGTGCAGCTTTCAGATGAAGTTAGGCAGTAGTAGGGGGGCTGCCTGTAAGGTGGTGCTGCCCCTGCCCCCAGAGGGCCAGGCCAGGGCTACAGTGTGGCTTGGGAAAGGGGCACGTGTCCTCAAGAACAGGAACTCCTCTGCTATTGCTCTGTCCCCATCCTTCTTAGCCTGCCTTAGCCCAAAGGTGTGTGTTGCCTTTGGGAACAAACCTTGTGCAGTTGTTTGCAGATTGGGGCATGCAAATCCTTCTGACATGCACATGTCCTGCCTGCTGCAGCATAGGAAATGCTTCCTGGACCAGTTCACCAGGCCTGCCTTTCCGCCAAGCCTCGGTATTCTGAAACGGATTGTGTTAGTTCTGCCTGTTTAATTTGAAGCCGGTCCAGAATGTCATAATCATCCTGAAAATAGATAGGTTTGTTTTTATCTCAATATTTTGACCTTGAAAGCTTTATTTGGGCAATTGTGTTAACACACCCTGGGGTTCTGCAGTGGAGCCTGGTGACTGAGGGGAGGCAAACGTGCTGGAGAGCTGGGCTCCCAGAGTCTCAGCCAAGCTTCAAACACCAAATCCACCCCTGTTCATGACCCTGCTTAAGTTACCGGACCTCACTGTGCCTCCTTTGTTCATCAATAAAATGGTTTAATAATAGTATCTAGCCTCATACAGCTATTCCAAAAATATGCTATAATTCATACCTTGTAATTCAGACCTTATAAGAGTATCCATGCCAGGCACAGTGGCTCATGCCTGTAATCCCAGCACTTTGGGAGGCCGAGGCGGGTGGATCATGAGGTAAGGAGTTCGAGACCAGCCTGGCCAACATGGTGAAACCCCGTCTCTACTAAAAATACAAATATTAGCCGGGCATGGTGGTCCATGCCTATAGTCCCAGCTACTCAGGAGGCTGAGGCAGAAGAATTGCTTGAATCCAGGAGGCGGAGGTTGCAGTGAGCCGAGATCATGCTACTGCACTCCAGCCTGGGTAACAGAGCGAGACTCTGTCTCAAAAAAAAAAAAAAAAGAAAGAGTGTCTGGAATGCACTAAGCATTCAATAAATGTTTTTATTACTATTACAAAGTTAGTTATAGCCTAGTTAGGCTTCTAAGTACTTTAAAAAGACTATTTGCCTAACAGTTCCTCCTCTTACATCCCCTTTTCAGATATTTTCATTGTGTTAATGAAAGGTATTAGTGATGCTAAGTATGTGGCCAAGAGACCCCGGAATGCCCAATGCCATTCTAAATAACAGCCACCACTCCCCATAAGATGCCTCAAGGAGCTGTTGTATAGGAACCATAATGAGGGGAAAACACAATAGTACTTGATTTTTACCAAGGCTTGGGCCCCTTATTCTAGTCCAGAGAAGTCTAGTGAACTGGACTTAGCCTTTCTCTCAGTTGAGTAAAACCATTCCAGTACATTTGCCCCCTTTTGGGGCACAGATCCAGGGAAAGACAGAAACACAGGAGGAGACTGGTGCTCAGGGCCTCTTACTTTGCCAGAGGGCCTCACCAGAGGAAAGCAGAGGCCCTGGGTTAGCATCTCAGTGCAGTCCCACGTGAGAAAGACAAGCCAGTCACTTGATGGCCTCGTGGCTTGTATGTGGGAGGGAGAGGATCCTGGCCCTTTACATGTTAGCCACACAGAAAGGAGAGTGCTGCTCTGCACACCACTGTATACACAGATGGTTGTTCCAGCTACTGGAGAGTGAGCCACACAATGCCCCATAGGACCTACTCCTCCTTTGGCGCTCCCATTCCCACCGCTCCCCTCCGTGCCTGCAGAGAGAAGCAGGGTTCATAGGCCGGAAGCATTTGTGTTTTCACCTCCATCCTCAGCCACTTTTTAAAAATCTTTGGAGATTTCAGTTCTCATTTTCTCAAGAATGGTAATTGAGTCAGTCAGGAATAAACAGAAGAGAGGAAACAAGGTAACTGGAAAAACCGAAGTCCCTAAACCATCTCCCTTTCTTTAGCAATTCTGCAAGTTCCTAAAAACAGAGGCTCAGAAAGACTGCAGTGAAATGCTGACACTTTGCAGCTGCCTGTGTCTCCGACAGGGATAAGATTTTTTAAGTAACTGAAAGGAGATGTTTATATCACAGAATCGGTTTCCTTTAACATTGCAAGTTGGGGCTTACATGTCTTTGACTCTGAGGGGAGGGGAGAAGTGGAAGCCTGCTGCTGTCATCCAGACTGTCTAGACTCTCCCCAGAAATGGGCATGCATTGGAGGACCTAACAGTTTATATCCTGAGCCCGGGAAAGCTTCAAGGGGATAAAAACAGGAGATAAAGGTAGGGCAGGGGGCCCTAGCTGGGAAGTAGGGGGCCTATATGTGTAGGTACTAATTTGATCTCTTGGTATGCAACCGACTGCTTTATATCTGACCTTTTGCTTTTTTCACAAGTAATGAAACAAGCAAAAAACCTGCTGTAGTGGGAATTATTTCAAAGAAGGAAAGAAAACCTGGAGAAAGCAGGAATTACATATTTTTCTTAGACCTCTGGAAGAAAGGCCAAGAAGATAGATCTCTCTGAGAATCTGTGTCACCCCTCTTTGGTCACTGTCTCTGGTGCTGGCTTCCTGGTTGCCCTGCCATGCAGTGTAAGCTGCCAGGGAGCTACAGCTGTTCATGAAATGCTAACAGAAAGCCTTGCATTGCTCAGAAAAGTGGTGAGCATTACCTTCACTGCTGCAAGAACCCACAGGCTCACCCTGTGAGCCCACCAGGAAGAAAAGTCGGTGCCTTTCTTCATTTGGAAGATGCTCAACCAAGGATAGCCAAAGGGTACTATAGCTTAGGCTCCAGGTCTCCTTTATAAGGAAAAGTAGGTTTTATTATAAAAGTGGAAGTATAGAATCCACTCTAGGAGCTGACTGTTAGTGGCGGCTTGAGGATAGGGATGTGCTTCACTGTTTATTTGGTTCCGACTTATCTTCTACCCCATCTGTCTTTCTCTACAATCATGCTGGGGAATACGACATGTACATTTTTTAGATAAGGACTAAGTATATGGTAAAACAACTTTGCTTTCGATTTTTAAAAATGTTTAATACTTATATATTTTCTGAGCCTATGTCAAAAGCAACTTATCAGAATAAATATATTTTCTCAAAGGCTAATGTAAGGTCATGTGGATTCTTTTTCCTTGACCAGGGCACAGCTCCCACGCCACCCCACCCCACCATTGCCCAGTGTGTGTCGAGGAGCTCCCTTTGTCCTCACCTGTAAAGCAGCAGCCTTTAAGAGTGCCCACTATGTGTAAAGCACTTGATACACTTTGTTTTCCAGTCCTCAGCACTAGCCCACTGGTAACTAGTTCTGCCTTACTTTACAGATGAATAAGCAGGCACAGGGAAGCTAAGTAACTGGTCTGGGCTCACAGCACCAATAAATGGCAGAACCAAGATTCCAGTCCAGGTGGATATGGCTCAGGGACCTGTACAGTCTTAACACTGCACTCACTGCACTACGCTCTTCCTGGCTGCATAAGGAGCTTGAGTAGTTTCACAAATTACTTTAGAATAATATAAATACAATTATTTTACCACACTGTGATATAAAGACATTATGAGAAGCCCTTTCACTCTCAGCATGACACCCCCAGAAATGCCATTTACCACCCTGCTCAGGCCTGCACTATATCACAAAACAGGCAGCCCACAAATTGACTGCCCGAAGTAGTCTGTGCCGAGGGCTCATCAAGCTGGATTTCTCGTTGGAAACATTTCAAGTTGTATTGATGAGATATCGTTTGTACCAAACTTGACTTCGTGGTGAATTATGATTTAAAGAGCTTCTAAAATTCAGTTTATCCATAAGGTTAATGCCAACAACAAATATATATATATATATATATATATATGCAAAAAATATATATATATATATATGCAAAAAATATATATATATATGCAAAACTTTCATTTTATTAGCCCTTTTATTCCTATAATGCCTGTAGTCCTACTGTCCTATTGAATAGACAGAAATAATTCAGATAGAGATTTTTATGTGTGGCTTTTAAAATTTTTATTATTTTAAGATGTTGCTGTGTCATTGAAAGTGAGTTTTGTTATTAGCTAAATCATAAGATGCTTCTAATATTTATTTGTTCTTACTATAAATCCTCTATTAGTAATGCATAAAAGCACACAACTCCAAATGTATACTAAAACAAAGCTTTGTTCACGTTCACTCCCTCAGGGCAGAATTTGGGTTTTCCTGCTTTGGGGTCCTGTAGGGCTTTGTCCATACCTCTGTCTGCCTGTTGTATTTAAGAGCCGGTTTATACAGGCCTGTTCTCTCGCCTAGTCTGTGAGCTGCTCCAGGACAGAGACCATCTTACACACTTCTTAACATCAGCCACTTAGCCCAGTACCAGATATGGGATGGATTCAGAGTCATTTTTGGTGGAGCTCATTTTAATCTATCAGCTTCAGCAATTCACTGTCCAAAAGTACCGTTTGTAGACCTCCCAGAAAGTGGAGGGGAGAAAAACCACACAGAAGAAAAGACAGATGTGGGGACAAGCTGCCACAACCTGCAGGGATATTTTAGGAGGGCCCTGTCTCCTTAGGCGCACACTAAACAGTTAAAGGGAAGTTCATCTATAAGCACAGAGACCATAGTAACCATAAATCCACTTTCCAGCAGAAAACTCAGGAGGAAAAGCCAAAGCGTGGTTCTGGGGAATCAAAATCTAGAACTGAAAAAAAGTTAAATTTTGTGCTTAATAGAAAACAACAGATTACTTAACATGACAATTTGGAAACAGAAAAATTTCTATCTCAATAATGTATACTTTTTATCAATTCTCATGAGTACCAAAACAAGTGCTAAGGAGAAATAAACTACAGGAAATAATTTATTTTCTTCTAAACCTTTGAAAGTAAACATCCTGGCCGGGCGCGGTGGCTCACGCTTGTAATCCCAGCACTTTGGGAGGCCGAGGCGGGCGGATCACGAGGTCAGGAGATCGAGACCACGGTGAAACCCCGTCTCTACTAAAAAATACAAAAAATTAGCCGGGCGTGGTGGCGGGTGCCTGTAGTCCCAGCTACTCAGAGAGGCTGAGTCAGGAGAATGGCGTGAACCCGGGAGGGGGAGCTTGCAGTGAGCCGAGATTGCGCCACTGCACTCCAGCCTGGGCGACAGAGCGAGACTCCGTCTCAAAAAAAAAAAAAAAAAAAAAAAAAAAGAAAGTAAACATCCTGCTGATTGCCTGTGATTCTTTGTTAACAATTCCAGTACTTTCATGGCAGTTATCACCCCCATGACACACAGTGCCTCAGAAAAGCTACATAGACTGTGAGAAGGCTTTCAATAAAGGTAGTCGGGAAGGCTGGGTGTTGTGGCTCATGCCTGTAATTTCAGTACTTTGTGAGGCAGAGGTGCGTGGATCACTTGAGCCCAGGAGTTGGAGACTAGCCTGGGAAACACAGGGAGACCTCGTCTCTACAAAAAAAAATTAAAAATTAGCTGAGCATGGTGGCATGCGCTTGTGGTTCCAGCTACCCTGGAAGCTGAGGTGCAAGGGTCACTTGAGCTCAGGAGGTCAAGGCTCCAGTGAGCTGAGATCACACCACTGCACTCTAGGCTGGGCCCAGAGTAAGACTATCTCAAAATAAATAAGTAAATAAAAATAAAGGTGGCTGTGTTAGCTCCTGTTGACAACTCTCACACTCTATTAGTTTTCATATCCAGTTTAAGGCCTGCCAGTTGTCAGGTTTTATGTTTTTATAACGGGTCTATTTACTGGAATTGTAAATAGTAGCAAAAGGTACAGGTTAGGAATGTTGTCTGTGGATTTGTAGCCCAGCTCTTCAACACAAAATTGCTTGAAATAAGCAGGTTAATCTTGCTAAGCCTCAATTTCCTTTTCTGTAAAATATAGATACAATACTTAGAGTATTGTTGTGAGGATACAACGAGATAATACATAGACAGTGCTTACTCAGACTGGCACAGATCCTGGCCATTGCTTTCGGCCCATCGGTTCGTCATGGTGCATTGCAATTCATTTTTACATACCAATAAATAAAGAGTATGCACTGTTAACCACTATGTTTTTGGTGTCCAGTTGTTTCTCTTTCTTTCTACTTCACCCCTCCTCCTCCATCCCCCGCCAGTGCCACCACACACTCCATACTTTCTCATTTTCCTGTTCAGGGCTGCAGGTGCAGAGTCCTCTGGTCAGATCTATTGCCTGTGACTTATAATTTATAGGGAAAAGGAAGTATCTCAAGCCAGTGTGTGTAAAGGCATTAGATAACCACGTGTTTTACTTGTAAGCCAAGACTTTCATAGGAAACTGTTGAGAGAATATACAGCCTGAAAAAGAACTTGTGAAAGAAAACAAAATTTTAAAAAACGTGAGCCCACCCCCATCATTGGTTAGGCGTTTAACCAAATGGGGCCCACTTCAAACGGTTAAGGATTGTAGAGAATCGAGAAATAAAATCAGATAAGCATACGGGAGGTCTAGACTCCTCACTGTTCTGCTGTCTTGAACACTGACACCTCAACCTTTGTTGAGGTTCCTAGCACATGCCTTGGACAGCGTATGCCCCATAATTACTTGGACATATTTGTCTCTTGATACCCTGAGGTGGGTGTTGGGTCCCTTAATCCATGTTGATCACCCCTGCTCAAATCACTGCCTTAACTGCATGTACGGGGATGGTGTTTGCTCAGTGCTGAGGGCTCATCAAGCTGGACTTCTCATTGGAAACATTTCAAGTTGTAATTGCATCACAGAAAAGTAAATGGTACGTTCTTCATGGAAACAGTCTTTGAAATGTCAGACAGAAAGCAACAGCGGTGCATACAGTGACACTCTTCTTGTCAAGGAGACTGTATTAGATGAGGTCTTTTCTATCTGGCTTTCCTTTGAGCTGACTGCCATTATTATAGGACATCACACTGTAGCTTGTACTGGAGTGAGGGTCCTAGAGTAGCTTTCTCAGAGTCCAGGGATCTTGAGGCCAGAGCGTGACTTGCAGCAGAGGAACAGACCTGACGGGTACGAACCCAAGTCTGACTTTCCAGATTTCTCAGCAGTGTTCCCTGCTCTGAGGAAGTGCTGAGTAACTGCATAGCAACCGTTCCCTATCCTATTTCCTGAATACAATCGAAAAGATTGCTCGTGGTAAGTGTAGGGAGTAGCTTAGAGACAGCCTAATATTATCACTACTATTGGTAGATAATTAATACCTGCAAATAGTTTGTACTCTTGACAGAATTTCAAGGCAAAGCTATAGCAGGGTAGTTGCTGAGAGATCCGGGGAAACGTGTTTTTCTACTACTGGACAGAATAGTCTCCCACTGGTTGTGAAGTTGCAGCATTTTAGAGCTATAGAAAGAGCTGAGACCAGGAGGAAGAACTGCTAGGCAACTGCTAGGCTCTCATATTCTCTAGGAAGCAAAAGAAGTTCTTACTCTGCTAAGAACCATGGCAAAATGAATTTTGGCTTCAGGGGCTTTGGAATGCCCAGAAATGGTTGGAGTGAGGAAAAGTAGGAGAATGTGAAGGATGAATTAAGTGATAAATCTGTAAGTTGCAGGTCCTCTGCGGCTTGCAAAACTGGAACCCCAGGTAACAACCAAGAAAATCTCCATGAAGCTGGAATACTATGGAGTCATAAAAAAGGATGAGTTCATGTCCTTTGCAGGGACATGGATGAAGCTGGAAACCATCATTCTCAGCAAACTGACACAGGAACAGAAAACCAGACACGGCATGTTCTCACTCATAAGTGGGAGTTGAACAATGAGAACACATGGACACAGGGAGGGGAACATCACACACTGGGGACTATTGGGGGCTGGGGGCTGGGGAGGGATAGCATTAGGAGAAATACGTAATGTAGATGACAGGTTGATGGGTACAGCAAACCACCATGGCACGTGTATACCTATGTAACAAACCTGCACGCTCTGCATGTGTCCCAGAATTTGAAGTATAATTTAAAAAAAAAAAAAAGGAAACCCCCATGAAGCGATTCAGAGTAAGTCTGCCACTTGAGGTTTACTTGTTCATAATTTACTCTTTGGAGTACTACGTTAAATTTTTTCCTCTATAAAGTGTTTTTAACTAACCATCTCTTTAAATATTTGTTAAGGCATCATGTTATTGTAATAAAGGCCATTGTTTTTGTAAGATCAGTCTCATTTGTCCCATATTCAGGTCATGGATTTAATAATTGATACACTAAAACTATCCAGTAGGCAATAACGCCTATTTCCCCGCACTCTCCTCCCCCACCACTTGATCCCCTCCAATCTCTCTTCCTGTTGTGGCCAGAGTGGTTTTCCTGACATAGGGACCTGAGCATGTCACTTCATTGTGCAGTCTTTTTTGGCTTGTGGACTTCGAGATAAAGTGCAACCTCCTTGGCATGCATAGAAGATGCTGTCCATGACCTCATCCCTCTCTGCCTCTCCAGTCTTATCTCCCACCACCCTATATTCCAGCCATGTGGAATTCCAGTTCCCCACACATGCCATTCTCTTTCAAGCTTTGGTTTGCTTGGTCTTCTCCCCACAGTGTGCTCCCCCAGCTTGAAGACTCAACTCAGGCATCAATTCTGGGGAATCTTTCCTGCCCACTACTTCTGACCAGCTGCGCCTCACTTCAGCTCTCAAATTGTCTTGTGTACATGGAGTCCCCTTCTCCCCTTCCCCAAGACTGTCCTATCTCTATTTTCCAGGTTCCTAATACAAAGTAGGTGCTCCATTTGTATTTGCTGAACAAAGGAATGAGTAAGCAATTCAGTGTCTGAGTGAAGGAGCACATTTGGTATATTAGGGAAGCTGCAAGTGACTACAGCTGGCCAACTAGGGGCTGGAGCTGGGCACAGCTCTTTCTTTCAGTGATACAGAGGTCAAAGGATCCTTAAGATTTAGTACTTGGTTTTTGTAGACATTGCCACTATCTATCCTTCTGAATATAAGATGTTGCTTTGTTGCCTTTATTTTTAGAACTAACAGAACTAGAACATAGCAGTTTTTCAGTGAAACACAGCAGCCTAGAGCAATATATACATATATATATATATATATCACATGCGGGTTTAGGTAGATATCCATTCAGGGTCTTGGTAATGCCACAGAGGAGGCTCTGTCTCCATTCAGCTGCTTGCTGTCAACTGAAGTATGATTATTGCACTTCCCCACTGAATCAACATACAGGCTGCATAGAGCCTTTTCTTAGAAATGTCATAAACTCTCTCAGGATTCTGATCACATTTCATCAGCTACATTGGAAAGCCTGAGTCTATCTGATCCGTATTTGTATTCATTCAACAAATACATCCCATATGACTACCATGTGGCTATTTGGAAACAACTAAGTTTATTAACTGGTCACTAGTCATTCGGTGACTATGTCTCAATAATTCTCTTCGTCATCCTCACTGGCCTTCATTCCAGTGTCCATCCCAACCTCAGTACACAAAACTTTCCTGGTAAGTCCTTTCAGTGAATTATGAGGGATCTATCACACAAGAGTCTCCCAGCATGGGATCTTCCCACCAAATTCTTCTAAGTGCACTCCTGTACATCGTGAAGCCTTGATGCCTTGAGAGAGCCACACTCTGGAGAGAGCTTGGGGACTAGCTCCCAGGGCCAGGCATAGGTGCTGTCCTCAGAGCACTGCCAGCTGCTGGTGTCATATCTGTGTCGGGAAGGGAACATGTTTTCTAATAAAATGTTTTTGTCTTGTATTTCAGCTTACATTTTATTATGGTACTATAGATCCTTGGTGTCCAAAAGAGTACTATGAAGACATTAAGAAGGATTTTCCAGAAGGAGACATTCGACTCTGTAAGAAAAACATACCTCATGCTTTCATCACCCATTTTAACCAGGAAATGGCAGACATGATTGCTGACTCCCTAAAGGATGACCTGTCCAAAATGTAAATTGGCCTGAGGAACAAGCCCCCACTGCCAGTACATGGAGGCAGTTGGTGTACTAGACTTAGCAGGTAAATGTTTAATTTTGAAGACTGATATTAGAAATGAAGAAAGTGAGAACCTTTGTCTTACAAACCAACTCTCAGCTCGCCATGTTACAGGCTGAAGTAAACACAGTTGATGGATCATTCCATAGGTTTAACCATACATTTTCCAAGACTCGGGGAACACAGTGATCTACACAGAGTCTCGTGTTTGCACAAGATGCCCAGTGGCACCATATGGTTTATTTTGGTAGGCAGGATCTTTGCAGATGAAAAAAAAATCTACATGTACTTGATTTTAATTGAGTTACATTGTAGAATAGGCTCTTCTGGAGGAAATTATGAAATACCTACTAGAAAATGTAAAAGAAATCAGTGAATGTTAAGAGTATAGTTAGATATGTGAAGTGTATGAGACTATAACAAGGATACACTCATGTCCCAGGAGCAGGAAGTGAACCTGGGTCTCCTGTAAGACAGAAGATGAAGATGAGCCCAGACTAACTTAGCACAGATCTTGGCTGAGATCATCAGTGTGACGTCTAATGTACCTGCACTAGACAGAGAATAAAGTTCACCAGACATTACTCTGGTCAGCTAACCAGATAAAGAGTTGTTGAAGGACCCCAACTGTGCCTCCTGCCACAGGGCAATTAGCAAGTTCTATGCTGAGCCTCAGTCCGCCAGGTTATAAGCTCCCTGTAGGCTCCTCCTCTCCAGAGCCAGGTTGGAGAGGCACTGGGCTGTCCCAAAGCAGGCTTGGATGTGCCAACGTGCAGTTGCTCCTTCTGTAATTCTTGCACTAAAAATCCATTTAAGACCATCAATGAGCCAAATAGTGTGCTAGCCATTGAGGATAGAGTTCTTAGCTACTTAATGATTCTTTTCTTCTGGAAATCTTCTATTGAATAATTTTTAAAAGCATCTTTTAAACTGCTGAGTAAAACATTACCATACATTCGTTCTCCATTTCTGCATTAACTTCATTTGCTAGAAAGAAATTATTTTGTTAATGAACCAAACCCAGCCATTAAGCTATGTGAATTCACCTTCTCTAGACACATTGAGGTCTGGCAGAGAAGACACATGTTCCCTGGCCTAGATTGGGCTGACAATATTGCTGCCTCCCCTAAATTGAC
Organism: Hylobates moloch; assembly: GCF_009828535.3. Lineage (NCBI taxonomy): Eukaryota > Metazoa > Chordata > Mammalia > Primates > Hylobatidae > Hylobates > Hylobates moloch. The sequence goes on along the minus strand of NW_026652288.1, from coordinate 20,317,225 downwards.
TCGATCTTGAGAACCACATACTGCGGTGACAGTTGATGATGCATCAGAAATAATTCCTTTTTCTCCTAGAGGAAATCCCTCATGGCATTATCATTCCCTAAGGACAATGAGATGTCCCTCCCCTCAAATCCTAAAGCCCCCTGATGAAAGATTCAGCTCTGATTTGCTGCCAACTTATTGGTAAGTGCTGAATGAGTTACTGTGCTTTGGCATAGCTTCTACATCACAGCAAGTGACTTCTCAGAGGGGAAAAGCCAAGCTCCAGACAAGGAGTGCTATTAGCCCAAGGGGTAGAGCTAATAGATACATAGGCCATAAGCACAGGGCTGTACACAGAGCCTTTATTGGCATCTGCATGAGAGGCCTAGAAATCGGATGTTAGAAGCTAGGAATCATGGCTCTGAGTGCCTTGCATACAGGAGATACTAATACTAAATCAAGGCAGGTAAACAATACTGGGTAAATCATAACCTACCAGAATAAAGAGTAACATTCAGAGCTTTTCTTTTACTGTTAACTTAAACATTACTCCATATTTCAAAAGTCTGCATGTATGAAATTGTGTCTTATTTCTGATTTTTAGAGCCTAAGAAAGATACTGGTTCTTAATTCCTATTTATCATCTGAACACCAAATGAATTTTTGAAATAAATGTTTTACCAGCATTTCTGACCTTGTCTGGCCTGATGTCTGTGTTGGGGAAGAGCGTACAATTTGAGCAGTTCTCCTGAGTTAGACTCGGCTCAAAGTGTCTCTTTTAAAGTGAAAAGCCACCTTTCTCATTGCTTTTTTCATAGGTGGAAGAATCAGATTTCAAGAGACTGAAGTTCATTCTGTTTCATTAGGGATTAGACTAAAATGGACAAACAGTGGATGAAATCCATTTTCCAGAAGCAGCTCTGCCTGTATTTCCCAGTCAACCACATGGATGGTCTTTGTGAAAGTTTTAACTTCCTGCAGTTACCTAGTGCTCAGCGATTGAGCCTTGACCACGCCCATGTTTGTTCCTAGTCTGTTCTGAGCCATAAGAATCTCCACAAGCCCTCTGTGGCTTGTGCGGCCTGATGTCCATGGCCACCAAGGGCCTCTCACCATACGCTTCTCCACTCAACCTTTGGAGAGACAGGGACCACCAAAGGCTTGATCTTTCTTCATCCTACATTATATTTGAAACAAAAACAAGCTGGGTGTCATAGCTCACATCTGTGATCCCAGCACTTTGGGAGGACGAGCTGGGAAGATCGCTTGAGGCTAGGAGTTTGAGACCAGCCTGTGCAAAAAATGAGACCTCTGTGTCTAGAATAATTTTTAAAAAAGAGAAAAAAAAAAAATTTCAGATTGAAGGAGACTAAAGAGACATGACAATTGGACACATCTGATTCTGAATTGGATGTTTTTGTTATAAAAGGCATTGTTGGGACAATTTGCACAACTTGAATGAGGTCTGAAGATTAGCTGCGAGTAAGATGCCACTGTTAATTTTCTGATTTAAGTGGTTGTACTGGGGAGAAGTAAGAGAGTGTCCTTGTTTGTACTGGAGACACACTGAGGTATCTGGGCGTGAGGGGCATCATGTCTGTTTACTGTCACATGGTTGAGGGGGAAATAATGTTCTTTGTACTTGCAGATTTTTTGGAAGTTTGAGATGTTTTAGAATTTGTAAAAATAATTATTTTTAAAACCCCACCATGCTATCTCCTGCATCTATGTCTCATTGCTTCTTTTCCAAAAAGGCTATTTCCTCCTGTATGCAGTAAATGAAGACCTGGGTTCAAATCCCAGATCTGTCATTTGTTAGGTTTGTGACATAAGACTTCACCTCCCTGAGTCCCCCAGCTCCTCATTTTTTTAATGGAGATAAAATGAGGTCATGCGTATAGCATTTAGTACATTGCCTGGCATATGGTAGATGCTCTATAAAATGGTACCTAAAGGAGGATAGCAAACTTGTTTTTCCTTTTTTCCTCTCATTTCTCTTCTCTTTAGTATAGTAGAGGACCCTGTGGTATCTCAGTCCCTGCACTGTTTCACCAGGCTTGTAACTTGATTCTAGCGGTCAACATTTGGGCTCTTACGCAGGGATAACACTTGCTCACCTGGCTCAGCTTTCTGGCCTCAGCCCATGCAGGCCTCCCTGCACACAGCCCAGGATGTTCTAACAGTCGGTTTAGAAAAGATGCAGGAAGCAAAGCATTTCTTAGATGGCATGAGACATCTTCATCCCTGGCCTTCTCTTGCAGAAGAGAAGAGGTGAGGATATATTTGGGCTGCTCCTTCCCTTGGGGGTGGGCCTTAAGGAGAGGTTGGAGGCTGGGACTGAGTGTGCTCTGTGAACAACACATCTGTGGGACCTTGAATGAAGCTCTTCTGCAGGAGTGCTGAGGACAGCAAAGCTCATATGAGTGTTCTTCTAATCACTTTTTAAGAGGACTGAGATTCCTGCCTGTTCCCCATACAGACATGGGTAAGTGATCACATTGGCCCAGGTGAGGAGCGTCTGTGGGACATGGGTCTGGCCCCTCCCACCATGCTGAAGGCATCTCTAGAGCAAGACTGGTGTCACTGAGTGTGATGCTGGGTGAGCATCCTCAGAGCACGAACAAGGGCCAGAGAAAGCTCTGCGTGGTTCTATGGTTCTATAAAGGGTTCTATAAAGAGAAAGCTCTTGGAAGAGAGAAGAGGATGAGGTTGCCCCTAGTCCTAGAAGGACAGGTAGAACTTGGATAGGTGGTTTGGAATAGATGAGAGCTAATCCAGATAAGGAGTCTGCTGCTCACCCCTGCACCTTCACAGTGTCTCACTTAGGCCTCCCAATCTTGTAATGTTCTGACTATGCCCATTATATAGATTACCACTGAAGTGCCTTGCTAAGGACCTCACAGTTAGTAGATGACAGAGCTAGGATTCTGCTGTAGTTGCACATGTCCTCCAAAGTTCATGTGTTAGAAACTTAATCCCCCATGCAACTATTGGGAGGTGGGTCCTAATAGGAAGTGTCTGAGTCATGAGGGCCCTTCCCTCCTGAATGGATTAATGCCAGTGATAAAAATGCACGATATTAGGCTGCAAGTTTGATCTCGTTCTCTCATGCTCTCTTGCCCTTCCACCTTCTGCCAGGGAGGATGCAGCCCAAAGGTCCTCACCAGATGCCAGCCCCTCAATCTTGGACTTTCCAGCCTCCAGAGCTGTAAGAAATAAATCTCTTCTTTATAAATTACCCAGTCTCTGATATTCCATTATAGCAACAGAAAATGAACTAAGCCAGATTCCAATTCAGGCCTCTACTCCAGAGCCACCACTTTATCCTCTTTTTCCACTGCATCATGCTGCCTCCTGGAGGCCACAGTGGGCAAGCCTAGCAAAAGTGGAGAGCTGGGAAAGAGAGTCATACAAAGGGCAAACGAGGACCTGACTGACAGAAGAAGTGAAGAGTAGATAGTTGGTAACAAATGAGTAGTTTTAAAAGAATGAAAGCTATAACAGAGACCAGTTTTCAGAGGGCAAAAAACGCATCAGGCAGTGGATTGAGAGAAAGCAAGCCCACATGCTGGGAGTCAGTGCTGTGGTTGCAGCCACATGGCTGGCACCTCTGCAACTCTTCCATAGCCACCTGGTCTTATGCCAGGCACGGGAGCTTCCTGTGGACTCCTCTGTACAGGAATCCTGCTCCAGCTTTAATAATGCCCATCTTCTACCCCACCCCATGAGATGTGGCCCAAAATACCAAATGCTTCTGCCTCCCAGAGCAGTCCTTCCCACCCTTCCATGCCCTGCCAGTCTTCATGACCCCTGGCCTGGCCTGTGTCTACTGAATGACTTATCATTGCTGTGGGATTGTGTCTCTGCAGTCTGCTCCACCCTGCCTCCACCAACACCCCTTCTCTCAGGAGAGTCCTAGAAGATGGCCTTCTGTCTTAGTCATCTCTGTACTGTCAGGGCATATCAAATATGGCCTGCTACACAGGGCAGTCTATAAATTTTGTTAACTAAATTAATAAAAAGTTTCTACCATACCTAATAGGCAAGCTATGAAAAAGTGCAGTTCTCACATTGGGTCAGACTACCAGCAAATCACATCTCAGGGCCTCTTCATCTTAAAACTGACACATCAGTGGGAGTGCAGACATGGACACTTACTCTTTTATCCTTTCAGTGTTTCCCCAGCAGAGCTGTGCACAACTGGGTCAGATAGATTCAAGGATGTCTGAATCCTTGCAGACTGTTTTTGTCTGGCACTGGGGGACTGCAAGGAAGCAAGGCCACTATCCCTTGTGTCCCATTCATCTTGTCTGATATGGCTGCAACTGTTACTTTCATTCTTCTACAATTAGAAAACCTCTGGAGTTTGGGTATTAGCAACTACCAAATATGTAGTTTATTATTTGCTGAGCACTAACCCCGCACAGCACCCCAAGTGGGAATTACAGCAACAATACACACAACTGTGCTCTGGGATAATCGAGCATTTTCATTTTGTGTTGCATTCCTCAAACATTCTGGCAAAGGGGCCTGTGTTGACCTCCCCACATTGGGACAGATTTCCTTGCTGGGTAAGTCTATGGGAAAATTCCTCTTCCCTGGGATGAGAATGTGACCCTGTGACTGGGCGTCCATTACAGCCAGGCAGTGCGGTGCACCTGCAGGGTCTCCCCCCCTCGCAGAGGGACTAGAATCCTGCCTCTGCAAATCCACCCAGCTCAGGCTCTGCAGAACATCTGGGCTTCCTCCTACGGCCACTGCGAAGGGCTGCGCACCTGCATGTGATTAGGACTCGGCAGACACCCACAGCCTACAGGGCTGCATGCTGGTGGCACATCACAGTAGACAAGTTTCTCCCCAGATCATTGTCCTTTCTGAGCATATGAGTCACAGGGTTCCTAGGGCACAAGAGCACATGCATCCATGACCACGTTGGGCACCACCCTCAATGGAACAGCAGTTGGAGGCATCTTTGCCTTGGCCTGCTTGGAAATGAGCAGGCATCAGAGGCAGATCCAGGACCTGACAGGACCAGGGAAGGAGTGGAGAAGTCAATCTTAGTCACTTTTACCATTAGTCATGGACGGGCCTTTTAGATTTGCTCTTATCAGTGTCTGGGAAATTGGATTTTAAATGCCACCCCTGACTTTCCTTTCTCCCTGTAACTACACTGCTGAATGTGTACTCTAACCATAGAGTGCTGTGGTAGGTCAAATGGAGACTGAAAAATAAGAAAATGAAAAATGGACCAAAGATGCTTATAAACAAAGCATGACAAGACATTCCAGTTTTCGATGGCAGGGTTGTAGAACTTACACGTTGATTGTACCTGCCAAATGAGCTAGTTGAAAGGGGAACACGATTTTTCTTCCAAAGAAGAGACTCCTTTATTTAGTAATATGAAATTGAGTAGTGAAAAGAAAGCAGGCTTTCTTGATCTTTCACCAGAGAGAGAAAGTCACATGATCACAGGGACCTGCATTAACAAACTGGGATACTGAATGCACTATGAACATGGGCTGCCATCACTGACGAAAAGGTGAGTCACTCCAGCAGGCTCCATATCCCAAAAGAGGTAATCCTGGTAACAGTCACTAATAATGCCAAGTCCCTGTCGACTTCCTACAATTCCTGCTCTGTCATTAGTCCTCTCTCAGAAATATTTAAGGAACACATGAAATAGATTTCTCCATCTGTAGGCAAAAGTCAGGTGTGAGAGCTGGGATAGCAACAGAACGTTGTGTGGTTGATCCTGTCCTGCTGCATCCTTCATGGTGTCACCGAGCACAGGCTTTTGTGCTTGTCTCAAAGAGTACTGGGCAAAAAAAAGGCCTGTCGAATTTGCTGTAGGACCTTATTGGATTCTGTGACATATGTAATTGGCCTTGCAGAGGAAGCGGCTTCCATGGGACTTTATGCCTTGGGATTTCAGAGACTTAACTGTGCAGCCTCCAGGTGGGGAGGGCTCACGCTTTCTGGAGTGAGACAGGTCCTGCAGCAGCCTGAGATGTATAAACACAGAAAACCTGTCCACCCGAACTGCATTTGGAATGACCGTGCTCACTGTACACATTATCCTGCTCATTTCCCAAAGAGAAAATGTTTTCCACTGCATTTTGGCCTCCTTTCCTGAACCCAAGCTTGATGTTTTTTACCTTGCTCTGCAGTGACTTCATGCCGTGTGAGGCTGTGTGCGGCAGCATCCTATACAGTTTCATACCAGTCACCAAGACCCCCATGCCAGAGGCCCCCAGCCTCACACCTGATCTGACAATACAGGGGAATGATCGGCACAAAGGCAAGTGGAGCCAGGCCTGCTATGTCACTCCCACTGTTAAAATGCAGTCCGTCCTAATGCCTCAATAGCTGGTCGCTATTCTATTCTATTAATGAGGACTACAGTAACACAGAAAGGCTGAGTAACAAAAGCTGAAAATGTTTTCCTTTAGAGACCAGTCATGAGCGGTTTTATGAATAAAATATTTAATCAACTTATCTGTACAAAATATTAAAATGGTTAATGAAGAGTATACAAGCATGTTTAACAAATATATACTGCTATATAATAGTTAAGAAAAATAGAGATTGCTGTTTTACATGTCATTTACATTTCACTATGTACAATCTATTTAAATTTGAGAATACATATACACATAGGTTTCTACCAGCCCTGGGAGGGCTCCCTGCTAGCTGGCCTGGGCATCGGCAACACTTCACAATGTCAGCTTGCATTGCCCAAATAAACACCCAGGCCAGGCAGCAAGGACACAGCCCAGCCTGCAAGCCTCGGAGTTCTGCTCTGGCTACACCAGTAGGAAGACTGCTGACGAAGGAGATTTCAGTTTGCCTTAAATGAGTTTTTAATGTCCCCCCCACACCCCAATCTGCTTACTCCCAAGCCAAGCTAAGAAAAAGTGGGTGTCACTGCAAAGCGAAAGGATTTCTATCCCCTCACCAAAATAATTATTTTTCTCTTTAGCTGCTGAGGAAATGGCATGTTATTGAGCCTTGATGGCATTACCGGCACTTTGAGTTTTACCGTTTCCTTAAAATCACAGTACTGGAATCAGATGAAATTTGCTTTTTAAGCTGCAGGCCACTCGTCATGTGCAGAATTCTGCTGCCCACCCAAGGCCTGCTTAAACAGCATCGTTTTGTAAGCTGGTACGGGAGCTCTGCAACAACCTTCACAGAGAAAGGATCTGCTGCTTTATTTGTATACAAAAAGAAAAAGGCTTAGTCCAAACTTTTCAGAATCCCCTATTGTCATCTGCTGAAAGGGCAAGTTGTAGTTAGCATGTTAATCCTTGTAAAAAAAAAAAAATGCATTAACTTTTCATTTAGGGTGAAATGCTTCCAGCTAAAAGACCTAAAGTGACTCAATTATAATTCTTTGTCCAAGAAAATATAAAAGCTGTTTGCATTACAGTGTAAAGTGAAATACAAAAATAAAATTATTCTAAGGATGCTCATGTTTAATCCATGATTTATCCAAGGCAGAGAATGCCAGAGAATTCCTCTCTTGAGAATCTCTGTTCCTGGCTTAGAACACTTGAGTATTTCCCCGCCAGAAAACACATCTTATCCTGAGCTTTCTTTCTCACTGAACTGCATCATCATTTTCTAAACAGAATGCTGAAGGGCTGACTTTGAGTCTGACAGGCCCTGACCCAGGAAATGAGCCCTGCTTGTGGGCAGCCCCTTCCTCAAGCCAGCCTACTTACCCTAAGCCCAGCTGCTGCTGCTGCTGCTGCTGCTGCCCCAGGCCAGGGGAGGATCCAGGACACGTGCATTGTCTGGCCTTGGCAGCCCTCAGTCACTCAGAGATAAAAAGGTGCAGGCAAGGGGAGGCCCTCAACACACCTGGTCACTGCTTTTCAGACTCCTTCACCAAAAAATCCAGGCATGGGCTGCCCATAGCCCATGAGAGGTCTCCCCAGGATGACCTGTGAGTACTAAAAAACAGAGAAAAGGTGTGTGCAGTTGCACCAGCTCACCAGCTTCGGTGCTGTCCCTTCCCATGTTGCAGCTCAGGAAATGTCCTCGAGGGAAGTTTTGCCCCGTGTGCTTCGGATTTGTTCCTGTTTCCTTCTAATTCAGCAGGATGCCTGTGAACGAACCTTACTGGGAAGTCTCGCTTTGGTCAGCCATAGTTCTAGATTCTGGCAGCCAAAGGTCTGGGCAGGAGCTAGATGCAGAACTGGGTGTGGCTGTTGCCACTGCTGGTCAGATGGAGCAGTGCAGGTATTCTGCAGAGAAGACAGCCACTTGCCCACGTCCTGCCGGGCCAAATCTCCAGCCCCCACTACGTAGCACTCCTGTTGGCCCACAGCACAAAAGGTAATGAAACAGGAATGCAGATGCAAAGCAGCTGGCCACGCCCTGACCGCTCTGTACCACTCTGCCAAAAGTGGCCTGGGTGTGACAGTCAGAAGCTTCTCCTTGTTTTTCTAGACAGTTTATTTCAGCATCTCCTTACTGACGTAGAAAAGGGATTAAAAGTTTCTGTAATACAGCTTCTATCAGGTGGCCCTCTCTGTAGTGAAGCATTTCTAAACTAGCAGAAGGAAGTTCATCTCACAAAAAAAGAGTGAAACTGTACTTCTTATATCGTCACACCAAGCTGTCCTGCCGACAAATTCACCTGACTGTACAGAAACACCTCTCTCCGGAAGTTTCTGTGACCGCTGCAGCCCCCTTGCCATTGTCAGGGAAACGTGTGAGAGAAACCAGCCCTTTCTGTTGTCACAGACACATGCACACCATGCACAGATGCTAGAAGAGGCCTGCAAGCTCTGCAGAGGCAGTAGGAAGTGGACCACCGCATGCTGCTCTGCTGCTCTAAGGGCATATTTTGCTTTTTCAGAAACTGTGAGCATAACTTAAAACTCAGTGTGATTTTTCAGTGACTTCACACCCACTTTTCAATGACCACCCATCCTGGGTTGCTCTGCTGTAATTGCTCCTGCCGCCATGAAGCACCAGCCCAAACTTTGCCCAGCCAAAGTCCTGTCGCCAAGTTGCAGGCCACAAGCCAAGCTCTGCTTAAGGTGGGTACCTGCAGGTCATGGGCAGACAGCACTCCTGAATGATGATCAGAGCTCATGTGGCAACTTCTAGGCCCTCAGTCACCCCTCTGATTCACTAGGCCAACTTTCAGCCCTCTCCCTGCAGTCTGTGTCCACCAGGTGTCTCCTCAGGCTAGGACGGTGGCCCTCCTGAAAAAACAGGCTTCTTTCACCACAGCCTCACTCAGTTACTATTTGTGATGCACTAAGGTGTGCACACAGATTAAAGTCCAGAACAGCAGAGGGAGGAAGACAGCTCTGTTGCAGCCTACATGGTCAGGAGGTTCCAGGTACAAGATGCCTAGCTGTCTGAAAACTTAGAAATAAACAGCTTTTTGGGTCTTCCCTTCTGGTGCTTCTTTATGTTAACTTCTCCAGACCATAAAAAGGAAGAGAGAGACGAGCTCTTCTGATGCTACCCCAGGGTCACTCCCCTGGGAAGCTGCAAGGGGACCTCAGAGCCAGACATGGGCATGGTGGTGAGGAGGGGGTGGGGACCCAAGGAGTCCATTCTGGGACAGTCCTGCCTGCCTCGTCCAGGGCTTCTGGGATAGTCCCAGGCCCCTGTTTGGGTGACCAACCAGGCACAGCCTTGCCTTTACTCTTCTGCCTGCAGAGGCCCCAGCAGCAGGTAGAGCCCTTCCCAGCACTAGGTCTCTCAGACAGTCTCAGCTTGAGTGTGGCTCTGCCCACCCCACTGAGCACAGGAGGAACTGCAGCTAGATGGTCAGTGCCCTCAGCCAGCTCCTGGCTCTGGGTAGCCAAACCCCACCCTAAAGGTGCGGGCCTTCCCCGCACCTACCTCAGCCCAGGGGAATTCAAAGCACATCCATGAGGCACCTATTAAGGATAGGAGTAAAAGGGACACACGCATACCCATGCACACGCACAGGCAAGAGCTGTGAAACCGGTAAGATGAGGCTCTGGGACTGGGATTGGGAGAGGACTTTCTCCAGGAGCCATCACATTTGCTCTGCCTTCAAGCTGTCTGAGTGGGTTTTGGGGCAAGGTAAAATCCTAGAACCTTGGAACTGGAAAGGGCGTCATTTTACAGGGCAGAAGATGAAGCTCCAGCAGGGAGGTGACTGCCCATAACTTGCCTCAGATGTCTCTCAGGAGACGCCTTGTGGTGCCCTGGCCCCTGAATGGCCTCCCCTGGCGGGCGCAGTCCATGCTGTGGGAGCAGCTGCCTCTGGGCACTCGGAAGCCCACAGTGGGCTCTGACTGGTGCAGCTCAAATATACCATCCACCAGAGGGATCTAGTTTCCACTCGCCCAAAGTTTGGCTGCTGGATTCGCTCGGCAGCTTCCTCTCTTCCCTTCCCAATCCAGACATTTTCTGAGGGGTAAGCGCAGGCCCAAACTCCTTCTGCTAGACTGCCGCTTTCAGAGCCTCGCTCCCTCCGGCTCACTGCACGATCTGACTCAGGCCTCTTGGCCTATGGCCCACTGACGGCCAGGGGCAGGCCTGTCTCCCTGAGATGACAGGTTCTCATGAGAATCAGCGAGGCCCAGTGATTCTCCCTTCCTGCCACTGGATTTCCTGGAGACCAGATTCAAGCACAGGAAAAGTCTGACCTTATCTGTGCACAAGCTGCTCTTGGAAAGAACATAATTTTTCTCCCTGCTCTAAGAAGAAAATCAGTCTACAAATCCTAGTTGTTTTCTGCTGTGAGTTTAAATGAAATTGCCAACAGCAAATACAATGTGTAGGGATTGAATTACACTCCCTCCTGTTCCATCCACGGGATTACCGGTACTCTCTTCAGTACCCAAGGTGAGGCGCCCACTCCTGCCGACACCATGACAGCTGCCAGGGATAAGTGAGTGCCCTAGGCTTCGTGGAGTCTGGATTCTCCTATCACACAATCCATACCTCATATCATTGCCAGGAGAGTATGGTGAAGGGGAGCATGGATACAATGACTGAGCATAGCTCAAGCCTGGCTTCCCCAAGCTAAGATGGCAAAGCCTGCCACCTTCTCTGGAAGACCCAGTGCAGCTGTTTGGAAAGTCAGAATTCAACAAGGCAAGTGTGTTTGGGCATCAGTGGAAATGCCCGTCTGCCAGTGTGGGTGATCCTCCTTAAGACGAAAGCCCTGGCTTCAAGCAGCAGTGATCAGGCCATCTTTGTGTTTGACAGACCCAGCACCAGCCCCCCTTGGGCCCCAGCTGGCCTACCCCGAGCTCCCTAAGTAGGGATGCCAAATCCTACTCACTAGCAGGAAATCGTGGTTCAAATGATGTCAATTAGTAGTGCACAATTCTCCCAACAAAACGGAAAATTCTGTTTAGGAGGGAGACTTTGGTGATCTCAGGTTGGGGTTGAGGGGACAGCCTTTACTCACAGTCTTGACATGCTTTCTCCCTGCCTGTCAGTTCTCCCATCCATGGTGACTGGAGATTCCAGCTGGGGGTTGCAACAGAGAAGCTGGGTTCATGCCAGTCACCCAGGCCTGTCCCCTGCTACCTGGAAGACAGAGAGCTCAGGGTGCTACTACCAACTGTGCTGGCGGAACACTTTTTCTCCACGTCTCAGCAATGCTAGTTAAACCACATCTTAGCAGCAAAAAGCCATCTGCCCCACATGTATTGGCCCTTTGTTGTCATTTCTACAAAGTGAAATGGATCCTCTGCATTCACCTAGTGAATGGACTGAGATGCCAGAGGGCTGGGCAGAGTGGCCCCTGGGGGCTTCACCTGCTCCAGAGGAAATCTGGGAAGCATTCCTTTCATCCAGTAAACAAAGAGCACGCTGAGGGTATGGGGCCATGGAAGGAACAGTCACTGTCCAAGGACAACACCCCTTCCCCCAGGTGCCACCTGAACTCAAGATGCAGGAAGGTACCTACTTCCCACACCACTCACAATACATCTCGTTAGAAGGAGGTCATCAGAAGGAAAGAGGGGAAATTGACAGTTTTTTTCCCTACCATAAAAAGGCCAGGCTAAATCAAGACATTTCTGCCCAAAAAATTGTTCTTACTAGTCACTAAAAAAGTATCAAAATGTTTGCTTTTATCCAAAGATATTAAATACCCTAGACTTTCTTCAAAATAACATTTAACTGTACTTTATCATTAACTTCCTTTCTAAACCTTCTAATACTACAACTTTTAACACTTTAGTGCTTTTTTTTATATAATTCTTCATTATGATAAGCTTCATTTAAAAAATGAGAGTGAGGCATCTCTGGCAAAATCCACAGATTTAGGGACCATCTTTGCCCAGTCACTAAAATAAGATGGAATTGTACCAGAGCAGCCACTTTGGGATATTTTTAAAAATTTTAACCTGAAGAGACTGTTCATGTTCTTGTTATTTCTAGCTACTCATACAGCCACAGAATATAAATTCACATAATAGGAGGGGGGGAATCTTAATTTTAAGAGTAATTTACACGTGTACTTTTTTTCTTCTGGGAGAATTTTACAGGATGAAAACCGATTCAGGTACGGCTCCTAAGTAAATTAGCTGTATCTAAATCGTAAGTCTGTCTTCTCTCTCTCAAGAGTGTAATCACTGAGAATCAAAATGTGTATGAATTGTCCTGCATCCAACACACGGTGGAATTAATGCTCCCCAGGACTCTGAAGGGGAAAGTCCTGCACAACATCACACAGATGCACCGGGAGGGCTGCGGGGCTTTTCTAAGAAGCCCTCACCCCAGACAGCTGGAGTCCAACTAGTTTCCCTCTCCCAACCTATTGACAAAAAGCCGCAAAGGATTCCCAGGCATAAACAAATCAAATCAAACAGTGAAGGCTGAATGTTCGAACTCACTTTTACATGCCTAGAAAATCCTCCCATCAATAAGACCCTTTGGGGCAAAATATGGGAACTGGGGGATATTCCACCTCTGCTCCCCCACACCAAGGCCCTGCCCTTCCAAGGGCACAGCAGCCAAGCCAGGGAGCCGATGAGGGGAAGGGGCAGACCTTCCCCCTGCTCTAAAGATCTGGGTTGTGAGTTGAAGTCTGACAAAAGCACTTTTAAGTGGCTTCACTTCCCGTTATTATCACACTGCCAAAAACTACAGCAACAACACAGCGAAAGCAGGTAAAAAGCGGAGGCCGACTTACTTGGTAACTAGCACAAGCCCGCCTACCTGGCTGACAAGCCGCAGTCCTCCGCTGGAGTGGGCCCCAGGACACCTCCTTGCCTTTCAAGCCCTGAGAGCCTCTTCCCTGGCTTCTTAGGAAAACCTCCTGGCAGGTCTCTAGGAAAAGCAGTAGCTCCCCTCCCCCAACCCCACCTTCCCCATGCCCGGCCATTGCACTAACTTCCTCCTGAGCCACTCAAGGCATGGCTATCACCTCCCCCTGACCAACTGGGGAGCTTCCGATCCTGGCAGATCCTATCCCACCCCAATATCCTGTTAGATCAGACTCAGCCGTTTAAAAGAAAAATATCCTTTCCACCTTCCAGAACATTTCCAATTGGAATTGATTTTAAAAAGGGGGGGCGGGCCGGGGGGGGAGGGGGCGGTACCGACCTTTGCAGAAATCTGGGAAGCTCCACAACACCTACTTTCAGACAAAACTTCCCTTTCAGAAATGAAGGAGGGGCACGTTAAATTTTAAAAGTTAAAAAAGAAAGATGCTTTTTGCAGCAGTTCCGGAGTAAACGGCCCCATGCAACACAAACCCTCGGAAAGGGCATTACAGCCTTGCAGTGGGTCACGGAGTGCACCACGCGGCGCTCAGCCCCCCAGGGAAGCGACGCCCCACACTGGGCCAGAAACAAAAAGGAGTGAGATAAAACATGTTCGAGTACCCCTTTGGTTCTCCCATTCTGGAGCTCCCAATTTCCTAACCCGTTGCTACCTGATTTTCCTGCCTGTTACTGCAACATCAGCACAAACACCTTCCTCTCCCCAAATGGGGGCAGTGGGCGCCATGGTTATCTGTTTGCAAAATACACAAGGCTTTGACACTCGGGACCGGCAGGTCATCTCTTCCCAAGGCTTTCACATACTGCCCCCGGTAAATATGTGCGTGACTGCACGAGTGTGTGTGAGTGTGAACGTGTGCTCTCCCTCCTTCGAGAGGGCGCTGGGTCACATCGGACATGAACCCACGCTCGGTGACAGGCTGGCCCGCTGCTGCTCATCAGCTGGGGATCCTCGGCCGCGTGGCTGCCCCCTCCCCGGCCCGCGCGCTACCTGCAGCCGCAGGCCTCCACCACCATGTCCTCATATTGCTTGTAGACAACGTTGTTGGCGGCGTCGATGTAGAGGATGCTGATGGGGCTGAGGCGTGCGGGCACACAGCAGGAGGCCGGGGCCGCGTCTGGCGCCATGGAGTTGAGCAGAGTCTGAATGATGGCGTGGTTGGTGGGCTCGAGGTGCGAACGCAGAGGGAAGTCACAAAGGCCCTCGCAGTGGTACGCCTCATAGTCCAGCGGCGCGATGATCCAGTCGTCCCAGCCGAGCTCCTTGAAGTCCACGTGCAGCGGCTTGCGGCTGCAGCGGCTCCGGCCCCTGCGCCCGTGGCCCCGGCCCGCGCCCCCGCCGCTGCCCTGCGCTGTCCGCGTCCCGGCCAAGGCCGTCCTCCTCCGTCTGCGGCCGCCAATGACTGCCCTTGGCGACCCGGTGCCGGTTCCTGGGTCGGGCGGCTGCTCTGAGGCCAGAGCGGCCCCGAGTGCGCGGGCCTGGGCGCGGATCTCTCGGAATAAGCTCTCTTTCCTCTGCGTGCGGGAGGAAACGACTAGCAGCGCGCGCTCCTCTGCCGCAGAGCCCCCTCCGCCCGGCCAGCCGAAGCCCAGCCGCCGCAGTGCCAACGGGCTCCGCACCGGGCCTGCCACTGCGCGCAGCAAGAGGCAGAACGCGCGGGGGGGGCGCGGTTCACGACGGTGGCGCCTCATGGCGTCCGCCACGTCGAACGCCTCCCAGCGCTGACCGACTACGGGCTCAGCTGCCCGCGAGTACAGCAGGCGTGGAGCTCGGGCGGCGCCTGGGCACGTGGACAGCAGCAGCAACGGCGGAGATGTCCAGCTGCCTGGGCCCGGCTCTGGAGATCCCCGGCGCAGCACGCGCAGCTCGGCACCCACCACCTCGTCTGCGTCGTTAAGGCTGGACACGTCGAACAGGAAGCTCTGGCCTGTTTCGGCTGCCGATTCGTCTGCGGGGGACCGGCAGGGACAGAAAGAAAGAGCTGAGTAAGAGCGAATCCTGCACATTGTCAGCGCCGGGCCTCCTAACAGCAAATGGCCCAGCTGTCCTCGATGTGGGAGCGAGGCCTGTTGGAGCCAGCGCCCGACTCCGCGTCTCTGCCCCAGCCTGAACGCTGCCAGCCTGGCCCAGAGCAGCGGATGCCTTCGCCCGGGCTATCAGAACCGAGCTTTGGTTTAGCAAGCCAAAAGTCCCAACACGCCAACAACCCATGGTCACTGCATATCCCTGAGCCGCGGGACCAGGAGCGCACCCCTACACCCAAGCAAGACAAGGACTGAAGGCTGCTACAGTTCCGCGGCCTGACCCAGAGCCGCGGGCCAGAATCCGAGATCAGAGTTCGGGGCTGGGGTGAAAAGAAGTCGTGCACCCCCTCCTGAGGTCCTGGGCCTTAAGGAGACTTACCGTTATTGCTCTGCTGATCCCCCAGGAGAGCCGAGAGTCCTGGCTGTGCGAAAACGGAAAATTCCTGTCTCCTGAAAACTATTCTGCTACCTCTGTTCCCCCAACCCAGCCTGGACATCCTCGCTGGCCACCGTCTCCCATGCAGGCTGGGGCTCGGCGATTCGTCCAGGAGAATTCGTCTGCACGGCCGCAGAGACCCTCTAGTCCAACCTCGCTCTGCTGAAGGGGAACTGAGGCCCAGGTAGGGGCCAGGCTCGCCCAAGGTCTCAGGTCTTGCAACAATGGGCGCTGCTGCTCGCGATTGCAACCCCAAACGCACCTCCTCCCGGTGCTCCCGCGGCCTCTGAGGGAGGGGGAAAGGCAGTAAAGGAACACAAGGAACCTCCCGAAGGGGTGCGGGGCATCCCGGAATGACCTTGCTGCAGTGAGGGCAGCGTCCCGAACGAGGTCTCGCTTCCAGGAGCCGCCTGTCTGTCCCTTCGCGGGCTCATTCTTCCCTCTGTAGTGACTTAACTCGGGCTTAGGGGTTTTATTTCCAGTGTGGACACTCTTTTTTTTTTTTTTTCCTTTTTGGGCTCAGAAAAAAAAAAGTTTAAAATTCCACCACGCAGCAGATAAGGAGCTCCCTTTGAAGGGGGTCATATGGTTTCGTTTTGCCCCTAAACTCGGAGACACTATGCAGGTTCCCCCCACCACTGGGGATTTGCTCACCAGCCGCGAACGTCAGGCCTTGATACCTGAGGTCCTAGTTCTATCCCTATCAATGGCTTCTGGGGACCTCAAGCAGCCCTGTCCCAAGGTGAGACTCAGGGTGGAGAGGGAGGCCGGAGAGGCACACTGGGGCCGCACGAGGAGCACTTTCTCTGAGATTCCCTGCAGATCCTCTGCCTCTCCCTGCTCACCAGCCCTGCCACTCTGTTTCCCCCAAGAGGGAGGAGGGAGAGGAGGCCTCTCAGGCTCAGCCAGCCAAGCTGAGCGCCCCAGAAAGGATTTATCTCCTGTCTGAGACCATGGTAGAACTAGCTCAACCTTAAGAAGACTCTGGTGCCTGTGCCCACTTAGAGCCCAGCACACCCCCCTTCTCCTGCAGCCTGGGAGCCTACAGGGCACCCTTCAGTCTAGACCCGTCCCTGTCCCTGTGCACCAGAACTAGGGCTTCCTGTAAGTATCCCAGCATCCAGCCCAGGGGCCATGTCAGGCCGTCAGAGAAGGCTTGATAGTTCTAACCGAACCATAGGGCCATTTGGGTATTGGGTACCAAGATTTCCAGGTACCAAAAATAAGGCAGTCTATGCTAGGCACTGGGCATGTGCTGGCGGGGATGGATGACCTGGTCACTGCAAGGCCTCTGCCTGCCTTCCCAGGCTAGGACCTGAGGTATGCTGACCGTCAGTGGCTCCCAAGCAGGGCTGCCTCAGCCCCACCCGCTCACTTCCCAGCCCTATTCGCCTTTCTTTCCCTCCTGCCCTCCATGCTGGGTCTCCGGCTGGATAGAATTAAGGCCGAAATTACTTGCATTTCCGCCTGAAATTAGGTAAATTTTCTCTATCTGTCTGCTTTAATGATTTCAATGGAGATTAATAAAATCCAGATGACATACAGCAGCCACACCACAGCCTCACCTACATCTTATCTTTGGAAGGCCCAGGGTAGAACAAGGTGGGGTGCTTGGTCTAAGAGAGGCCTGCATTCCTGCAGGGTCCCCAACAGGCCTCTCCTCCCCACACCACTATGATCTTTGACCTCTGGCTTTCCCAGGGGCCCAGCACCAGACACAGGCACCCATAGCTACACACGTCACACACATACAAACCACCACCACCCAGACCAACCTGCTGAGCAGGGTACTCCTCATACCTGGTGATGCCACCAGCCTCTCCAGGGCCATTTACTTTAGTCTGATACCTGCCTCTGCCCTAGTTTTCCCTGGGCTTCCCCCAGTTTGTGTGGCCCCCAGGAGACTGGAAGCTGCAGAAATTGCTGCAAGGAAGCAGCCATCACCCTCACCACTGTGCAGTCCCTCTCGGTGTGACTCCCGGGAACACAACTCTTGCCCTCCTTTCTTCTCTAAGGGCTCCGAGGCCACTCCAGACCATTCCCCAAGACGCGAATCTTGGCCTCCGCCTGCGTCCTCGAGGGGACCAGCCGGCCTGCAAGGCCAGGGAGACCTGGGAGAGGGACCAGTCAGCCCTCTGGGACTGGCCCCGGGAGCTGCCGCGACTCTCGCCACAGTCCAGGTGCAGCGGGCTGGAGAGTGTTGGCCTCGGCGAAGTTTCTTTCTATCACCTGAGGGTGGGCCGCAAGGGGCCGCAGCTCCAAATGTAACGGAGCTGCGGCACGGCTCCGGGGCTGATCTCAGCCCAGGACCTGACGGGATGGGCGGGCACAGAAGAGGCGTAAGTACCTTGGGTCGCCTGGTCTGTGAAGCCGGTGATCGTGTCCGCGCGACCATGGCCCGAGGCGGAGACAGCGGCTGCCCCGGCCGGAGCCCTCCCGGCCAGGCTCCGGTAAAGCGACATCATGAAGTGGTGCGGCACCACCGAGCCGTTCCTGAAGCCGGAGCCCGCGGCGCGGCGCGCGGCGCGGGCCCGGGGAACCGCGGCGGCCGGGACAGTCGCGGCGCCCGCAGCCTGGGCAAGAGTCCGCTCGCCGCCGCCGCCGCCCCCCGGGCTCCGGACCGGCCCAACCCCCGCCGCTCGCAGCACAGCGGCCGCTTCCAGCCCGTCGCGGGGGCGGCAGGCGCTCAGCAGCCAGAGGCACAGCGCGGCGGCGGCGTTCAGGTCCATGGGATCCGTGGGCTGGGCGGGCGGGCGGCGCGGGCTCCGTGGCTCCGGGAAGTCCCCCAGCGCCTTTTGAACATAGTGTTTAATAATGGGGGAAGTGTGCGCGGCCAGCCGCGGCCCCCCCTCCTGGCCCACCCCACCCCCGCCCAACGCCCAGAGCAGCGCCCCCTGCTGAAAGCTCCGGCGGCCGCTATGCGCCCCCGACCCCGGCCTAGAGTAGAGACCAGGGCCGGAGCCTCCTCCCCTCACCGCAGCGCTACGCCCCCACCCTCGCCAAGCGAGTGCCACCGGCCCCAGCCTCCCGACACGCCCGGATGCCCCGCCTCCCCTCCCCGCGGCAGTGCGACCCACCCTCCACCAGCCCAAGACCAACGCGCCCTCCTTGGTTCCAAGCTTGGGGCACCGCGCGCACCCGCCCAGCTTCCTCACCACTCCCCCGCAGAGAAACACCCGCCCCCTCCCTGCCCTGGTTCCCAATGCCGGGAACCAGGCGGCAGAGTTGGGGCCGCGGAAGGGCTCGCCCTCCAGACCGCTTCGCGCCGCGGCCGGGTAGTCGAGCGGAGAGAGGCCACAGGATGCTCCCGGCGGCCGCAAAGGCGCATTCCGGATCGCGGGTCGGCAGTTCCTCACTCAGCCACAGACCCCAAAGGATTGCAGCGGGCGGCCAGAGCAGGGGAAGGAGCCGGTAGGGGAGGAAGGGAGGGCGAGGAGCTGAAAGGGCAGGCCTGTAAGAGACCGTTGGACGCGGACCGCCGGACGCGGACCGCCCGTCGTAAAAACAAGGTTTGGGCGCGGAAGTTGCGCTTCAGCGGAAGCCAAGCTCTAGAAGGAGCTCGGAATGAGGACGGCAGCCCTGGGTGATGGGGATCTCGCGCGGGAGTGCGCTGAGAGTTTGGCTGTGCGTCCAACTGGCGACCTTCCACCCGCCTTTGGGGTGAGAGCAGCGGCTAACGGAAACCAGCTACCGGCTGTGTGTGTGAGCGGCCAGGAGCCCGGAGAGCGGACGGCGCAGAGCCCCGGGATGGCGCCTCCGAGCTTCTTACACCGCCGCGGTGATGGCGCGGGTCCCGGGGTGGATGGAGGGGACGCCCGGCAGCGGCGAAGCCCCGGGGCGCACTCGCGGGGGCCGCGGAGCACTTTGCTCCGCTGCTGGGGCAGGTTGCGGAGGCCAAGTCTCAGGGGAACGCGCAGGAGAGGGGGGTTATCGGCTCTGCTCCGCCGGCAGCCTGGACATCCCCCTAGATCGGAAACTTTCAGCAGATCGAAGGCCTGGGCCAAACGAACTGCCGGAGAAGGGCAGGCGGGTCCTCTTCCTTTAAAATTGCATTTGCTGCAGAACTCAAAATCTAGACCGGGTCCGCACGTCGTGATCACCTTGAGCGGGTGATCAGCTTCAAAGCGAGGTCGCCCGCCAAATCCAAAGCCGCGTGGGTCCCGACGCCTGCCTGGCTGCGCTGCGCTTGGACCCACAGAGAGGCCCGGCCCAGGCTCCCCGGTTGCCCTGCTCCACTGCTTCGTCCCAAACGAACTCCTCAGCCATCGCCCTCTCGGCCACCGCGGAGACGCGGCGCCTGCTCAGCTTGGGGCATTGAGCCGCATGACACTCGAGAATGTTTGCGGATGGGAGAGAGAGGCCTAGTGAGATTCAGTCCTCGCAGACCCCAGGGCCGATCGATGCCAAGGAGAAAGGCCTGACATTACCGGGAAGGGAGGACCCCTGGACCAGGGTCAGCGCTGCCGGCGCTGAGGGACTTCTCGTAGTAGGAACCTGGGGGATCTGGGATGATCGAGCTGGGATAGTCCACCCTGCTTCTAGGACTGGGGTTGGAGAGGCGGTAACAAACACCGCCGCCCCCACCCCGCCAGCCCCCCGGTCTCTCCCTGACGCGGATGCTGGATCCTACCGTGTTACTTGGCTTCCCTTCCCCCTGCAGCCATGCGCCCGCGGTGTTTGGGTGTTTTACAAATCAACTCGGCTAAGATTTGTGCAAACACGCGGGGAGCCTGGGTGACAGCAAGTCGCTTGCCTTGTCTTGGCTTCAGTTTACCCGGCTGTGTAGAGCAGAGAGCGGAGGGGTCCTAGCACATTCTTGGCACAGCCAGTGACAAACGTTTGTTGATTACATGACACCCCTGCCACGTTGGGGCTTAGGAATGAGGGATGGATTGGAATCCCTGCACCCTTGCTGTCCTCGTGGGAGCAGGCCACTTAGCCTCTTGGAGACCAAATTTCCTAATCCTAATCTATAAAATGAGCGGATTCTCATCTCATCCTGTGTGTGGCTGGCACAAAGGAGGTGACGTAGTCTTGCCCCCCAACCACCAGTGTGTTCCCAGTGCCAGGGGTGATCATGGCAGAGAGAGAAGCAGCTTCTACGCACCTGGAAGGCTTTGGAGGACACAACTGGGGTGGGCTGATGCTGCTGGAGCCGCTGTCCACCCGCTGCATGTGCTCCAACCGAGACTTCACTTCTCCCACCTGTGCTTCTTGGTCTGTATGGTGAGGGCACAGTCATTCATTTATTTATCCGTCCCTCTATCCATTCCTTCTTTGATGTAAATACTCATTGCCAGGTAGCCTTCGGTGCACTGTGGATTGAGCAGTGCACAGGGCAAGCACATGGAACTTTAGGATGGACACAGGAGACAGCCAAACGGAAGCGCAGAAATGCACGGTGTGCTATCCAGTGGTTCCGAGTCAAGTGATGGGCTGGGGAGCTCTGTGATCAGCAGAGGACACATTGGAGCCGAGCCCAGAAGGAGGAGGCAGAGAGGATGCGTGGCCGTGCCTGTCTCCCTCGCTCTCTGTAAATAATGATAGTGCCCATTCGTTATCTCTTGAATGTCAGGCACCTTGCCTGCTGCTCCACACACCTCATGCCATTTCATTCTCACAACTACTCTGTCCTATGAGATGGGTATTCTTCCCATTCTATAGAAAAGGAAAGCTGAGCTAAGAATTCAACACTTTGCTTAGAGTCACCTGGGGAGTGGCAGAGCCTGGAGTCATCAACTGTCCTCCTCAACCCTTGGCTTGGGGCTGGGGGATGGGAATGTGAGGGGCTTTGTTCTGCCGCCCTGCTCCCCAGACCCCAGTGGAGATGCAGAGTATGCTTGCCTTTCCTCTCTGGCTTTCTAGAAAATTCTTGGCAAAGAAAGGACCTCTCCAGTCCAGGTGAAGACTATGAAAGTGTTACCCAGGGGACTCTTGCCTGCCACCGCTCGCAACTGGAAGCGGAAAACACTTACCGTGGAAAATAGTCTGTCATACCAGCAGCAGTACCTGCCCATGACCCAGGTCTCCAGGTGCCCTGCCCAGTTGGGACTTCCTCTTGGGGATGTGGGGATCCTTAGGTGGATGGGCTGGGCAGGAGAGAGCTAGCTCGCACAGCCCCGAAGCTCTTGAAGCTGTGCGCCACATGCTAACTGCGCTAAGAGGCTCGAGAATGAAAACCTCCTTCCTCTGTGTTGCCCCAGCCATCTCTGGGGAGCAGACGAGGCCCAGAGGCAGATGTCAGGAGCAGAGATCAGAGGAGGTTGGGAGAAAACTGGGGCCTGAAAGCCCTAACTAGTTCTTCATCCATCTGATCACCCCCAAACCCCAGACCTCCAGACTCCAGCTGAGTCCTTCTCAGAGAGAGAAGGTGAGATTGCCTCCAACAGAGGAAGGAGGGGAAAGCAGCCTGCTTGGGGTGATGTTTCACAACTGGAGTGAGGAGAGGCAGTTCCCACATTCCCACCCCAGACCCTTCCCTTGCAGAGCACTTTGCTTCTCTTCCACCCCTTGCAGAAACTGTTTGCTTTCTCTGAACACCAAGTCCCTGATTCAATCATAGAATCCAAGGATCTGAAAACAACTTTTTGGGTTATTATTTAAGCCAACTTGCCGTGCATGCCTGAATCATAACAAATTGCTTCCTAGGCTGCACTTGCATACCTGCAGAGGTGGGGAACTCCCTATCCAAGGCAGCCTCTGATAGCTCTGAATGGGAGGAAGTTCTCTTTTGTTCTTTTTTTTTTTTTTTTTTTTAAGAGACAGGGTCTCCCTCTGTGGCCCAGGCTGCAGTGCAGTGGCAGAATCGTGGCTCATGGTAACTCAAATTCCTGGGCACAAGTGATCCTCCTACCTCAGCCTCCCTAGCTGCTGGGACTACAAGCACATGCCACCACCTCCAGCTAATTTTAAAACATATTTTGTAGAGACAGGGTCTTGCTGTGTTGCCAAGGGTGGCCTCAAAAGATCCTCTTGAACCCAGGCTCGGTCCCCCAAAGTTCTGGGATTACGGTTGTGCTTTCCTGTACCCGGTTGTGAGGAAGTCCTCTCTACTACTACTGGGAGAGCCACATCTCTCAAAGGTACCTTTGCTGTGGGGAGTTTGCATGTCATCTGGGAACCTACAACACTAGATTGATACCACTTAGGGAGTTGGTCTTGGATCCCCCCAGCTAGGGCCATTTTGAAGCAACTGTCAGGTATGGGAACTTGGGCAAGCCCCAGCTGTAGCCTACTCAGCCTTGCCCAGGGTGTCCTGCCACACCCAGACACCTGGCCCCATGTCTGATGACAACTAAAAGATCCCTTAGAGGTGATCTACTCTACATTGTCCACATGCAGAAGCCAAGTCCCCAACAAGGGGGCATGATCAGTAGCCTGTCATTTGGCATCACAGCCATCTTCTATCCTGGGTCCCCCTGTGATCAGGGGCCTTTGTTCCCCACTACAGCCCAGAGGGTCTTGCCGCACCTCTGCTTAGGGCACCCTGCGAGTGCAACATGATGAGGGTCAGCATTTGCCCTGCCCTCTCCTCTGTTGGGGATGCTGGGTCCCTGCAGCCATGCACTAATTTGGAACATAAAACTGATAATCCTGAGAGTCACGAGACCTCAATTCAAATTGTTCCTCTAACCTTGGGCTGCAAGTTCCTCGCCCTCCTGCACAGATGTGCAGTGAGGCTGACAATCAAACGTCCACTGGGTTTGCAGTGAAAGACGGGGGGAGTGTGAGGTGGGTCCACTGCCTGGGACCCAGCCGGGAGCCTGTCCTCTTTCTGGACCCACCATAGCCTCTGGGCCTTTTGACTCAGAGCTGGAGGAGGGTTTGGAGGTGAGGAGATAGGGCCCTGGGTTAGGTCTCCCAGGGAAGGCAAGGGACAGAAGTTGATGACAACAGCCTGCAGAGCCATCTACCCCCTCTGGGTCTGGTGATGCTGGACTCCTCTCAGTCCAGAAATCTGCTGCAAATGTGTCCCACAGAAAGACCTGGGACAGCGAGGTGGGAAGATTCCAGCGGGCTCTGGCTTAGCCCCGTAGGATGCCAAGGGCTGGGCTTCCTGAAGCTAGAGGAATTTCCCAGGCTCAACTGATGATACCCGGCCCCAGGTTACTCAGAGCAACAGCTCTGGCATCCACACTGGGGTCAGCCACAGCTCTGGCCCCAGGCCGCTGGGCGTGGCCTGCCCCTGTGCCCCAGGCTACCGGGAGGGGGAGGAGAGGCAACAGAGAAGAAGGGAGAAAGGTAGCTTCTTTCCCAGAAGCCTTCCAAAAGGAACATCTCAGAGCCCTTGGGTTTGGGACGAATCAGGGAGGGCTGGTGGACACTGCCATCTGCTGGTCACTTATTGTAACAGCAGTGCAGTGTTGAGGAACTTCCTACTTAACTGGGAGAAGACTCAGGAACCAGTGCTCTGGGCCTCTGCAGGTGAACAAGCTCGCCTGGCGCTGTAAGGTGTTCTGGGAGACGAGTGACGAGGACCATACGCTTCCATTGACCCAGGAAAAAGACTACAGTATAGGGTCATGATAAAGATCTGGCTTCCAATCCACTTTTGCTGTGTTCCAGCTTTGTGACCCTGATTAAATTAATCTCTGTCATCTTTTGTCTCCTTGTCTTTAAACAGGGACAGGGTTGCCTACTTATAAGGGGTGTGCCAAAGAGTAGATTAAATCAAGTAGGGAAAGTCCTTGCCCCAGTGCTGGCTCAGTAAAATAAATAAATAAATAAATAATAAATAAATAAATAAATGGTGGCGTTTCGTGCCATCTGGGTAAGTCCTGGTTTAACCAGTTGGAAGGCCAGCTCATCTAGCTTGTTCATTCAGTCTCCTGGGTGTGGCCACTGTCTTGGAGGCATTTCCCCTCTGCAGACTTGCTCACCATGGATTTCAGTATTCTGAATGTTCTGCAGTTGTGTCTCCAGTAGATTTTCTTGGAGACCTTTGTGGACACATGAGATTTAAAACAAACAAACAAACAAACAAAAAACTACTTTTGGAATAAAAGCTGCGGACTCTTTGTGCAATAATTTGGAATGCCCAGCCCTCCAGTCTTGCTTAGATTGAGCTCAGGGTTTCTGTTCTAGACCCACAATGATTAGGGGAACCAAATTATCTGCAGCCTGGGCAGATAGGGGCTGACAGGAACAGAGTTGGAAGAACCAGAAGATGTGTCCACAGTCTAGGATGTGAGACTTGCAGCCACCCCTGAGGATAAGAATATTGGGAACAAATGATCCACCGGTTCCTGAAACCGACTGTTGACCGGGAGGATCACAGGGCTGACCGGATCCTGGTGTCTGGGGATTGGCTGTCTCAGCTCTTCTGGTCCACATAGTAAAAGTGTCTGTGAGATTTGTCTGCAGGAGGCAGTCTCCGAGGCTGCCCCGCAAAGAACAGGGCACCCACAAAACTGGGGACCTGGCCCTAGGCTGTGACTCCCCCATGTGCCCTCTCACCCTAACTTCCTAGACAGCGGATCCATCCTAAATAAGGTGTTAATTTAGGGCAACTAAAACAGAGCCCAGCTAGGTTCTGTCCTCCAAGTCTTCATTCCTGGTTTGAATGAGGAGCTAGAGGACTCTAATCAAAATGCTTGTCCTCATTGCTGGGAACACAAATCTGGAAGTTAGTAAAAACACTGGGTTACAGAATCAACATCCAAAAAGTCATTAGCAAATCACTGCAAAATTGAAAGAATAATGAGATAGCACTTTTTTCCTCTCTAAAGCTAGCAAAACTGAAAAATATAAAACCCGTTATTGGCAAAAGGATGGGCAAATGGGCACATCTACGTATACCTTTGGCAGGAATATAAGTTCATAGAGATTTTTCAAGAACATGGATCATGAAGTACAGGTGATCTAAATTTAAAAAAAAAAAAGATTTTTCAAGAACAGTTAGCATCAACATTTTAAAGAAGGAAATGCTTTGATTCAGCACTTTTACTTTTCCCTTGCAAAAGTTTTGTTTCATTTATAGCTATACTTGCACACGTGAAGATAAATATACAAGGTTTAAAACTGAGGTAATAATAAAAAGTGGAATAGATGATACTGAATCTAGTAAGGACAAAATTATAATACACCCTCACAGTGAATTGTGATTCCCCCAGTGTGAGACTGAGTTAGATCCACATGCATGGCTTGGAAAGACGCCATGATATATTACACTGAAATACAGGGTGGGCAGAATAGAGAGGTGGGGCAAAGGGCTGATTCTCAGTTGTTCACACCCAAGCCAAAGCCACGCAGATGGACCTGTTTCTGTCTGCCTGTCACTGCCCTGCCACCCCAGCCCTCAAACCTCCTTGGGACTCTCTTTCTTCTTTCTGCTTTTACTCACGTTTCACATCGTCAAACAATAAATCCTCCTTGGATCAGATATCAAAATAAACAAATTCCCATATAGCACCGGAAGGAGGATTGACAGATGACGGGAACAGAATAGAATCCAGAAACAAATAACAATGTTTGAAAATATGTAGAAAAATAGTGACAATTCCAGTGAGGGAAAAGGATGAATTGTTTAATAAAAGTTACCAGCGAATGACACTAGATGCTTGATTAAGTATTTAGAGGGGGAAATAGACTCTTGTGACATAAACCAAAATTAATTGCTAGTGAATCAAAGAATTTATTATAGAAAATGAAACTATTATAAGCATATATGGAGAAAATATGTAAATATTTATACAGTCTGGGTAAGGGATACTTTTCTGAGTTTATTGCAGGAACCAGCAAGAATCATGTCCATGGCTGGAACTTCATAAAAATCTTAAAACATGCCTGTAAGAAAATTCTAAAAACAGAATTGACCTCAACCAAATAATAAAACTTAATGTCACTAATCAAGGGGGAAATTGGCATCATGTGCTCTTGGAAGTGATTCCTCAGTGTGGCACTTCTGCCAAAGATTCATCTGCACCTAACCGTGAGAAACAATTAGACAAATCAAAACAGAGGCATATTCTGAACCATTGACCTAAACTCTTCAAAGATGTCAATGTTACAAAAGATGAAAAAGCCCATTTTAGAATAAAGGCGACTAAAAGAACGTGATAATTAAATGCAATGCAGGATTTTCAATTACAGTCTGCACTGGGGGTGGGATGTAGGGATGGGAAGGTATGGGGAGCATTTGTTAGTAAAGACATTGTTTGAACCAATGGAGAAATTGGAACACAGATGGTATATTAGACTGTTGTATCAATGTCAACGTTCCTGAGCATGATCATTGCGTTGTGGTTATATAGGTGATATGGTTAGGCTTTGTGTCCCCACCCAAATCTCATCTTGAATTATAATCCTCATAATTCCCACGTGTCAAGGGAGAGACCAGGTGGAGGAGGGAACTGAATCACGAGACAGTTTTTCTCATGCTGTTCTCGTGATAGTGGGTGAGTTCTCATGAGATCTGGTGGTTTTGCAAGGGGCTCTTCCCCCTTCTCTTGGCACTTCTTTCTGCTGCCTTGTGAAAAAGGCTTCCCTTTCACCTTCTGCCATGATTATAAGTTTCCTGAGGCCTCCCCAGCCATGCTGAACTGTGAGTCAATTAAACCTCTTTCCTTTATAAATTACTCAGTCTTGGGTATGTCTTTATAGCAGTGTGAAAACGGACTAATACAGTAGGAGAATGCTCTCATTCGAAGGAGGTACGTGCTGAAGTATTCAGAATGAAAGGTCATGATATCTACAACTAACTCTTAAATGTTTCAAGGAAAAAACATAGAAACAGAAAGAGAGAGAGGGTAAAACAAAGGTGGCAGCATGTTCACAGTTGTGCAGGGCATCTGTGGTGTACAGCCCAGCTGCCCTCTGGGGTTGGGGGCGGGGGATGCTTAGGGACTAAGTGCCTACTTACTCTGCAGCTGCTGAGAAAGCTGGCAGCCTGCAGCCCTGCTTACCCTCTCCGAAGACAGGGAGGTGTAGCACCCAAGGTCAGGTAGCCTATATCCAGTGACTTGTCAATGTGCAGTGTAAAAGCCCCACCCCCACCTCCTCCCAATTCAGGAGGACCTGGCAGGGCCATGCCAGCTCCGGAGCTCCCCCTGCAAAGGGCTGCGGCCTCTGCCATGATTGCAGATTGCATCCCAGGTCAGCACTCTCTGCCCAGGTAATGCCTAAAGAACTTCCTGCCCATCACCAGTCTCCATCTGAGCCAGAATCCCACCTGTGAGACGAGGGGAAGGGGTCACAGATGTGGCTATTAACCCTTCAACATTTCTGTGCCTTTGAAACATTCTCAAAATAAAACTTCGGGGGAAAGTAGGTAAAAGACAAACGGGACACCATTTATCACAAAGCGTTAGTATCTTTAGTGTGTAAAGCATTCTTACAAATCAACAAGAAAAAGACAAATGGAGCAAGTTGTTTCTCATGTGCAAAGGAAATAAACAGGACAGTCACAAAGAAACAGAAGCCCAACAAATAGGAGAAAGATGCTCAACCTCACCTGTAATCGTATAAATGTACTTCAGCAAGAAAGAGCATTTTCACTTCTCACACTTGAGAGGATGTAAGAAAATGAATTGGGGCTGGCGAGGTTTGGGGAAGACGTGCCTCATTCAGCTTTCCTGAGCACAGTTTAGTAGAGTGCAGATGTAAACACATCTAATGCATAGTGTCTCTGTGCTTCCAAGTTCTGGGGCTTTCTACAATATCCAAACAAAATAGCTGGATTTGCTGTGCCTCAGGCAAAGATTCCTGAGGATCCCTAGAGCCTCGCTTCCACAGTCAGTCCAAGCTTCCTGACTCCTGTTGACTAGCCACTTCCAGGACTGCGGTGCACTGAGTACTAGATGCCATTGCCCTGAGACCAGGGTGCATAGTAGGCCCTGAAGGTTTGAGGTGGGCCGTCTTGGACAGAGCAGAGCAGGACTCAGGGGAGCCACTAAATGCCGCCCACCAAGGTCTGCAGCCTTAGGTGGCCTGCCCTGGGCCTCCTCCAGGCGGCTGAGCCCCGTGCTCACTCCACAAGCCGGACCACCATCCAGAGCTCAGGAGCTGCAGGCAGACAATGCCTCCCAAATTCCTTTATAATGCAAAGCAATGAAGCACTCGTTTCTCCCAATCTTCCAATCTCCTCTGCTGTTCAACAATAGCAATGCACACTGAAAGACTCAAGAAACAAGTTTCTCAAACAAGTTAGCACTTTTCTCCCAAGCCTTCTTCCTAGCAATCTGGCCTAAACACCAGCCAGCACTTCAAAGATCATCCACCCCTCTCAGTACTCCTCCTCCCATGCACCAGCTTTCCATCACATGTATGAAGCTTAAAGACTGGAGAAGTCGGTTATTCTCCATGTGCATATGCTATTCTAAGCAGCCATTTAAAATTATGGTTTTGGAGGTAATTTTACGTGGAAAGATATTTAAAGGATGGTAAATGAAAAAGCAAGTTACAAAATAGTATATTAAGATTCTGTATTTTTAAAAGAAAAGACTTATGTATAGGCATAGAAAAAATGTCAGGAGAGAAGGAACAAAAAAATTAGTACAATTGTTATAGCTGGTATAGAATGAGAGGCGATTTTTATTTTTTAATTTTACTATCCCTACTTTCAAGCTTTTCTACCATGAGCATGAATTATTTCTGTAGAATGGTTCCAAAAATTGTCTCCTTGCCCCCCTCCGGAAGAGGGAGCCGCACTCCCTCCTCCCATTCTCCACCCACTGGGACCCTGCCCTCCTTGAGGCCAGAGAAGACTTTTCTCTCTACAAAGATTCTCTTCTTGACCAAACTGAGCTTTGAACTCCTGAAACTTCTCTTAGACCTATGCACGCACTTCCTTGTAAAATCCAGTGTTAGGAAGAACCTGGCTAAGTCAGGTTACCAACATCCTCCCACCCTACCTATCTGATCACCCTCGATATCCAACTGGGTTCCCCCTCCTCCACCATCCCCAGGTGATGTCTGACCATCCTGGCCCATCTTCAGCAAGAATCCTGTTAGGTCGGCATAGCCAGAGTCCCCCATACTCCTCTTAGTGATGTTCCAGCTGCCACTCCCACCCTGTTCCTTGGCTATAAATTCCTACTTTCTCATGTTGCATTTGGAATTTAGCCCAGTTCTATGCTGGAGTCTCTTACCCCTATTGCAGTAGTCCCAAATAAAACCTGCTTTCACCACTTTAACTACTGTTCAGTTCTGTGGGGTCTTTTTGTTTGTTTTTCTTGAACACCTCCTTATCTTCCTGGACGTTCAGCAGTGTTTGGCATTGCTGATCACACCCCAGTCTCTTCCTGAAACACTCTTTTCCCTTTGTTCTGTGAGCCCACTCCCTCCTTCTTCAGGATAAGATGTGAGCTCCTTTGCATAGCACACAAGGCCCTCTGTGCTGCCAGAACACAGACTCCTCCTGGCCTCTGCTGCCTCCTTTCCCAGCAATCCTTCCACATGTTCTTCTCACCAGCTCCTCAAATAAGCTCTGGTTCTATGAAGACATACTAGGCTGAGCATGGTGGCTCACACCTGTAATCCCAGCACTTTGGGAGGCTCAGGAGGGCAGATTGCTTGAGCCCAGGAGTTCAAGGCCAGTCTGGGCAACATAGGGAAACCCCGTCTCTACAAAAAACACAAAAATTAGCTGGGCATGGTGGCACACACCTGTGATCCCAGCTACTTGGGAGGCTGAGGTGGGAGGATCACCTGAGCCCAAGGAGGTTGAGGCTACAGTGAGCCGTGATCATGCCACTGCAACAGAGTGAGACCCTGTCTCAAAAAAAAAAAAAAAGACACTCTGCCTTCGAGTGTGCTTCCTAGTACACACTCTACCTCTTTTCTTCCTCCTCCTCAGTCATCCCTGCATCCCCTATGGAGCAGTTTTTATGTCAGGCATTATGTAAGTACTTTACAACTATACCAACAGGAAATGCACTGCAGAAAACCCCCACTTAGAGTGGTTTAGGCTTTTGTGCAAGGAGAACTTTGTAGAAAAAGTCCAGGACGGGTATGCAAGTTCATATGACATCAGCTCCCCAGGCTTGTTCATCCTAAACATGGTAGACTCCAAACTCATGTCTGTGCCTCCTGCTCCCATAATGGCTGCTGTGTCTCCAGCACTGTATCCCCTTCCCAGGTAGAAGACAAGGAAGGAACAAAGAGTTTTCTGCTAGCAAGATAAATCCTCCACAGGGACTTAAGTATATGTGGTCATTTATGTCACATGGCCCCTTGTAACTGAAATGGGACATGTGTTTTACTTCTCCAGCCTCTATGGTAATAAAAACCAGGAAGAAGGGGGTTGTGAATGGCTTCCGGTTAGCTCATCTCCAATGCCTGCCATACATTTCATCTTGTTTCAGTCTCATTTTACCTCATGTAATTCAAAGCAATGTTATGATTTAAAGGTTTCTGTTACGTGCATTTCACCAGTGAGAAAATTAAGTCTCAAAAAAAAAATACCGACTTTTTACAACCCAGGTCTGCCATCACCTCCTCCTGGCAGAATTCTTTGTATGCCTAACCCTAGGCTGAGTTAGTTATATGCCCTCCTCTGTGCACCATAGCACCCTAGGTGTGCATCCTTGTTGAAATCTCCAGCTGTCCTAGAGTGGCCTGTGAGCCCCTGCAGTGGGCTGTGAGCCCCACAGGATAAGGCTCTGCAGCCCCCAGGCCTGGGGAGATAACAGGCCTGGAGCTGTACCCATGAGTGTTTGCTGAGTGACAAGCAAGGTGGTGGCCCTGCTCCATGTGGAGGTGCCCAGACCCTGGAGCTCTAAAGTATCACATTAGGGAATAGAGACAAATTATAAGGTCCCAGAAGACCCAAGCCACCATGGGAAATATTGGTGCGTGGCTCAGCCAGAGTTCAGAGCACCCCCTGCAGGCTGCGGGTGTCTCTCACTGACCACAGTGTCCCGAGGCCCAGCGACTTCCTGGATGGAAACTGAGGCCTGGAGTGTTCCTCCCTGGGCAGTGAGAAAGAGAGAAATAGAAAATCCTTTGCAATGTGGTTTGTGTTACCGCAGCTTCAGCCATGGAAGGGGCTCCTTGAATTAAACAGGAAGCAGAAAATATCAGATTTAGATCCCACATTCCATGCATTGTATACAATTATGCGCTAGAGCCATAGAGGTGCACGTGGGACCCACAGAGGCAGAAAATGGGATTGCTGTTGGGAATGGGGTCATTCTTTCATAGGAAACCAGTTGCATTCTTGACAGTCGGGCCGAGTCTTCCTGAGGTGCACACTTCGCAACCCCAGGGGCACAGGTGAGGTCCTCTCATTTGCTTACAAGGTATTGGTGACAGACATGCTACCAGCTCCCACAATGATGGAGAGTCCCCTTCTCTGCAGCCCCCCAACACCGCTGCATATCTCTGGATTGTAGACCATCCTTGGTGGCTTCACCCCAACTCTCAGGCTCAACAGTCTCCTTTTTACCCATGACTCCTATGTCAGTCTCCAGCCCAGGTCGGCTTCCTGAGGCCCAGGGCCATAAACCCAATCGCATCAATAGGCCCAGCCCTTCAAACACTGCCTGTCTGAAACAGAACCCACCATCCCACCAAAAATATGCTCTTTCTCCAGGTGCCCTGCCACAGAGAATGATACCAATGTCCAGCCACTCACAAGAGCCAAACCATAGTGGCATCTTATCTCTTCCCGCCCACACGCATTGGATTCCCAAGTCTTGACCAACTCCTTCTCCTAAGGCCCTCTCACCAGTCCCCTCTTCTCCACCTGGGTGGCCATTACCCTAGTTCATGGGACCATTGTCTCTTGTCTGGATTGTTCTGCAGTCCAGCTCATCTTCAGACCTTCAACATGCTCCGAAACCCTGCCCACGGCCTAGCTGGCCCGGCCACTCCTATGTCCCTGACCCTCTGATGGCTCTGTTAGCCTCAGGATCAGGCAAAGCCTTGGCCTTGGTGCACTAGGCTGTCCACACCCTGGCTCCTGCTGGCCTCTTCCCCCTGTTCCCTGGTGTTCCCATCCTGTTTCTAGGGCTTTGCACGTGACATTCCTTCTACTCTATTCTATCCATATTTCTTCAGGTTTTACCTTGGCCTTCGGCTCCTTTAGAAAGCCTTTCCAGACCCCCACCCACTCCCCATGTAGGAGGGCAAAGAAGTCCATTGAAGGCAGCTAAAGTGTCTTATTCACTGTGTTTCTGTCTGTTGAATAAATGTGAGTGCAATGGTGACTGCTCAACTGCCTGGCACTACACTCAGACTCCTGGAATGCTGAAGCCTATACTGCTTTCTGTCCAGACCTTGAACTCCCTTTCTCTAAAGTAGGGCATGCCATTGCAGCCATGAACACTGCCCTGCAGACGGACAGGCCGATGAGCAGCAGAGCAGACAGGGGTTCCCGCCATCATCCCAGCTCTTCACTGAAGACTTCAAGGGTCTCCCTCAGAACTTTCATTCATTGTCATACTTCATTCATGATTGCTCATCTTGGCTATAAACAAATCTGAGACAAAAAATAAGGCATATGAATGTTGGCATTTATTCAAGGGATACATTGGGGAAAGTCATTTTTCAAAATCTTTTACTGTAGGATTTCTTCACTAAAATCTGTAAATACAGGTAGATATTGATGGTGATGCTGGTGGCACTGGTTGATAGGCTCAGGAAACATGGCTGACATCGCCCTGCCGTGAATTCTGGTATAGTTAAGCCCAGCTTCTGTTGCTTTTTGTCACTGGGGCTCTGGGTGGAGAGAGTAACAGAACAGGGGCAGCAGTTTGCACCTTCTGCTGGCCCTGTTTGCAGACTCAGCTTTTCTTTCCCTGGGCTACGTTGGCAGGTGATATGATCTCTCTGTTTCTCATCCCATGGAGAGGTGAATCTAAAATGAGAGGGTTTGTTAGGGTCTGTACGGTCCCCTTCAGAGGGGAACTGGCTCCTGGACCCCGTTGCCCTGCTCCAGCTGGGGACCCAAGTGCAGCCATCCCAGGCAGGCCCGGCCCCGGGAGGCCTCCACCAGGGCTCTGCCAAGCAGCAGGGGGTGGCTCTCTGAAGATCCTCTGTCGGGAGAGTGCCCGCCAGTTATGGAGCGGGGCAGGCAGTAGGAACGAGATAGGCGAGCTAGCTGGAGGCAGCAAGCTCAAGGGGACTGGGCTGCTGCGTGGCGTTCACTGTGCAGCTTGAAGAAGACCCCACGAGGCCTGGACAGAGCCCCAGCTTGGTAAATATTTGTTGACCGATCGGTTGAATGAAATGGTCTTGGGGGAGAGGGGGAGTGGTTTTGTAATGGGGACTGGCGGCGGAAACAGCAGAGTCCCGTCTCTCTAACGGCTGAACTTTAGCGCAAAACAGACACACCGATTAAGGTTCACCACGTGCCAGGGCCAGGCTGGGCTTCTTCTAGGTGGCTGCGGCGGGCGCGGCTCAGCGTGGGTGCTCCGGCAGCTCCGAGCAGCGCAGGCCGACGGCGACCGTGCGGGATCCGCCTAGCCGCGCTTCCGCCCCGCCTCTGGCCACAGGCGCGAACTGCGCTGCCGCTGCCACCAGGGGGCAGTCTAGGGCGGCGGGAGGCGGGGCGGGGACGGGGTGACGCGAGCACCGCCGGGTCCCGTGACTACGCGCCCCGCCCGGAGCCCCTGCGGCCGTCATGCAGTCCCCGGCGGTGCTCGTCACCTCCAGGTGAGCCAGACCCCCGCGCCCCACACCGCGCAGCTCGCAGTCCCGGGCGCCCGGGCGGAGAGGCGGGGGGAGGCGGCCGCCTCCTAGGCCAGGGACCTGGTGCAGGTCTCCCCAGAGCCCTCGGTGGCTTATCCGGGCTGGGCCCCTGCACCGCCCTGCAGGAGAGGTGGCGCCCCCGATTTACAGTTGAGGAAAGCGAGGCCCTCTAGAGGGTAGAGAACTAGCCAAGGACAGCGGGAGCCCTGCGACTGACTGGTTGAGTGCAGGCGGGCGCAGTGGGAACTCTGCTCTCCTTTCCTATCGCCTTGGGTTCTTCTCTTTTGAGCCCGAAAATCTAGTTCCTCATCCATTCAGCGCCCCCTGCGTTCCAGGCCCGGTGCTGGGCACTGGGGACAGAGGCGAATCAGACAGGCTCGCCCTGCAGGGAGCTGCAGTGGAGAGGGGGTGATGCCAGCAGCGGGTAGTAAGCTCAAGTTGCCATGGGAACACAGTACAGGGCAGGAACCCGGTTTCTGGGAGGATGAGTTTGATGAGAGACCAGGGAGAGATGGTCGCTGCTTGGGAGGCAGCTCAGGAGAGCGCAAGTTACAGCAAAGGCCTTGGAAGGGTCCAGGCGGAGGATGCAGAGTGGGTCGGCCCTGATTGAGGCCTGGAGGGCCCAGCCCAAGATGGATCCTGGCAAGGCTGGGAGGCACGTGCTTTTACTTCTTTCCCCCTTTAAAACGCTGTAAAGTGACTTACTTCAAATATTTTCATACACTTCACCCTTGCTCTCCCTACACAAAGTCTTAGGCTAAGATGCCAATTTATGACATAAATAAACGTGTTACCCAGCCAACTGTTGATCTTCCAGTTGTAATCAGGAATTCCCTGTGACTTCAGGTCTAGAAAGGTATGATTCCTTTTGTAAACCCTGATGTCGTAGCCTGCTTGGTCTTGCATGATCAAGTGTGGTTACAGTTGTATCTTCATGGGCAGAAGAGGTTTCCCTACTGCCACTTACGTTACCTCCTCTCACCAAGCCTCAGTTTCCTTTTCTGTGAATTGGAGGTTTGAGATTGGCAGGCATGAGCAACGTCAGTAGTACACGCCCCTCAGCCAGGTGCAGATGGATGGAGTGTGACTTTGGTGCCGGGTGCTTGGGAAGGGGTGGGTGGCTTCCCTCCCTGCCCTGCTGCACAGCCTGGACTTGTTAACAGAGGTGGAGGCGCTGGCGGTGGTAAGGCCACATGAGTCGTGCTCATTTCTTGCTGGGGGCACGAGCACACCCAAGGATCTTGCCTGCAGGGTGAGTCCAAATGCCTTAGCCCAGCAGCAAGGCCGGCCCTTCCCAGTCGCACCCCAGCTCCTCTTACCAGCCCGATCTCCTCCCACCTGTCATTGCCATATGCACTCAAGCTTGAATTCAGCCAGAAGGTGTTTATCGAGAGCCTTCTTTGTACTGGGTACTGGCCCAAGTTCTAGGAGACAAACAAGTCCCTCTTGTAGAGCTTTAATGGGGGCACAAGCACAGTAGGCAAATCTACTACATGTCAGGGATGATACATGCTATGAAGGAAAACAAAACAGTGGGGGCAATAGAGTGGTAGGAGGCACACACGCTATTTTCTATGGTGTGGTCAAGGGGCGTCTTTCTGATGGAGTGGCCCCTGGGCAGATCCCTGACAAGCTCCCTGAGGGGAGAGCCATGAAAAAGAAATCTTGGAAAAGTGTGTACTCGGAGGACAGGACAGCAGGAGCCAAGGTACCGAGGCTGGCATAGCTGGAGTGGAGTGAGCCCGGGGAGAGTGTTAGGTGATGCGATGAAGAGGCAAGCTTGGGAGTGAGGGATGATCAGGAAAGGCCGCGAAGGCTGTGGAGGGGCCATCAGATTTAATTTCAAGTGCAATTGGACCCAACTTCTGGTTTATAGAGATCCTTTGGCTGCTATGCTGAGCATGGGCAGTGGCCGAGCTGAGCATTCAGGACAGGCTTGTAGGATTCCACATAGAGCTGGTGGTGGCTTGGCCGAGGGTGATGGCGGCCGTGAGGGTGAGAAATGTTTGGGTTCCGGATATATTTTGAAGATTGAGCTTTCAGGTTTGCTGATGCTTGGATATGGGGTGTGAGAACAAGAAGAGAAGTCAAGACTAACGGCAAGTCTCTCAGCCTAAGATGCTGGAAGAATGAGGCTGCCCTTTGGCAGGCTTGGGGAGAGGTAGGAGCAGCATTTGTGTAGACAGGTGAGTTTTGAGAAGCTCGTTGAAAGCCCAGTGGGGATGTCAGGTAGCTGGAAGGAGGCTGGCTGGGAGGGGAGAGTGGGCTAAAGATGGGAGTTGGGGAGCCATTGGCTTGGAAATGGTATTTAAAGCCTGGAGCCTGGATGAGATCACCTGGAGAGGGGTACAGTGAGAAGAAGAAGGTCTAAGGAGGGTGCTCTGGATGCTATCAAGGGGAACCATCCAAAGCAGTTCCTCTCCTCCTGTTTGAGCAAGAGTGGCCAGGGTGGGCAGAGAAGAACCAAGAGGGAGGGGGTGCTCCAGCCACCAGTGAAGGCAGAGCTTGAAGGAGGGGAGTGGCTGACTGTGCCCAATGCTGCTGACAAGTCAGACCACAGGAGAAATGAGGATTCACCTTTGGATTTAACAACACGGAGGTCGCAGGTGACCTGGGCGTGGGCAGTTTGTTGCATGAAGAGGACCAAAGTCTGGCTGGAACGGGTTCAAGATCAAACAGGAGGAGAGGAACCTGTGAATATGGGGCCCTCTGTTGAGGAGTTCTGCTGGAAAGGGCAGGAGGGAAATGGAGCAAGGGGAATGTCAGGTCAAAGCACAGCTTTTGTTACGTGAGTGGTCAGAGCGTGGTTGCATGCTAATAAGCATGGGCCAGTAAGGAAGGAAAATTGATGGTGCGGAAAAGAGGGGTGAGCTGCAGCAGCTATGTCCTTGAGTAGGTGGGAGGGGGTCAGAGCCGCTGCCCTGGTAGAAGATTGGCCTTAGGAGCAGCCAGCCAGTTTGTCTACAGTCCCAGGAGAGGGCAGCTATCAGGGAGCAGCTGCAGGCTGATGGGCAGATGTGACAGCGAAGCCCAGGATGTTCTCCGATGGTCTCTGGAGCAGCACACAACAGTGTCCACATCACTTGGGAATTTACTAGAGATGGTGAGGGCACACCCAGGCCTGCAGAACCAGAATCTGCATATTAACAGGATCCCCAGGGGGTTGCACGCACATTACTGTTAGAGAAGCTTGGTCTAGGGCACATCCACCACACCCCCATTTGTTTATGTACTCTCTGTAGCAGCTGCAGCAGAGACCAGATACCCTGCACTGCCTGAAATATTTACTATCTGGCCCTGTAGAGAAAGAGTTTTCCTATGGGTCCAGGGAAGTGGGAGGGTGATGGACTAGGCCCAGGTGCGTCAGACTCACCGGAGGGCTTACTAAGAAAACAAGATTGCTGGCCACCCTAGGCCCGAACATGCCTTTCTTACAAGTTCCCAGGCGATGCTGATCCTGATCCAGGGACCACACTTTGAGAACCCCACATCTAGGGCAAGGTAGGGTAGCCAAGCCTGGTGTGGTGCTGTGCCTTCAAGTCTGCAGCCGTGAATTGCAATGGGACCAGGCTGCATGTTTACACCATGTCTGTCCCCAGTCACGTTAAGCCACTTGGGCACAGGGTGAAGGAAGCAGAGAACTGGGGAAGTGGGCTTTGACCAGGCCAGCTCAGCTCTGGGTAAGAAGTCAGGGGAGCTGGGCCTAAGGCAGAGGGATTCCAGCAATGGAATGGGACCCTGGAAAAGGGGTGGGGTTATGGATTGTGGGTTCTGGCGTGGTCAGAGAACCATTGGATGTGGCGTGCTGTGAGGGAGCTGGATCGTGGGAGGTGCCCATCTGGGTCTGCTCCATCCCCTTCCTACCCCTGAGAGGACTTCCCCCCAGCTCAGGCACTGCCCTTCTTGTCACTTTCACACCCCTGTGCCTCGTTTTCATCATGATCCTAAAGAAATGATGCCTGGCTTCTTTCTCATGCCTGCCCCATAAGAGGCCACCTGGGCACTGGAGCAGCTGCCTGGGATTGAATGCAGCTCTACCTCATGCCAGGTGAGACCTGGGCAGCCCCTTTCCCTGTAGGGGTCTGTTTCCCTGTATTTTAAGTGGGTCTGGGTAGCAGAGTTCCTTCGCAGGGCTGCAGGAGGCGGAAGTGACTTCACACAGGTGCATCCCTAGAGCCCAGCGCATCTCCCCTCAGCATCCAGCCTCACCTTCTTCCTCCACACTGGTGACAGTGACACCGTGGGCGACACCAGGCCGCGGAGTGCACACTGCGTGAACTCGGTGCCGTTGGCAGAGGGCTGGCTGTGCGTGTGCACCTCCCAGTGCCCATTCAGCCCTCGCTGCACTTTTCACCACCTGAAGGCAGGTTGCCTGGGGTGCCCTACACCGCGGGAGGATATTCCTTGTGTGTACAGCACACAGTCATTGGGTGTCACACATGGCATAGGAGGCGCATCACTGTAGGCCTCACCAGTTGGTGACAGCAGCATTGTGCTAGTGACAGCGTGGCCTAGTGTGGGATGTGAGGGGTCCATGTGGGAGGAGTGCTGGGGCAGGGGGATTTGATGGATTGGGGTATAATTCCAGAGAGGGAGGGGCCGTGCCTCAGACACGGGTTAAGCTCCAGCAGCTCCTCCTGTGTTTTC
Organism: Hylobates moloch; assembly: GCF_009828535.3. Lineage (NCBI taxonomy): Eukaryota > Metazoa > Chordata > Mammalia > Primates > Hylobatidae > Hylobates > Hylobates moloch. Next base: position 20,278,267 of record NW_026652288.1, on the reverse strand, counting down.
AGGGTCCTGCCCGGCACACAGGAGGTCTCACCTTGATGGTCAGAGCTGCTTAGAGGGTGCCCGGCATGTCCTGCCAGAGGTGTTTTCATGAGGGATGTTAGTCTGCACAGGTCTGTGTCTCACCTTACGTAGGATGAGGGATGTATTTAATAACTTTTTCCACTTCAGGGAAAACATCTTATCACTTCGTTGTCTGTCATACAATTCATTATATTCGAATTGCATTTTACAAGTCTCCAAGAGCGGTGATGTTTTGCTGATGCATCCTCTCTACACCTTGAGGGGCAGCATTGACTGCCCAGATGAGGGACGGGCCTATCAGTGCCTCTCTGGGCCACGGGGGGTCACAAGGGTCCTGCCTCCAGTGCTCATCCTGTGTCCCCCTCAGGGGGCCTGTAGCAGCCCTCCTGCCCATTAGCCAAAGAGAGGTGCCTATCTCCAGCTGGGGTTTCAATCCCATGTTGTCCCTGCAGCCCCAGGCATGTTCCTTGGTCTGAGTAGAGGCCCTGGGATGCTGCTCCCACCCACTCTACACAGAGTTTCAACAAGCCCCATCCTTTCCTGTTTTCCTGCAGGGAGCAGACCTTTGTCCCTGAGCAACCCCAAGGCAGGACCAGGCCCAAGGCCCGAGGCCTAAGAAGCCAGGCTTATGAGGGCTGGTGTGGCGGGATGGGTGGCCTGGAGCAGTGACCACTGAGGACAGCCAGCAGAGTCACCTGGCACCCAGGCCTGCCAGGCACCCGGATGCCCTGCCCGCACTTTGCTCGGGAAGCCTACTGCCTTGACCCTGAACCCCACCTGCCTTCTTTTCCTCTGGCAGGCGACTTCAGAATGCCCACACTGGCCTCGACCTGGCTGTGCCGCAGCACCAGGAAGTACGGGGCAAGATGATGTCTGGACACGTGGAGTACCAGATCCTGGTGGTGACCCGCCTGGCCGCGTTCAAGTCGGCCAAGCACAGGCCCGAGGATGTCGTCCAGTTCTTGGTGAGCTGGAGGCTCTGGCCGGGGTGTTTCGAGGGTGCCTGGGGTTTGGGCGGGCAGACACACCTGCCCACCAGGGTTCAAGTAGCATCCGGAACAAGTGCTTCTCTGTCTGTCGCTTGCTCAGGGCCTGGAGTACCAGACCATGCTAGACAGAAGGGACACAGAGTGAATCAGACGCTCTCAGTCCATGGAGAGGCAGACCTCTAAAGAGACAGATACAGATGGGGACAGGAGCACCTGGGAAGCTCTGGGGCTATAGAGAAGGGGCACCTAACTGACCCTGGGGAAACTTCTTGGAAGAGGTGGTGGCTGAGCTGTGTTTTGAGGAGCAGGTGGGGCTCAGCAGGAGAGGCGAGAAGGGTGTCCCGGGTGGACAACACATCCTAAGCAAAGGCACGGAGGCTGGAAACAGGACATTGAGCGGGAACTCTGCGCAGCTGAGTGTAGTCCTGGGAGGAAGTGGGGAAGATGAAGGTGAGTGACAGGCAGGATCCAGATTATGGAGAGTCTGCGGGAGCCTGGACTTGACCTGCAGCCAAGGAGAGTTTTAAGCAGGAGAGTGACGTGGGCCCTTTTGCCTTTAACCAGCCAATCTCCTGAGAGCATGGAGTTGTATTGGAAGGAACAAAACAGGCATCAGGGAGCCCAGATACATGGCCAATATGGTCATTCCCAAAGCAAGGGCTTGGAGCAGGCCAGCTGCACTTGTTATGGAAGGGAAAGGGAGAGTTGAAAATGTTTACGGGGTAACATGCACCACATTTGCTGACTGTTTCCACCAACTAAAATAAAGAATATGATGGAGGAGCAGATCCGGGGGGTATGTGGAGTGTGAAGTGTCTGCCCTGTGGACGGATACATGAGGCTGGAGCTCGGGACGGGCTCAGGCCCGAGATGCAGGGTTGGGTGTCATCAACTTGGAGGTGATATTAAAAATTTGGGAGTGGATGAAGTTGTCCAGAGAACAGATGTGGAAGGCAGAGAGAAGAGCTGAGGAGGAAATCCTGAGGATGCCAGGGGTTCAGGGACTCTTGGGGAGAAGGAGGAGTCTGCAATTGAGGCAGAGAGGAGAGAACTGGGTGGGTGTCTACAGAGTCACAGGAGCTAAGGGAGAAGAGAGTTTCAAGAGGGTTGAGATCACACGCTCATTGGCTTATTATTTACCATTTGGCCTCTTGTGAAAAGGACCTGCAGCTAGAGACCAGGAGACACCGGTACAGGATTATTAGGACAAAGGTGAAATGAAGTAGGCCCGGCAGTACAGCAGGGAGTGACATGGGGCTAGCTTGGAGTCTCCTGGCAGCCAAGATAAAAAGGGAAATGATGAGTTGCATCTTTCTGGTGACCTGTTGAAAGAGACACTAAATTTTAAGAGAAATTTATGGCACAAATGTTTCTTTTTTTTTAAGAGATAGGATCTCACTCTGTTCCCCAGACTGGAGTGCAGTGGTATGATCATAGCCCACTGCAGCCTGGAACTCCTGGACTCAAGCAATCCTCCTGCCTCAGCCTCCTAAGTATCTAGGACTACAGGCACACACCACCATGCCCAGCTTTTCATTTTTTAATTTTTTTGGTAGACATAGTGTCTTGTTATGTTGTCCAGGCTGGTCTCAAACTCCTCAAACTGGGCTTAAGCAATCCTCCTGCCTCAGCCTCCCAAAGTGCTGGGATTACAGGTGTGAACCCCCACGCCCAGCCACACAATTTTAAGGGGCATTCAACAATGTCATGAGAAGCGTCTAGAATAGCAATACTGTTTTTCATTTGATTGCTCCTGTGGCCGGCTCTTGGTGAGAAGCAACGTGTGATGTCAGGGGTGATTCTGGGCCTGCATTGCTCTGAGAGTGAATCTGCTTCACAGGGCGCTTTGCAGGTCCTGGTAATTTGACTTGATCCAGGATGGAGCTCAATGCACCCACATTTTCAGAGACAGGAGCAGAAGAGGAGAGTATTTGAGCTTGATGTTGCAGGGCATGAAGGAGGGAGCACTCTGGGAAGCTTGGGCTTCAGCCCAGCCCACTTGGTTCTGTGCAGAGGGCCGGCCTTACATGTGAGGTGTACATGAGGATGTTTTAACACCTCCATGAATCACACTAATGCCACTTTTTCCTAGTCAGTGACGCCCACTCCTTGTGGAGTGTGTGCGTGCAGGGGCTTGTCAGACATTTGAAAGTAGTTGCGAGGGCAAAGAACTCCTTTACTCCCCCATGGGATCTCAGGATGGAGCCTAAAGTTACACACCCCAAGCCTGAAGTCTCTTTGATGTTTCATGATTTAACTCAAAGAACTAATTAGCATTTTGTATCTACTTAAAAGGGCATATGTGTTTTAATATAAACGTGTACTGATTTGCTGACCATGGAGTAAAAGCGGCCCCAGGAGGGGGCACCGCAGTGGAGGTTGTGCAGGCTCTTGGATGTGCTAGCAGTGCAGACACCCACAAGCTTACTAACGTTACAGGGCTGTCTGCCCCGTGCTCAGCAGTGCCTGACACACGGGGGCACCAGATAAAAATGTGAGTTCTCAACCTTGAGCTTCCTCTGCTCAGGGTCTCTTACTTGGCCTCCTCTTGTTGTTGGCGCAGATGCCCACCCAAGAAGCCCTGCCTGAACCCCTGATGGACGTGGGCCCTGGGTGGGGTGGGAGCCTAGGCCTACAGCTCCGGGGTACTCACGATGCCAGTGCTCTGGAGATGGAGGTTCCCCAAGCCTGGATTTGCTGGGTCTGTGGTCCAAGCCTGAGTGGAGCAGTCGGGCCAGCAGGGGGCGCCCGGCCCCCACCGTGGACTGCTCTGCAGGCCGGGGCTGGAGTCACAGCTGCTGTCGGAGCCTGTGTTAGCAATCGCTCTGCGAAGGGGTGCGTGTGCCTTTCCCTGAGGGCTGTTTTCAGGAAAGTCTGGAGCCAGGCTCTTGTGCTGACAACTGCAAGCAGCACCTGTCCCAGGTGACTCCCCCACTGGAGGTTCTGAAGTCCCCCCAGTGCCTCCTGGTATCTTGACCCTTCGCAGGCTGGGCATTCTGGGTGGTGTTGCCGGAGCCAAGGATGTGTGCTCCAGACACACCCTGCACCAAGGGATCCCCCCGAGCCAGAGGGCGTCAGATGCCCGCAGCCCCTGCACACCAGCACTCCAGTGGCACACTGTGGGCACAGTCCGGGCCTGGGAGCATAAGAGTGAGTGACCCACTCTTCAGTCGGGGTAGACAGGCCCAGTCTATGGGGAAAGCATAGATGAGTGAGGAGTGAGGGTAGGTGCCAGGACGATGGTGTGTGCATACAGCGGGTGATAGAGGAGCTAGGCGTGAGGGTAGATGCCAGGCCGATGGTGTGTGTATACAGCAGGTGACTTCACTGAGCACCCACGTGGTTACAGACACAGTGATGGCACTGAAACCACTGTGAGACTGAGAGCCTGCTGGGGTGTCTCTGTACAGAGCGAACATGCAGCAAGAGCTCCGTGAGTGAAGGGGTGAAGGCTTAGCTGCCCAGGAGCTGTGGGGAGAGGCCAAGGAGCCAGCGGGAGTCAGCCGCTGGTCCCACGGGAAGCTGAGTGCTGCCCTCTCTGAGTCAGATGGTGCTCAAGGCTGCCTTCTGATGACAGCAGGAGTCCTGGCCTGCTTCACTCGGGTGCCTGTGTGCAGGGAGGTCCTGCCTGACGCAGGGCAGAGAACCAGCCTTGGAAATATCTGTCTCCACTGCTTGCATGGGCTGGCCTGCCAAAGGCCACACTGGTTCACGGGAGAATAAGGTTGGTGCTGAGAACAGGTGATTCGCGGTGTTGCAGGAAGATGACCTGCCAGCCGGTGAGATCACCCTCCTGATATGCAGAAAGCTGGGAATGAATGCAGTGGCCATGATCACCTGCAGGCCAGGCAGGGGTCCTTGTATCAAATCTTTTTACCCGGACCTGTGACAGGGCCCAGAATGGCACCGTTATTGCATCTTTCCTCTGGGCCACTAAGATGTTTTTATTGAATCCGCTATCGGCCAGGCGTGTTAAGGACTGGAACCTGAGGCTGGGAGACAGGCGGAGGGGCAGCAGACAGGCATACCTGGCACACTTCCTTTGGCTGCCGGGCCTCGGGAACCCCTGGTCGGGGTGAGAAAGGAGCACTGCCTGCCACTCTTCACTCAGGAAACCACATGCTCCTCTCATTCCAGGTCTCCAAAAAGTACAGCGAGATTGAGGCGTTTTACCAGAAACTGAGCAGTCGTTATGCAGCAGCCAGCCTCCCCCCACTCCCCAGGAAGGTCCTGTTTGTTGGGGAGTCTGACATCTGGGAGAGGAGAGCCGTGTTCAATGAGATCCTGCGCTGTGTCTCCAAGGATGCCGAGTTGGCAGGCAGCCCAGAGCTGCTAGAGTTCTTAGGTACCCGAGGCTCTGCCCCATGTCCCTCAGGTCTCCCCGGCCCAGAACTAGGCCCCGCTGCCCTGCCCCGGTGGGAACATGTCCACAGCTGCCTCTGCAGCCTGGAGGCTTCAGCCAGGCTGGCGAGGCAGGTGGCCTCGCTGGCATCCTTGGCTGGATGGTGGGCAGAAGGCCTACCCTTGAGGGACTGAACATCTGGGTGTCAGGTGGGGGCTCACACAGCAGGCATTCTCCATAGTGTGACCCGCATCTGTGGCCTTCCTGGCCAGCCCCATTCCTAGAGCTTGCCCGACGCCCCCCGACCGACCATGCACCACATACAACCCCCTGACACACACCCCACACTCCCCTCTGCCTCCTCCAACCAGCCCTAGGGACCTGCAGTATCCCGGGAAAGCTGTGTTCTCACAGCCTGGCTGGTGACCTGCCCCTGGGAACATGTGCCTCTCACCTGTGCCCCCACAGAGAGGGTCGTGGGGACAGCTCCAGGCTGAGGAATTGATCCAGCACCCCTGCCCCCAGGGGTGAAGACGTCCAGCCCTTCCCACGGGTGTCCCGGCTCTCTCTTCTCTCCTCAGTTTTCTCATCTGTAAGGTGAGGGTAGCATGGCTGATAGGCCGTTATGAGAATTTACAGAGCTAACACATGCAAAGTGCTTAGAACAGAAACAACCACACAGTAAATGGTGGCTACAGTTTTACCCCACTCCTCGGTTAGTCCTGTCAACCCAGAACCCCCGTGGGGCAGGCCCTGGTCTCACAGATGCCCCCAGGGCAGGGCACGTTCTCACCACTGCTGGTGCTGGACTCCCACCCCTTGACTGCTCCCCTCTTTATGTCCGTCTGCTTAACTCTTTCCCAGCTACAGTGGATCTCCTAGTTCCACAAGACAGAAGGGAAGTTTTCGAAAGAAAGTTGACCGTAAATAAAACAAATTTCTTAAAGTGAAAGGTGGGGAGGAGAAGCAAAACTGGTGAATGTGCAGGCCTAGGACTGGACAAGCTGCACGGCCCAGATGTCCTGTGGCCACGTCGGGGCCCCTCACATGGGTCTGAGTTCTCTTCTGCCCTTGTTTGTTCCAAGGTCACAACCCTTCCTTCGTTGCCTGTCCCTGGGGCTGAGTAGACTGTGCTAAGAGGTTCCAGCTCAGCCATCGCTGGAAGAGACGCTCAGGATGCCCCAGCCCCTCTCTGGTGGAGAGGCAGGATAGAAACACAGCTGCTCTATGCCTCACTTTGCTCATCTGCAAGATGGACGTACAGTAGGAATCTCTCTCACAGGGCTTTTGTGATGTTTAAATGTAAGATGCTTATGACATGAAATTGAAGGTTTGGAACATTGAATGGCTTTTCACATTTGTCCGAGTAAAATAACAGAGCATCACATAATACAACATCGTCATTATCACTCAGTGCATCCTGTATGCCAGACACTCTCTAAGTTCTTTACTTACAAGGTGATTTTGTTAAAAGTCAGTTGTTTTAAAAATAAACTACCCAGTAAGCCCTTGGATAGAGATGAACAAATACTCTCAGCCCACGCTTCTGTAACTATCTGTGGCAAGGGCTAGCTCTTTTATTCCCAGCCTGTCACAGATGGATACTTTCACAAATACAAAAGCATGCTCGGGTATTGCGATGATGGCAGGATGCTATGGACGTTTCTGGATGCTTGCTCTCCCTTTCTCTACTTACCTCATTGTGGTCACACAAGGGGCATTCTCTGTCTGAAGACCACACTTTGAGAAGCGCTGATCTAAGCCAGTTTGTAATGGAGTGATCACCGTTTGTTCTAGAATCTTCCACACGCTTACCCTGGGCACCCATCCAGTCCACAGTCCAGGTGCCTGGACTCTCGGAGCAGGTCTGCGTCTGCAGATCTCCTTGCCGTGCCTCCGACTGTAAACGGTTCTGGCTGCACTGGTTCCTTTTGAATCACCCTGTGCCCTGGCTGGTGTATCCCACCGCTCACCCGGGAGAAGGGTGCAGCCATCCTTGCGGCGCACACAGGCTCTGGGCCCTGGGTTCAGGAACCGCTGCCCCTGTCTTGCTCTGAAGCTCCCACTTGTGACCACTCCCCTCCAGGCTTCCTTGGTGCCCATCAGCCCTTGGGGGGCTGCAGCAGGCACTTGGCTGCCCCCGAAACGGAGGTCAGCTTCCATCCACCCAGACTCGCCATCCTGCTCAGGTCCCAGGAGGCTGCAGGAAGCCCTTGGCCTCAGATCCTGGCATGGGAGGGTGCAGTGTGGCCAGATGCCTCCCCTGGCTCTGGGGTGGTTACCAAGTCCCTTCTTTTCTGTCTTCCTCCACAGGTACCAGATCCCCAGGGGCTGCAGGGCTCACCAGCAGAGATTCCTCTGTCCTGGATGGCACAGACAGTCAGACAGGGAATGATGAAGAGGCTTTCGACTTTTTTGAGCAGCAAGACCAAGTGGCGGAAGAGGGTCCACCCATCCAGAGCCTGAAGGGCGAGGATGCTGAGGAATCCTTGGAGGAGGAGGAGGCACTGGACCCTTTGGGCATTATGCGGTTGGTCTCCTGTTGTTGAGAGGGCCCCTTTGGTGTATTCCAGGCTTTCTGGAGATGACGTCCCCTTCCCTGGAATCTGAGAAAAGCCCTGAGCATCCTAGGTCACCCCCTCGCGGAGATCTGGGCCATGAGGCCTTGGCCTGGTGTGCTTGGGGGAACTAGCTCTCTGCGTGCCCTTGGTGGTGTCCATGTCTCTGGGGCTGGGCTTAGGTATTGCCTCCCTTCCCGGGTCACAGGATATTCTCCACCTGTGGCTCTGCACTGAGGCTTGGCAGAGGCCCCCGTGACAGCTCAGTAGTGCAGGCTGCGGACCCGTCCGGCTAGTGTGGGAGGACTGGGTGCTCTTTCCAGCTGCGGGACTCGCAGAGGTGACTGCGGCTCTCTGGGCTGCATCATCTGCATAGCAGGAGCATTCACCTTGGCCCTGCCTCCACACAGGGCTGTTCATCAGCCATACATCTCTGGCCACTTACAGTCTCTTTTCTTCGGTTTTCCTCAGTGAAAATGGGCTCATGGTCGTACCAACCTCTTAGGGCTCCTGTGAAGATGAACTGAGTTATGTAAATTTAGCAATCAGCTATCATCATGGCCCCATCTTTCAGTGGAATCAGACCAGGCCAGGGGTGCTGTTCTCCCAGCTCTCTACCACAACGAATGTCTCTTAGCCGTTTACCGAAGTCCTTGGGTGCCAGATGAGAGAGTCCTCTCTTGTAGGTCCTGCCCCAGAAAGGAATTAGAGCCCAGTAGAAATTAGGCAGAAGCACGTTCAACTTCATCAGCATGCAGAATTCTCTCCTAAAATCACAGCCCACTCTGAAAAGGCCTTCTTGGTGGGGAGGGTTATGGGAGGGTGGGCTGCAGGGTGGCCATGAGACCAGCGTCCAGGGGTGAGGAGTTGCACTGGGAAAGGGTATGTGGCACTCAGGGAGCTGCAGCAGAAACAGGCCTGAGATCTGGGGTCCTGCGGCACCTGGGCACAGCAAGTGCCCTGCAGTCGCTCCTCCTGGCCCTCTGTGGCTGGCCTTGTCCTTGAGTGGGGTCAGCGGCCCTGAGGGAGAGGCAGCCAGAGTAGCAGGTGATGTGGGGACAAGCCTATAATAGTCACTCCTTATCAGCCTGGCCCAACCCTGCAGGCCTTTCTTGGGCTTTATTTTGGTAAGGGTGAGGCTTTGTTTGAACTCACATTCTCTGTTGTTCTGAGTAACCACACGTAGTGCCAAACCGAGATGGACTTTGGTGGTCTGTGCCAGCCTCTGGCTGAAGAACACACTTAGCACAGCGGCTCCTTTTTTGGGCAGGAAAATGTTCTTTGGGGCTGGCAAGTGCTGCCTTGAACTTCCTACTTACTTCATTAGCAGATTGTCAGGGGAGATGTGTCAGCTGTCCTGGGACCCCTTGGCAGGGGGGCCCCAGCCCCCTCCCCAGCTCTGTACTCCGGGGCCCTCGCCCCTGAATCCTGGGAAAGCTTAACACCTAAGAGTAATCCCGCTGGCTTAAGACCCTCTCCTGCTGGGCTTTCTTTTTAAGGACCCGTGTGACAAGGTGCTGATGAATCAATGTTATCACCTCTGGCAGGAATAATAAGTAAATTTTTTGAGAGTTTATGAAATGCTGGGAACTAAGTTAGCATTTGCTTGCATGATCTCATTATATCTGTAAGACAGCATTTCTGAAACTACTCGCTACAACCCATAGTAAAAACTATATGGTACGCCATGACCCAGGACACACATGTATAAACATCCCATAAAACTGAAGCAAAAGTTCCCAGAACTCATACAAAACCTTACTAAGTGTATTGTACTGGGATATTTTCTATTCTATTTCAACGTTTGGAAAGGTCGTGACTCGCCAAACTGCTTTCAGGATCCACTGTGGGCACAGGTCAAGAAACGGAGCCCTGGAGGCCTGCACTGGCATCAGCCTCTTCTGTGCGGTGGGAAACTCAAGTTCAGGGTCAGGTGGTTCGTCCACGTTCCTGCAGCCTGCAGATGGCAGAGCCAGGACCCCACGCCATCTCCAGTCCAGTCTTTATCAGCCTGGGAGGCGGGCAGGGCCCCAGGATTATCCCCCTTTCACAGATGGTAAAATCGAGGAAAAAGTTGAGCAGGATCTTGGCCAGAGCTGTGTGTGTGGCAGAGCTGTGTGTGTGGCAGAGCCGTGTGTGTGGCAGAGCCGTGTGTGTAGCAGAGCCGTGCCTTGAAGTTGGGTTTCCACCTTGGCCTTTCACAGACACCCAGGTGGGCTTGTTGATCTCTCTTGGTGCCACCCACCTGCCCTTTGGTGGGGGACTTTCTGTTCTTCTCGGGAGGCTGTTTGTGCACCCCTCTCCCTCCCATGCCCTTGGTTCCTGTGCAGATGCAGCAGCCCCCGTTTCCCAGCTTGCCCTGCCCTGTGTCTGGGCTTAGCTCTGGGCTCTCCTGGAGCAGCCACCATTTCCATGCAACCAGCCTCGGTCCTTCCCCGCCGTGGCCGCGGCGAGGCGCTGCTGCTCTGCTGAAGGGCTGCTCCACGGCAGGGCTGCTGGGAGGGTGGGAGTCGCCAGCACAAAGCCGGAGCCCAGGCCAGCCTGGCTTTTCTTTGTCTTTTAAACCTGGTTTTGATTAGGGGCAAGAGAGCGTTATTACACCATTAGAGAGCAATTAAAGATAGAAAAAGCCCTCACCTCGGCCCATCCCAACACCACCCCTGTCCCCATCTGCTGGGGCTCTCGTCTGACCCGGTCCCAGCGCCATCCATGCAACTGCAGGCACAGTGCACGTGCATTTTCGTACTCTGCGTTTTTACCCTGTGGTCTGTCCGGATGCTGCTCCATGTCGCCCCCGTTTTGTATTTAAGTTTCTATTTTAGAGACGTCACGGTGCTGAGAAAATTGACATTCTACCCTAATAGTTCTGCCTTATGCTGGAAATCCTCTGCGGGAAACCTTTTCCATTGTGACTCAAATAATACACAATTAGTATAGAAAAATTGCAAACACAGGTAAAAGTCCTTTCCCTGTGAATTTTTGAATGCACCTTTGAATATTCACATCTTACTGCCAAAATGAGATCGTCTTGTGTGCCGTTCTGGAATTTGCTTTTTTCCAGTTTACATGTTCTAGGTCCTTCCAGATCAGTAGCTGCACTCTCCCTCCTTCCTCTGCTGGTTTCTCAGGTCGATGGGCTGTAAGTGGCATTACCAGGCCCCTGCTTGTGGACGTGGTGGGGTTTTCTGTAGGTTTTTGCTATTACAGGCAATAACTTGAGGAACTTCTACATATACAAAGCTTTTATTCTATGGAGCCTTCCCCTCTATACGTGCCCCAGAGCAAGGTCCCTGAAGCTGCTTCTGGGGGCATTGGGGTACCATTCCAGTAAAGGGTTCTCTAAGGGCTGAAGCCCCTCTGTTGGGAGGGCCCCTCTGCTTTTCTAAGCCCTGCCCACCCCCCACCCTCAGGGCCCACTCCTCCCACCTCTTCTTTTGCACACAGGGCCCCCCTGCAGGCCCTGGGTCCCTGAGGACTCGCAGCATCCTGTGGGACAGGCTGGCTCCTGTATGAACAAATGCACCTACCTGCGAGGCTGGGCTTCCCAGACTCCCTGGAAGGGGGAGCCCACACCCGGGTCCCCGTGCTGTGGCCTCCGTGGTGAAGCTGGATGTTTCTCTGGAATGCCATGTTTTATGGTTATTTTTTAATATGGATTTCGCTTCATCTTTCATAAAACAACCACATGTATTTTAGTATAAAAATAATATCTTACTCTTTATATTCGGATGAAATCACTTCTCTGGAATGATTCTGTGGTTTCGAATGCTCCTGGCACATTGCCAGGTGCTCCCAGCTTTGCTCAAGATTTAGCAGCAAGACAGTCCCCTAAGGTGAGCCATGGAGGGGAGCTCTGTGGGGACAGCGGGGCCTCAGCCCCACCTCCTGAGGTGCCCTGGAGCTGCTTCCCCAAGGGTGCCTCTTGCTAAATATCCCGACCACTGTGCATGGGCTTGGCACCGCTTTATTCATTCCAGCCTGAGCCTGGGCACCCAGGGCTCCCCTGATGCCACCAGTGCAGCAGAGACCACCTAGGGATTCTGGGCCACTGAAAGCTTGGCAGAGATAGAGATTCCAGGCCCCCCTCAGATCTGGGTAGGGCCCCAGAATCTGTGTTTTAACAAGCTCTTGAGTTGGTTCTTCTACAAGCTTCTGTTTCAGAATTCCCAGAAACCAAACTCCATTAAAGTGTTGGAAATGCCAGAAAGGAAACAGGTGTGGAGAGTGGCAGGTCAGCCATCACCACAGTCTGCCGCCCGCAGGGGGCTGAGGACAGGGTGCGTCCGGAAGGCAGTTCCGGTACTGTCTGCTCCCCAGCTCCTCCTGCTCTGGCTGGGTTTTCCCTCGTCTGCTGGCCCACCTGCTGGAGTTCTCTGCTGTGCCATCTTGTGGTTCATGTGGGGGCCATGAGCCAGGATGGCTGGGCCCCACCTCACCCTGCACCTGTGCAGCACTTAGCCCTGGCCTGGCTGGGGACCCAAAGCCATAAGGAAAGGAGGAGGCAGGTGCCACAGCCGCCCTGCAGCATCACACAGGTGGCACTCCACCCAGGCTGTCACAATGATCACAGCAGCACAGTGTGCATGCCAACTACATTTCCCCATCCAGATTACTGCCGTGGCTGGACACAGTGGCTCACGCCTGTAATCCCAGCTACTGGGGAAGCTGAGGCAGGAGAATCGCTTGAACCTGGGAGGCAGAGGTTGCAGTGAGCTGAGATTGTGCCACTGCACTCCAGCCTGGGTGACTGAGTGAGACTCTATCTCAAAACAAAATGAAACAAAAACCAAACAAACAAAAAAACAGATTACTGCACAAAGTCCTGCTAAATGAATGGGCTGTTAGGAAGAACAGATGTACCAGTGGTTTCTGCTTTTTAAATTCAGTAGCAAAACCTTTGGCTCAAGAGAAATATCATCTAGAATCCCAGTACATAAAACAGGCTGAAGTAGGATTTCCCCTGGTTGGGACAAGTGGGGACTGGACCTTTGTCCCTCCAGCCTCAGCCCCACTTCCTGGGGTAGCCCTGGGCAGCTTTGCAGAAGGCGAGGGCCCCTTAGAGTATGGTTTGACAGTGAGTGGGGCAGCTAGAAACCCCCAGAATGTGTGGCTACCCCCAGAGCAGGGTTAAAGATGGGCAGTCCCAGGTTCAAATCCCCTTTCTGCCCCTTATTAGCTGGTGGACGCTGAGTGCATTGCTGTACTTCTCCAAGCCTGTTTCTTTCTTTGTAGAGTGGGGGTAAAGTAGAGGCCCAGTGGCTGAAAGGATAAAATGAGATGAAGCACTACAGGAAAGTTCCTTTGTAAAATGTTATCACTATTTCAGATTCACTTTGCTCTAAAGAGGTCTTTGTGTATTTAAACAACAGTTGAAATATGAATATAAAAGGCAGCTTTTCCACTTCCTGTAGTTGTTATGCAAATATCAGGACCCTGTGATGTGCACACTATGACTTTACCTCCCTCCAGGAGCGCCAGTACACCTGTCACCCATTACAGCTTCCTAGAGCAGACGATTCTGGAGGTGGGGCAGCCCCTGGCCCTGGAGGAAGGAGCCTGCTTATCTGAATCCTTAGTGGGATTCAGTGGTTGCTTGGTTCCTTGAGAGCTAGAAATCTGGGAGGTCATACTTGCCATTCTCCCGCCTCAGGCTCCCCCAGGACCCACTGTGGCAAGTTCTGGCAAGAAGCAACACCCTTAGGATGACAGAGCCTGTGCGCTCTGAGGACTGCAGATCAGACCCAGGCTCTGTTGTTATGACTGAGGAACCTTCCCAGGATCACACAGGAGGGCAGGAGAGCAAGAGCTGGGGGTCTCCTGACTGCTGGCCCAGGACTTTTCCCTTTGTCCCCAGTCCGTGTCCAACACTTGTGCCAGGGGACTGACTTCTCAGCCCTCACCTGTTCACTCTCATTTTTTGCTGACATGGGTGATGAGCATTCCCCACTGCAAGGACAGCTAGCTGCCTGCTGGTTGTGTCACCATTTGGAGTGGATCAGGGGCATCGGGGCGCCCACGTGAGAACCAGCAATGGTTGTTTACTCAGAGCTTACTGCGACCAGGGAGGTATCGGCCACCATCACCTGCATTTGGCAAAGATGCAAAGCGAGGCAGGGGAGTGGGACACTTTGAAGCAGATGAAAGGGAAGGCTCAGATACGCGCCGATTGGAGGTTGTTGGCATGGGGAATCCAGAAGCAGCCAATGAGAAGTGGGGCATCCTTTGTCCTCTGTGAGCGGGAAGTGGGGCATGTTTGGCTTTCTCTGGATGGTCCTACTAAACTGGAAATGGGGAAAAATTTAGGAAAGCTGGCAGTTATTGATCAAATCTTGGCCATTTGGGGCTGATTGCTGCAGAAGCTGTGGTCTGGCTTCCCGGGCAGGTTACTGCAGACTGTGGGTCAGAGTTCCACCTTTACATGTGGCCTGGCCATTATCCCTTTGTGTATTCAGGCTCTTGGGGGGACTGGGCGCTTGCCGTAGAACGTGGGCTGCAGAGACCTGCAGCTGGGACCCATATGGTTCCCTGGTGTTGCTGGAGCCAGGATGGGTGAGGGGCAGTCTCTGGCCCCATTGTAGAGAAGGAGAAATGTCATCACCCACAGGCTCAGGTGGGATTGTCACTGACTCCTGGTCCCTCAAGATAGGGCTCAGTGGCCTGGAGAGTGGGCTCTGGCTGTTGAGAAACCAGTCCTTGGAATATGACTCTGGGGACCATAGCAGATGATAAACGTTCGTGGTGACCACCCAGGCTTTTACCTAGGCTGGAGTATAGTGATATGTGATCTCAGCTAACCACAGCTTCAACCTCCCAGACTTAACTGATCCTGCCACCTCAGCCTCTCAAATAGCTGGAACTACAGGCACGCACTACCATGCCTGGCTACTGTTGTCTACTTTTTGTAGAGATGGGGTTTCACTGTGTTGCCCAGGGTGGTCATGAACTCCTGGACTCAAGTGATCCTCCTACCTCGGCTTCCCAAAGTGCTGGGATTACAGGCATGAGCCACTGTGCCTGGCCTGGCCCCACTTGCTTTTTAAGGGCCCAGAGTGAAGTCTGCTTAGAAAGCGTAAGCGAGCCTACACATCACCAGGCAGCTCCCAGGACCCCAGGCCTCTGTCACGGCCCTGCGCTGACTTGCATACGGGACCCACTTGGCAGCTTGCGAAGCATTTCTGTGTCAGTTGCCTCCTTCTTCCCTTTGACCTCCAGTAAGGAAACATGGTTGGGGAAGTCAAGTGACTGGTCCAGATCCTATACAAGTTCTACATCCCCCTCTGCTGCTCCTCTCTCAGCAAAGGCCAGAATCGCCCCAGGCCCCACTGGAGGTGGCCAACATTCCCACAGACCCTCCCTCCATGCACCTGCTGCCCAGCTATTGGGCACTTTCACTATGCCAGGCTCTGCACACCTTGGCATTTTCACAGGGCTTTTCTCTCTGCCCGGAGCACAGCTTTTGTGACTCTGCTCGTTTTTCCATCCTGGCCTTCTCTGAAGCCCCTGTCCAATGAGGCTGGCTTGGACTCCCAGGGTTAGTGCCTGTCCTCAGGTGATTCTCACTCTTGTGATTGCTTCTCCAAGGAAGCCCATTACTGTTGCAAATAACATTGTCCTGGTGTGAATTTCAGAAGCCCATTTGTTGGTACTCTGAGAATTTTCTCATTGAAAAAATAAAACCAGCCAGGCACAGTGGCTCATGCCTATAATCCCAGGACTTTGAGAGGCCAAGGCGGGAAGACCACTTGAGCCCAGGAGCTTGAGATCAGCCTGGGCAACGTAGCCAGACTCCATCTTGACAAAAAAATTTTTTTTTAATTAGCCAGGTGTGATGATGTGTGCCTGTGTCCCAATTACTAGGGTGGCTGAGGTGAGAGGATCACTTGAGTCCAGGAGGTCGAGGCTGCAGTGAGCTGTGATCATGGCACTGCACCCCAGTCTAGGTGACAGAGACCCTGTCTCAAAAAAAAAAACAAACAAAAACCCAAAAAGCAAAAAGACACCAAACAGCTGAATTTAAGAATAAACTATGAAAAGTGCATTAGTTTAAAGCACGCAGTTTGCGTCATTGGAAAGGTGGATTTCCGTATTTGGTTAAGCTGCACCCTGGCTTTGAAGACTCATGCTGTCCATGTGTCTCAGTTGTGGAAGGATCAGCAGTCTTCTGTTCAGACCCAGTTAAGCTGGCTGTGTCTAGGAGATGCCACTGCCATGCATGTACACCCAGTTCTGAGCAGTTGGTGCCCATTGGTGGTCTGCCGTGTGGGTGGGCACATCTGGGAATGGTGCCACAGGCCCCCTGGGTGGCCAGAGTGGTGGATGCTCTTATGTGTCAATCACTGTCACCAGAACTGCCTTAGCCACAGGGAGCCAGTCTGCTGCTCAGCCTGTCTGAGCTGAGCGTTGGAGCTGTCAGCCGTGGCAGCTGCCGCCTCTCACCCTGTATGCTGCACGCCTGCCTGCAGAACATGGCCTGATCTGCGCGTCTGTCTGCCGTCAGGAACACACAGCAGGAAAGCAGGTGTCTGTCCGTGCACACATGTGCATGCAATAAGAACATGCCAGCACATGCCTGCAATCCATCCAGGAGCACCCCACCTACCTCATGCAACCTCTGTGGGCCCAACTCATGTTTTGGTGGCCCTCATGGCCTGCACTAGTTCCAATGACCCCCGTGCTCACCGGAAAGCCAGGAGCTGCAGTTCCAGTCCTATTCCCTGCAGACCTCTCTTTGAAGCCCCTGTTGCCCCATCCCTGGTGACAAGATTCTAATCATGACCAGCTGTCCTTCCAATGAAGGGAGAAGAGGGCACCCTTCCTCCACGTCAGTGAGGGGTTTTGTCTCCTGTCAGTGCAGAGGGCGGGCTGGAGGGCAGGCACTGCAGAGCCAGGCCCTGTGCCTATAGACAGCTGGGTGGATGCTGATATAGAAATGGAGGAGGAGGAGGACCAGGGAGGTGAGGATTGAGGGGGCCCCCAAGTGATAGCCCATGTGTGCGACCTGACCCGACTCCGTGCTCATGACAACCCTGAGGTGGTTGTGCTAGGAGAAGGGTGAAGAAATGGCTCAGAGGCTGAGTGATGGACCTCTCATATGGAATTACTGACCCCCTCACTGAGATCAGAAACCTGTCATCACCTTAGACAATTCCCTTCTGCCAGCTGATCACCTTAACTGTCCAGATTTATAAGCACGTTTGCCTTCTGAAGTTCCCCCTAGCCTGTCTTCCCCTCGCACCACCGCTGCTCCCCTAGTCCAGGCTCTGGTCGTTTCTTCTATGGACCATGCGCAAAGCTTCCCTGGAGAGACCTGACTCTCAGCCTGTTCCCTCATGGCACTATGTCTGCTGCAAACCTAAGGGGTCCCCTTTTACCAAGAGGAATCGGGGTTCCTAGTTATGTCCTAGTCACACCCCCTGCCGACCCTCACAGTGTGACTCTCAGGTCCTGTACTTGAGAGGCTATTTAGCCCTCATTCCACCAAGTTCACTTCCTGTCTCCACATCACCTCCTCCAAGAAGTCCTCCCTGAGCCCTCAGGCTTGGTTGGCTCTGTCCTCTGTGCTCTGCCGTGACAGAGCGGAACACCCTGTGTGCTAATGAACAGTTTCCTTTTTTTTTTTTTTTTTTCCTCCGAGACAAAGTCTTGCTTTGTCACCCAGGCTGGAGTGCAGTGGTGTGATCTGAGCTCACTGCAACCTATGTCCCTGGGGTTCAAGTGATTCTTGTGCCTCAGCCTCCCGAGTAGCTGGGATTACAGGCGTGCACCACCATGCTGCGCTAATTTTTGTATTTTTAGTAGAGATGGGATTTCATCATCTTTGCCAGGCTGGTCTCAAACTCCTGGCCTCCCGCAAACTTTTTGCTTTAAACTAAAGCACTTTTCATATTTTATTCTTAAATTCATCTGCCTCAGCCTCCGAAAGTGCTGGGATTACAGGCATGAGCCACCTCGCTCGGCCATAATGATCAGTTTCTATGTGACCCTGCTCTGCCATGAGCTTCTGGGGACAGCGGCAGCTCGTCCTCATCTTCGTTCCGTCGTCCCCAGCACAGGTTCTTGCAGGTGGGAGGTTCTCAGTGAGTACTCGCCATGAAAGGTGCTCACGAGGGAAGGAATGAGTTGCTCATAGAGAGGCTGAGGGCCTGGCAGCAAGGCCAGTGGAGTCGGCCAGGAGATCTTTGGAGGAGGGGCTTTCGCACATAGGGTGATGTCCGAGACTGGGGTTGGGGGCCTATCCCTCTTCCCTCCCTGCCCCTCCCGCCTTGGGGAATAGGTTAACAGAATCCTGAGATGGAGATGTGCTGGCACCCTGCTCCCTGCCTACCTGTCCTCCACCTGTCCATCCCTCCTCCCCTCCATCCATCGCCCATCCTCTCATCCAGAGTTTATCAAGGCATCTGTTCCAGACCAGGCACTTTACTAAGTCCCCAGAGCCTGACAGTTTTGGGCCGCTCAGGACAGGACCCTGGGGCTTTTAGGCACCAAAACTCCATATTTCCTGCTTCTTCCTTGATTCCCCTGGAGATGGGTCTGGAGAGTTGGGGAGGTAGAGAAGGCAGCCCAGGCGGCATGGGTGGGTGGGGGTAGGGTACAGACCATGCCTGCCAGAGCCGCCCGCGTGTGCTGTAGATCCACTTTATTTCAGTTCAAGACAACAAAAGGGCAAGCATGTCTCTAGGGAGAAAAACAAGGACATGATCCAGCTGGAGGAGAAAACTCACATGGCAGGAAAGCTAGGCCTCCTGTGTGCTGTCAAGACCAGGTGCAGGCATAGGAAGGGGCACCACGGCTTCTCCAGAGAGACCTCCTCGCGCCTGTTCTCTCTCGCTTCCCCTGTTCCTCAGATGGCTCGCTTCCCTCTGTGCGCCCTCTGATTTCTGGTCAATGCAAAGCCTCTTGCTCCCCCTGCCCCGAGAGGCCTGTGGCTGGGTACGATGCAAGTTTTTTCCCCAGGAGCCAGGGAGGGCCTGCTTGTTTCTGAGGGGACAGTGGGGGGTGTGGCGTGGAGCTGCTGCTGGGGGAGGCTGCAGAGCAGCCTCAGACCTGCCCTCCTTGAGAGCTGCCACCTGGGTAGGGGCCGGGGCGGCCCTCCACCCTTCCCCACCACAGTGCCTGCTGGGTCCAGGAGCAAGGGCCACACAG
Organism: Hylobates moloch; assembly: GCF_009828535.3. Taxonomy (NCBI): domain Eukaryota; kingdom Metazoa; phylum Chordata; class Mammalia; order Primates; family Hylobatidae; genus Hylobates; species Hylobates moloch. Next base: position 20,259,215 of record NW_026652288.1, on the reverse strand, counting down.
TGGGCAGTAGAGATGGGGAACAAAGTGGAGAGAAGCATCGGGCAGAACCGCGGCTGCAAGCCTGGCTGACTGTGGAATTCCACAGGAGACTGAACACAGCCTCCAGGGCCTGCTTGGGGTTTCCGACTCAGTGGGTCTTGGCTGGGGTCAGCTTTGCTGTCTGCCCCAGGAGGCCATGGCCATTGTTTGGTACCTACTTCCTAGGAGTCATGAGAGCTGAGCTGGCTCTGCCTGATTGCTGAGAATAAAGGGGAGAATATCTGAGTAAGAGCAGGCGAGCCCTGGCTCCTCCAGATCTCAGAGGAGCAGAAGCTGAAGATTTCTGGAAAGCACTTGCCCTTAGGGTGGAGAATCCAGGCTCCCTCCACCTCACCTCCAGCACCACAAGCAGGGCCTGAGGGTGGTGCACAGCAGAGGAGGTCCCTCATGGCCTGAGCTGGATGGAGAAAGCACAGGACCAGGCAGATGGGCCTTCTTGAAGCAGTCCCTGTCACTGCATCTCTGCTCCCCCTCACTACCCTTGAAACATGTCACTTTCTCCCCAGAGAACAGCAGTTATCCCTGCCCCATCCTATATCACCTTCCTCATGGGACATTTGGAGGGGACAAGAGGATAGGACCACGAGTATGACCATCCTCAATCTAGACCCAGCCTGCCTGTCCCTTCCCTGCTGTGTGGCCTTCGGCAGAGACTCAACTTCTCTGGACCACTGTTTCCTCATCCAACAAACGAGCCCTGCAGAGATCCTTCCCCTGGGACTGGGCTCTGAGCTCAGAGGGTGCTCCGTCCTACAGCCTTCCAGCAGGGAGCCTTCCAGCAGGGAGCCTTCCAGCAGGGAGCCTTCCAGCAGGGAGCCTTCTTGGCCTTCATAGTTTCTCCTCGCCTCGGCTGGGTGCCTGGAATTCTGCCAGACCTCAGACTCCAGACTGTGGGAATGGTCACCTTGCGGGGACCTGCCCCTCCAGCACCCAGGGCCATTCTGCTATATTTATCTGCCATTGGTTAATCTGTATCATTGTGTAGGCCAGCCTCTCGGTGCAGTTTTGCCCCAGTGTTACCGACATGAGCTCAGATGGTGACCTTACATAGTGACCTCAGTCCAGTGGAACTGCCCGCCGGGCAGACAGGCACATGGAATTTCAGTTTCCAGTAAAGAGCATGTTCTCATTATTTTCAGGAACCTTAAAATGGCTAACAGGCATTATCAGCAGCGATTGAATGCCTGTTAAAGTAATTGTTAAAGTAAAATCAAGTGTGTTTACTTACTGGCAGTATCACTCACAGTGATGTACACAGATCCTGAGCATTCAGTAAACACGCATGTTTACTTATCCAGCCCGTAATCACCGCCTGGATCAAAACTAAAGTACTCCCACAACCCAGAAGCTTCCATCCTGCCCCGTCCTAGTTTCTCACAGCAGGGTCTGGCCCAGAGCAGGACCTCCTCAGCCAGTCGGCAAGTGCACTGTAACGGGACCTGGGGTGGCAGAGCCGGAGCAGGGGAGGTGGACAAGTCCCAGAGAGGCTTCCTGAAAGAGGGGGGCTGCTCCACAGAACCCAAGTGCTAACTAGAACAATGGTGGTTTTACCATGCAAAGGAAACAATAAGGCACTTACCAAGGCTGCTTTCTGCTCTCCTGAGTCCTAGCCCTGAGGTTTGTGGCTCAAGACCAGGTCCATCCCCATTTCCGAGGGGCTGTGGAGTGTGGTTCTCTGAGCCTGGCCCCCAAGTGCTGAGACCCTGAGACCAGGTAGCTGTCTCCACCTTCCAAATGGGAGCGCAGTCTCTGGCCTGTGACCGCGTGGCAGACTCAAGGCCTGAAGGCGTCTAAGAGCTGGGGTTGTCTGGTAGCCGGTGTCCAGTCCTGGCAGCCACCTGCTCCTCCTAACAGTGGTCATTTCTTGAACACAGGGCACAGCTGCCCACAGTAGCAGGGGCGTTACCACTCTGTCATTGGGGAAACCTGCTCCTCAGCCACCTTCGCTGGCCTGCTTTTCTCCCCTGGGATGGAGGACCTGTCCTTCCTTTGGCCGTGTGACCATCTGTTAGGGATTTCAGAAAGACTTCAGCCCCACCTGCCTGGACTGCTCTGGGTGGCCCTCTCCAGGCCTTCCCTGGTCCCTCTGGCCTGGTCTTTTCTGGCCCATGGCATCCAGCTGCCCCACTGCAGGGCCCAGCGCCTGTGTGGGTCTGACCAGGACACCTGGACAATTGTGGGAAATCTTCACCTTGTGCTTTTTCTGTGATTCTCCAGCTCCAGGAAGCCCAAGAAACATCCCAAAGTGGCCGTGAACGCCAAGCCCTCGCCCCGGCTCACCATCTTTGACGAGGAGGTGGACCCTGATGAGGGGCTCTTTGGCCTGGGCAGGAAGCTGTCTCCGCAGGGCCCCTCGGAGGATGTGTCATCCATGGACTGTAAGTAGAGCCCCAGGGTCTGCTCCTGGTGTCCTCTCAGTGCCCAGCCCGGTCACCAGGCAGGGTCTGGACTCACCTGGCGTGAATAGGAGCCATTTCTCCCCTGTCCTGTTTAGATGTGATATAGACTCAGCTTTGTGCTTCCATGACATCTGTGGGCAGATATGGGCCCTGGGCTTCCAGGCACCTTTGTGTGGAAAGTGATAGGGCCTGCCTTGGGCCTGTGTGTGACTGTAGGTTTGGATTTAATGGGACTCTGTGTCACCTGCATGGACTACCCTGGAGGGCTCTGTGCAGAATTGGCAGAGGGAAAACAGAGCAGCCTTGGGACATCTCCACTCGTTCCTGGGACATCTCCACTCATCGCTGGGTCCCTTTCCTCACATGCCCAGGTCATCCTCCAGTGAGGGGAGTTGATGCCACCCACTAATTCAGCCCATACTTGGTGAGCCCTCACTGAGGGCCAGGCCCAAGAACATGCTGAGGAGTGAGACCTAGTCCCTGTCCCTAGTCCCTATCCCGAGGGCCTCGGGGGCCCCTGGGGAGACAGGTCATCGCCTGACAGTTGCAAAGCAGCACCAGTTATGACAGGTTGAACAGAGGCATCAATTCCTGTAGGACTCCCCGGAAGACTTCCTAGGATGGGGTAGAGAGAGAGTGGCCATGGCATCCCAGCCAAGAGGCTTCCTCTGACCTCCCTGCTGCTGCCTTCCCACAGCCCTGAAGCTGTTTGATGATCCTGACCTCGGCGGGGCCGTCCCCCTGGGTGACTCCCTCCTGCTGCCGGCCGCCTGTGAGAGTGGAGGGCCCACGCCCAACCTCGGCCACAGGGATGCCTCCAAGGAACTGTTCAGGTACCACTTGTCCCCAGTGGCGCTTGGCCAGCTCTGAGAGTGTCCTGGACAGAGCCAAGGGCCTGGCTCATTTGGGGGCATTGCCCAGTCTCAGCCCCAGCCTCCTCTGAGGGGAGGACCCCAGGCCTGTGAAAAGTAGAAACCTGTGGGTGCACATTGGGTGAGAGGCGGTGAAGGGGGCTGAGGGGGAGGATCCACAGCCCAGGGCTGCTCGGCTAGTTCCAGAAAGAGAGAACTTTGTGTGCACAACCAGTCTTTCTTTTCACAATGATATTTTAGCAGTTTATGTAAAGAATAATTAAATTATATAATCGCAAGAGCAAGTGTAACTGGCATAAGCAAGTTTAGGAACAAATTAAATTGACTCATGGCAGCATGCAGCCCACCCAGCGAGGGGACAAAGTGCAGGTGTCCTGCTGATGGCCTCTCTGTTGGAGGGCCCGGTCAGCAGCTTTCACAGAAGGAAGGGAGAATGAGGCCTCATCTGTCACATGGAGGTCAATTGGCAGAACCTGTGCCAGTGATGGCTCCTATTTCCTGAGTCCTTGCTGTGTATGCAGTAAGCCAGACTCCTTACACGCTGTCTTATGTAATCTTCACGACGGCCCCCTAAGGTAGATGCTATTTTCTCCATATTATAAGAAATCAAGTGTGGGAGGCCACCTGGCTAAGGCCCCACTCTGCCCCTGGCCTGGCCTCTCCACTTCATCAGGGACTGTCTGAGCACTTGGCTGGGTGATCTGCCTCCCCACCCAGCCCCCCAGTTCTCCCCAGGCCTTTACCTCCTGGCCAGATTCTCAGCAGGCTCAGTGCTGTGCGTGTCTCCAGCTCCTCCTCCATGCTCCAGGACACAAGACTGTGCCTGGGATTCACAGGAAGCCAGGCCGCCTCTTTCCAGGAACGGCTTATGTGACACCAAGGCATGCAGGGCCTGGAGGCTGTCATCTGTACCCCTCATTAGCAGCCTCGGGCTATTAGACAGCCCTCCAAGTGCCCGCCAAGCCTGAGTCACCATGACGGCTTCTGGTATTTACATGTCCCCAAGGCCCCTGGCATCTGTTCACTCTCATTCTGTGTCCTCGCTCCTGACATCCCAGTGGGCTGGAAGAAACCAGGATTGTTATTTTATTAGAGGGAAACTGAGGCACAGGGAAATGAAATACTAGAGTCTGCCTGGGGAGCAGCAGGGCCAGGCCGAGCATGTCTAGGAGTCCATGTGTCCCTGTGGGGTGGCTCTCGTGGGACCTTTCTGGCCTAGTTTATTCTAAATCCCTTACTTCCCAACCTGTGTTCTATGGAACATGGTGCAGTGGGGGGGTCAAAGGCTACCTTCAAAGGGGCTCTGTGGCTGATGAATTGGGGAAATGCCACAAAAAGCAGGGCTCGCAGTGCGCGGGCCAGCACCACATGGCACTTTACGTTCTCATTTGTCCCTGGACCCTCCCTCTGTGGTGCCCCTTAGCATCCCCCAGAGCGCTTGGGGAATCCCTGCTCAAAAAGTGTGGGTCCCGCACCCCCACCTTCACTTTAACAGACATCTGCTAATGAAAGGATTAGCTGCTTTTCTTTTTTTTAAATTCAGAAAAATTCAAAAAGAGCCGTAGCACTAGGATTAGCTTCTTGAGAGCAGGAACCACATTCATTCTTTGTGGTTGGCCTCTCACACTCCCTGTGACTATCCAGGGAGTAGTTGGGCTTCCTCATAATAAAGAATGTTCTGATAGTCATTCATTCATTCATGCTTTTACCCCTTCGTTCATTCTGTCACTAGCCTCAGCCGCCCTGAGGCAGCGTGGGATATACACTGAGCGGGTCAAGGCTGAGAAGCCTTTGTTCCTTCTGGCTGTGCAGCCACACCAGGGCAGGGCCTCTAGTCGAGACATTTAGGTGAGTCTTGTCTTCCACAGGGACCCAGGGAGAAGGAATGGGGCCAGGGTCTTAGAGCTCCCTTACCCCTCACTGGTTGAGCTCACACCAGCTGGGCCTGGAGGAGAAAAGAGCTGGACCTTGCACTAGTGAGAGCTAGTCCTAGTCATGACTCAGAAATAGGGTGCTTGGAAAAGGGGTGCCTTGCAGCCTTCTGTGTCCCAAGAGCAGCTATGCTGCCTCCCACTGTGGCTGACCACCCATGTTCACCTCCCACCTGGGAGCAAATCCAGCTGCTGATGAGTTCCAAAGAGTCACTGCTTTGCCAAGCAGGATAATCCTGAAATCTGACGTAAGCCTCTAGCGGCTGCTTTATTTTCCAAAGGGCCCCTATTTGAGGATAATTCAGTCCCTTTGAGCTTTTCCCAGGTACCCTCAGCCTTCAATGGAAGCCACATCATGCCAGTGGAGCTGGCACCTGCCCTGGGGGAGTCAAGGAAGGGCTGCCACTTGGAGGGAGCTCCGGAACATCTGACCTGAGGTGGCCAGGAGCAGACTGGCCATGAGTGACACCTCCTGAAATCGCCTCTACCCCAAGACAGCTGATCTCTCTGTGAAGGCCCGGCTTGGGCCAGTCCCTCTGGGTTTGTTCAAGAAGGACACCTTTTATTCATTTCTCTGCCATCCAAACAGACTGAATTCTCTCTCCGGGGTTTGTGCCCCATCACAAGAGGGAAGCAGGCAGGGTGTCCGGAGCTCCTTCCACAGCTGGCTCCAGGCAGGCATCCACCCCTGGGGGTGCTGTGGTGGGCACCTCCATACTCACACAGGCTCTCCGGTAGTGCCAGGAGTTGTTCTGATCAGAGGTATCGCCTCTCTATCCCCACCCCTGCCCAGCCCTGCCCCAGGGCAAGAAGTGGCTGCTTATGAGCCTGCCTGGTTCTTCCTGTTCATTCTCATTCCCACCTCCAGATCTCTGCTGTCTGCTCCCTTCTCCAGAATTCTCTCCCCTATTCATGCCAGGCTTACCCTTCTGAAAAGGCCCACCTTCCCAGGAGGCCTTCCCAGCCTGCTCTGGCCCAAGGGCTCACTCCCTTCTCTGGACTTCAACACCTTCTTTCCAGGCCTTTGCAATTGTGTGGCCCCTGTCTGACTGGGCTGGGGGTGTCCTGCATTGTAGATGGAGGCACTGCTTTTCTGTGTCTTATGCCCACTTGCTCAGCGCCTGTGGCTGTCAGTAGACATCAGTACATACCGCCTTCCTGTACATTTGGAAATGACTTTCCTTGTGTTGTCTTATTTGATCCTTGTAAGAATCCCTGTGAGGGTGGTAGAGCAAGTACAATCCCACTTTATAGAAGAGACTGAGGACCAGGAAGGAGGAGTGGCCTGAGGCCGCCTGATGGAGGAGTTGCAGGGTGAGGAACAGAAGCCAGTTCTCCTCCCGCAGTGCTGTGCTTCTGTGCACAGTTCCATGCAGCAGTGCCAGTGACACTGTTACTCCTGCTTGTAGATGAGGAAGCCGAAGCTTGTAGGGACCAAGTGGGTGCTCCAGGTCTTCTGCTTTCAGTACTTGTGCCTTCCTTCACCTGACTCCAGCATGGCTGAGCGATAGACATAGAGATGCCCGTTAGCACAGGGGGAAACCTCACCCTGACACTGGAGTCCGAGTGCCCCAGCCAGGGGAACACCCCAGAGAACCAGCCACATGCAGGCCAAGTCCTGTTCATCCTCACACTAGCTGTGGGTCTCAGGGCAAGGCCCTTTCCCTCTCTGCACCTCAGTTTTCTCATCTGTAAAACAGGGCTAATCTCTGCGACCACACAGTGTTTGGAGATTATTGAATGGGTTAACGAATGTGGAAATGTCTGGCCATCACGGGTGTTCAGCACAGAGCTGAGTGGGTGGAATGGATTGAATGAGTCTTCCACTGTGCATCTGGTCTCCAGAAATCAAATCCTGGAGAATCAGTGGCCTGGCCTATTTTTTGCCCTCAGTACCCAGGGATGGTCCTGAGTGACCGTAACACTGCCGGGACGTTTTGCCCACCCACCAGTGGGAGATCAGAGGTCTGGGGTCATGACAGAGTCTTGGTGGGCCCTGGCCGAGGCCATCCTCAGCTCTCGCTGGACTCTGTCCAGCACCTGTGTGGCCCACAGAGGGGCACTGTGGGCAGGCCGACCCTGCACCACCACGGCTCAGTGGCCCTGGTTATTCTTTCTCTGGTTGAACTTGCTTTGGATGAGGGCTCAGCTTCTGAGGTCCGATGTCCTGTTCCTTCCAACAAAGGCACTGTCACGTACCATTCCTTTGAGGTCACTTAGCCTCCTGGGATTCCAGCGTCCTCATCTGCATGATGGAAGCACATTCGTGCCTCCCCAGAGTGGTGTTTTGAGGATGAAATATGATAATGTGTCTGAAGTGCTCAACACAGAGCGGGAACTCCGTACATAATAGCTGGTGGTTATTTCCGAAGGGATTGGAGGGAAAACCCCCTACAGAAGGCAGCATGTGTCAAGTGGGGTCACCTGAAGAGCAACTCTCAGGAGGCTGTGTGGGGCCTGCCCTGTGCCTGCTTTGCTGTGGGTGGGAGGGAAGGAGAGCCCTGGCCTTCATGTCTCCTCTGGGCAGGATGGGTGGAGGAGCTGGAGTGGAATGGGGCGGGGCAGGGTGGGTCAGGGCAGAGCCTTGACCTGGCCCAGGCTGGGCTCCCTTCAGCTACCCAGCCCCGTGTGGGCAGTGGCATTGCCTGGGGTCTTGTTCCTGTCACAGCGTGGCTGTGTTATGCTCAGGGTTCCTCCCTGTGGTTCCCTAGAGTTGAAGAGGACTTGGACCAGATTCTGAACCTGGGGGCTGAGCCCAAACCCAAGCCCCAGACTAAGCCCAAGCCACCAGTGGCAGCTAAGCCGGCAATACCCAGAAAACCAGCTGTTCCCCCCAAAGCGGGCCCGGCTGAAGCTGTGGCTGGGCGGCAGAAGCCGCAGGAGCAGATCCAAGCCATGGACGAGATGGACATCTTGCAGTACATCCGAGACCATGATACACCGGCCCAGGCCACCCCCAGCCTCTTCTGAGCCTTCCATGCTCTGTGGGAACATCTGGGTGAAGGGAAGGGACTGGACCCTGCAGGGTCAGAACCTCCCCACCCCCAGGGGAGGCCAGGTGGAAGCCTGGGTCACAGCACCCGGAACTGCATGGTTCCATTTTCTCCTGGGCTGTGGGGCCAAAGTAGAACCCTGCAGGCTGCGGGAGTGGCTCTCCCCCTAGGAGCCGGAGCCCAGCGTGTCTTATTCCCCGTGGACATGAAGGGGAGGGAGTGTGTGGGGATGCCTTGCCAACCAGAAGCGCGGCCCCAAGAATGAAGCAAGGCATGTGGGGCCCTAGCGAAGTGTCACATGGGGCAGGGAAGCTTCATGCCCATGGATTCTGCCAGCCCCAGCACAGACCCAAACTGGAGCTGGGCCTCTAGCCCTCCTCTGCCTCTGTTCGCATAGTAAGAAGGAGGGACCAGATTCCTCCCCTTCCCCTAGCCTAAGCTGCAGCCTGGGTGACTGACTGGCCTGGGCCTGGGGTCGGGGGGGTGGGTCCCCAAGCAAAATTACTCCAGGGTCACTGCTCCTCGTGGCTGCCAGGGGCCTGCAGGGTGGGTCTCCCAGGAGAGGAATACTGAGCGGGAGATCGGCTGTCTGGAGTGTTCTCATGCAAGTCCCTCCTGAGCCTCCTCTTGATGCGAGCTCTAAAGGGAGAAGTCAGGCCCTGCCCCCCCAGGGTACAGACGGCCCTGCTAGGCCCCAGTTCCTCCCTCCTCCTTTCCCAGGAAAGGCCAGCCCAGTCCATGGCCTTCTTGGGCCTCTGGGCACAGAGCCAACGTTCGTCATTGCAGCTCTCAGCAAACTGGGTCATAGCATTCCCCACAGCTCAGCCTGGGGCCTGGGCAGAGCTCCCAGCCTGCACCACCTCCCACTGCCAGTGGGGTATGATTCTCTCAGGCTTCTGCCCCGAGGCCTTCACCGTCCTCAGGGTCTGGACTTGGTCAGTGGCCTTTCACCAATGGAGCTGCCTTCCCAGGGAGAAGGAGCCGTGCGCCAGGGCAGGGCCCGTGCCTTAGACTTCTCCCGACCCCCAGAGCCCTGGCACACAGGTCTAGGCACCACACAGTGCTTTGGAAATTCTCAGTGAATGATGTTTAATAAAGCAAAAAATGTTAAGGTGTCTGTCTTGGATATAATTCTTCATGTTCAGAGCTAGTTGTTTGTTTTGTTTTGTTTTGTTTTTTAATGAAACAGTAGTTTTAAATGAAATGCAACCACTATTGTTCCTTGGCCCTGTCCTGCCTGGCAGAAGCATTGAGCGGGTGGGACTAGGACCCCAGACCCTTTTCTGACAGACACCACAGCCAGCCCTGAGGGAACCCCCAGCTGATGGTGCAGGTGGTTTGCAGCCATCAGTGTTGAGTGTCTCCAGCTCCTGGCCCGTGCCAGGACCTGTCTGCTCTGTCCTGCATCTGATCACATCCCTCTCCAGCTGTGCTGCCCTGTCCTGAGCAGCTTCCCCTCCACCAGTGCTACAGTGAGAGGAAACAGGTGGTTTTGGAGTCGAGAGCTGACTTCCTCCTCCTCTGTCTTAACCCAGGCTCAGAGGGTCAGCTACCTCCCCAGGGCTCTGAGCCTGCTCTGGGACATCTCCAGCCCTGGCTCCACCCATTTGCTTTTCCCCTTCACAGCTGCCCCTCCTTCCCAGCATTCAGCCCCAGGCCCTGCATCCCTTGCTGACTGCAGAGGAAGGTCTCAGTAGGAGTGGGGAGGGGATAGGGCCAGGTCTTCCTCAGAGAGGTGGCCCCAGCTCTCCCTTGGGCTTTGTCCCCTCCCTGCCCTTTCTGCACCCTGATGCTGGCTCCCTGCCTCCTGCTCCCCACCTGCTTTGGGTTGGGTGACATAGGAGCAGAGGGTACAGCAGGGTAGGTGGCCACAGGGGCTGGTGCTCTGCTTGCGGTCACTGGCAGAACCTGGCCTGCCCATTATGTATTCATCCACTGTGGGCCCCACCTCCTCAGTGGTCTGGACTCTGGACACCATCACAAAGATCCCCAGATATTGATGCTCCAACTGTGGCTTGTTCTTCACCCACACAGGACTGCGACTCATGGCCAATCAGTGATCCTTGTCGCCTGATAAAGCCTGTGCCTGTGACCCATTCCAGCCTGTGTTAGTGATGTTCTTTTCTGTGCCTAGGCTGATGCCAGACCATCAGGGAGGGGAGAGGGGGAGAGGATTGTCCTTTAAAACAATGGACTCAGCCAGGGAAGCTGCCCTGCCCCAGCCACCCAGGCTGCTGCTTAGGGTAGGGGAAGGGGAGGATTCTGGTCACTCCTCACTATGCCAACCAAGGCAGAGGAGGCATAGAGCCCCAGGCCCAGTGTGGTCACCGGGCCAGTAACTGCGCAGCCAAGACCCGTGTAGAAAGAAAGAGGACTGCTTTCTGTCTCTAGACCTACCCCCTATTCTCCCACAGTGGAGATGGTCTAGGCTTGGACTGGCCCTGGGACCCTTTCAGGTCTGACATCAGATGGCCCTCCCCCTCTGTCAAACCCACCCTGGCTTCAGGGCTCAGGTTCTGAGATGCAGCTTCAGCCCTGGGATGCTGAAGCAGAGAGTTCTGTAAACTGAAATCCACTAGAGAACTGGAAACAGGTTCTCAGGGAGCCCGAGAGGCCTCCTGCAGGGACAGAATGTAGCCTCTATTCCCCCCAAGATTTTGGTTGGAATCTTGTAGCTAAGATTGAGCTGGAGTCCTGGCTCCTGAGGACAGGCAGTTTGGCCATTCTGAGAAGGTCTGCTCAGGCCAGGAGCCTGCAGCTGAGAGTTCCCTGTGGAAGGGAAACAGAAGTTTAATTGGGGACAGCAACACTTGTTTATTTCGAAGCCCGTTGTGAGCCCGTGGACAGGATGTACTGTCTATGGCTGGGGTCCCACTGCTCCCTTCCTCCCTGCATTGTTCCTCTTAGGAAGCCGGGACCTCAGGCCAGTTCTGGAAAGTCCCTAGGGCCTGCCCTGGCCAGGCCTATGTCATGGGCTTCCCTGGAGAGCACCTACCTGTTGAGTACTGGTGTCCATGACAACATCCATACAATGTATCTGGGACTAAGTTCACCTCCATGTGCCCCATGGGCTCCTCTGAGTCTCAAGCTCTCAGACAAGGTAGAGACCAGACAGCAAAGTCCATCCACTCTCTGGGGCCCTGTGGCCTTCCTGTCCAGCAGCCATCTGGGTGTTGTGTTGACATACTTGGTGCTGTGATTTAATACCTGGTGTCAGGCTGATATGAAGGGTCATTCCCATTTCTCTAGCTCACCAGCTGCCCAGCTGAGCCAATCCTAGGAAAGAGACAGGGCAACAGAGCTACCAGCATTGTCCCCACATAGTGGTCCTGCCTGCTGCTATTGGCTTCATGTGGGTTCACAGCTGCCCAGAGCAAACATGGTCAATGCTCAGAGCCTCCTCAAGGAGCTGAACTCTCAGCATCAAGCTATGAATGGTCCCACTGACTACAAACTCTGATCGCTCCAAACCATTCCCTGCTCAGCACCCTAAGGCCTTGCAGTTGGGGAAGCTGACTGAGGGGCCAGTGGGGAAGCTGACCCAGGGGCCAGTGGAGGAGCAGTAGGGACTGGCCCTTGAGTTCTCTTGCAGCCCACAGCATCCTGTGAAGCAGCAGCCGGGTTCTGTGGGCGCAAACGGCCAGGGTTCCAGTCCAGCTTGGCTGTGTGACATCCCCTCACCCCACAGTGCCATGTGAAGAGACTTACCCTGGGTCCTGGGAGGAAGCCAGGTAGACTATAAAGTCCTCTATGTGCCTGAAGGAATTTCAGTGGACTGGTCATGCTAGATCCTCACAGAGGGACTTCCCTGCCCGGTACCAGCTAGCTCCTAACAGGAGGTGGCAGGCCACTGGGCAAGTGATCAGCAGGCCTGTCAACAGCTCAGTCAAGCCCCCATCCCCGGTGCTGACCACTGACTTCCATGCCAGGCCTGGCGCTGCGACACACAGAATCCCACGCGGTACACAGATATCCACCCTCCTCTGTGGCTGGCCTCTCACTCCTGTGCTCCGTGGCTCTGGCTACTGGGAAAAGCCAAGCAATTTCATGTCTCGGGTCACGCTCAGGCTAAAGCCACAGCTTCTGGAGTGGGATTATGGGCTCAGCATGTGGCCTCGGTAAGCCGGCTCTTTATTGATGACTTTCAGAGGCCTGATGCTTCTCTGCCAACTCAGCACGTAGCAGCCGCCTCTGAATGGCTTTTTAAATAAAGCTAGGCTAGCTCTCTCCAGCCCAACTGGCCAATCACGTCATCTATTTTCCCACATGCAGAGCTCATCCATAAACACTGAGCACGTAATGGGCACCTACCATGTGCAGTACCTGTTCCAGGCAAGTTGGAGGAAGCAAAGATGAAAAAACTTGAGCCATTAAAGCCAATTCTACCAGGAGCCATGCTGAGCCTCTAGTTTCACTTCTGTTCTCTGGGCCTTCTGCCTGAACCTCAGGCACAACTAAAGGAGGTGCCTCCTCCATGCAGCCCTCTCTTCCTGTCCCTCCCCCTCTGCCACCTGCCAGCATGGACAGTTTGTTGCCTGCAGCCTGGGCTCAGCTTTTGTTCCATTTCCTGGAGCTGCCGTGGCAAAGCACCATAAACTGGGTGGCTTTAAACCACAGAAATGTATTGTCTCACAGTTCTGGGGGTCACGAGTCTAAAATCAAGATGTCAGTAGGGCCATGGTCCCTCTGAAATCTCTAGGGAAGGATCCTACTTTGTTTTGTCCTGGCTTCTGGGGATTTCCTGGCAACACTTGGGGTCCCTTGGTTTATAGCTGTATCACCCCAGCCTCTGCCTTTGTCTTCATATGGGTTTCTCTCCTCTGTGTCTGTGTCTTCACATGGTGTCTTCTCTGTGTCTGTGTCAAAATTTCCCTCTTATAGGAAAGAATACCAGTCATTGGATTACGGCCCACTGTAATCTCATATGACCTCATTTTACCTTAATTATACCTACAAAGGCCCTATTTCCAAATAGGAGCACCTTCACAGGGTCCTTGTGGGCGTGAATTTGAAGGGACGCAATTCGACCCAGTACAGTTACCACCTGTCCTGAGCACGTGGCATTCAGTAGCAAGCAGAGGCCCATTCCGTTCTGCAAGGCATGGCCCCCGTGCCATCCCTGTGCACTCTCTGTGTTTCAGCAGTGCCATGTGGGTTTCACTCCCATGTGAGGGGATGTGTCAGGAGGAAGCTGGGCAGGCAGTAGTGTGTTTAGACACCCACCACGTACCATCATTATAAAGTTCTGTCCTTTGCAGCTGCTGCCAGACACGTCAAATTCTCTCCATCAAAAGCTGGATCTCTTTATCAAATAGTGAAATGACTATTTATTTCACTATTTATTAAATAGTGAAATGACTATTTAATAAATAGTGAAATGACTCTCCATAATGAAATGGCACAAACTGGAGAGCTGGTGACATTCAGAGCTATCCTGGCTGGCAGGGGGGCAGCGGCGCTCCTTCCTTCCTTCCTCCAGCAGTGCAGCTCCAGAGAAGGCCTTCCCTGGCTGGACCAGTGCTGTCTGTTCAGAGCCACAGGCTGCTGAGTCCTGGGGCTCCCCCTTACCATCACCCCATTATCCTCTCGCTGGCCTCTGAGGGAGTCGGAAAGATTCTGAGGATGCTGGCAGTGGGAACTAAAGGCTTCCGGAGCATGGGAGCTGCAGGCCAACTGCCTTTACTGCTGCCTTCTCAGGCTGGTTTTCTTCCTTTGGTGAGATCGCCCTTGACATCTCCACAGTGTGTTTCTGTTTTTCCTTTTGGTGTTATCGCCACTTTGCTGATTTTCCCCTAACAAGTGCTCTAAGTCCCAGAGGGCAATGTTTTTCTGGATCAGAAAGTAGAACAGCTGATTTCTTGCCCACCTGTTTCTCAGACATCAGAAGCTGCAGAGAGGCTGAGTTTGACTCAGTCCCCACCCTCCCCAGAGGGCTTCATTTTACACCTAGGCTGGTTCCAGGACCCTAAATTGGGCTCTGTCTGCTTGTATGGGTGGCCCTAGGATTTGCATCAGGACCTCACAATCTATAAAATCCATGGCTGCGGAATGGAAAATGGTGCAGCACTTTGGGAAATAGATTTAGCAGTTTTTAAAACAAGTAAACATAAATGTACCACACAACTCAGCAATTCCACTCCTAGGCATATACCTAAAGAGAAAGAGAAATATATGTCCACTCAGAGGCTTGTACACAGATTTTCATAGCAGCTTTATTTATCACAGCCAAAAAGTGGAAACAATGGAAAAGCCTCTTGGCTGGTGAATGGATAAACTAAATGCAGTAAATCCATACAATGGAATATTATTAGGTCACAAAAAGGAATGGAGCGATACATGCTACAATATGGATCTACCTCAAATACATCATGTTAAGTGAAAGAAGCTAGACTCAAAAGACCACCTGTTGTATGATTCTATGTATATGAAATTTCCAGGACAAATCTACAGAGACAGAAAGATTAGCAGTTGCTTCAAGCAGAGGTTGGAACCAACAGTGACTGCAAAAGGGCACAAAGAATCTTTCCTAGGGTGATAGAAATGCTCTAAAGTCGGCTTGTTGTGATGGTTGCACAATTTGATAAGTTTACTAAAATTGTTTAATTGTACTCTTAAAATGGGTGATGTTTATGGTATATAAATTATATCTCAACAAAACTGTTAGAATAATTTAATGATTGGGAAAAGAAGGAAACCAACAAATCCATAGGCAGCAGAGTGCAGAGACTAAAAATGTGAGCCAACTCCTGGCTGTTGGTCTTCCTGGCTGTGTGACCCTGGGCCAGTTATTTAACCTCTCTGTGTCCCAGTTTCCTCATCTATAAAATGGGGGTAACAATTTTACCTGCCTCATTATGGTAGTATAAGGCTAAATGAGTTAATATTTGTAAAGTTATTTGAACAATACCTGATGCATAGTATTAATTACATGTGTGTAATTAAAATTCTGTTGAAATTCTGTTAAGCTGTTGTCTACTGGGCTATGAGGAATCCTAGGGTTTGAGTGCTCCTTCTCTTCATCTGAGAGTGAATGCCAGACATCTTCGTGCAAAGGGGTGCTGATGGCTTGCTCTCCATGGAAGGGTGGCTGTAGGTGCAGGAGGAGGCTGTGCCACCCTCTGCCGTCTCTCAGCTTCTCTGAGCCCCACGCTGGTGAGCAGGGTGATGGCCTGCTTCTGCTGCCTCACTGGGGGTGCCACATGGGAATGGGCACATACAAAACCACTGGAGACCCATAAAGGGGCCCTGGGATTGAGGGACCCTGTGTCCGGGGGCCCTGGTATGTGACTGGGGGCTGGATCCAGGTGGGTCATGGAGGTCTACGAAAGGGTGGGTAGATGGAACAAACTGGAAATGAGCCATTCTGACAAGGAATAATGCCAACAGGAATGCGGCAGCGGGGAGTACATCCCAGCTCACTCCACACTCAGAGCAAGAACAGCTCTCCCAGCACCATGGAGACAGGAAGTAAACACATCGGTTTCCCTCTCCTGGTCCCTGACCTTTGAGCACGATGTGGTCAAGTGGAGAGAGGTTTCTGGCAGTTCCAGCGGCCCACGGCCAGGCTGGCCTGTATCCCTTTCTCTTTACCTCTTGGGCTTTCCCAGCTTCCTCATCAACCCTCAATCACTTTGGGTGGGAGTGAGCCAGCGTTCCCCCTTCCTTCGAAAAGAAGCCACACACACAAAGACTTAGACACGGATGTTCATAGCAACTTTATTCATAAGGGTTCCTCCCCCAAAGGAAACAACCCAAATATCCATCGAACGGTCAATGAACAAGGAAACAGTGGCACATGGATGCAGCGCAATGCTGTGCAGCGTCAAAAAGGAAAAACCCTTTAATAGACATGCCACAATGGATATCACAAACATGCTAAGTGAAAGAAGCCAGACCCCAAAACTATATCTTGTATGATCCCACGTACATGAAACTCTAGAAAAGGCAAAATTGTAGTGACAGAAAGCAGACCCGTGGTTGCCAGGGGCTGGGGATGGGCAGGACAGGAGTGGTTGGCTGCGAGGGGCCATGAGGCAGCTTTTGGGAGTGATGGAAGTGTGCTACACGTGAGCATGACTATAAACATTCACCAAAACTCATCGAACTGTGCACTTAAAATGGGAACATTTGATTGTACGTGAATTATATCTCAATATACCTGTTGAAACCACAGTACAAAACTGAACATACTCTTACCATACTCTCCAGCATTTGTGCTCCTTGGTATTTACCCAAAGGAGTTAAAACATATGTCCTCACAAAAATCTGCACATGGATGCTTATAGCAGCTTGACTCATAATTACCAAGACTTGGGAGCAACCAAGATGTCCTTTGGTAGGTGAATGAGTAAATAGACTGCAGTACATCTAGATGATGATTCCACTGAGCATTTAATTCAGTGCTAAAAAGAAATGTGCTATCAAGCCATGAAAAGACATGGAGGAAACTTAAATGCGTATTACTAAGCGAAAGAAAGCAATCTGAAAAGGCTATATGTGTTGTATGATTCCAGCCGTCTGACCTGGAAAAGGCAAAACCATGGAGACCATAAAAAGATCAGTGGTTTCTGGGGTTCAAGGGGAAGAGAGGGATGAATAGGAGGAGCACAGAGGATTTTTAGGGCAAAAACTTATCTGTATGATACTCTCGTGGTGGATCTGTGGCGTTATTCATTAGTTTAAACCTATAGAATGCACCGCAACAAGAGTGAACCCTAATGTACGCTATGGCTCTGGGTGATAAGGAGGTGTCCATGTGTCCATGTAGCTTCACTGGTAAATGTCCTACTCTGGTGCAGGCTGCTGGTGGTGGGGGAGGCTGTGCATGTGTGGGGGCAGGAGGCATGTGGGGACTTTGTACTCGCTGTTCAATTGTGCTGTGAACCTAAAACTGCTCTTTAAAAAAATCTACTTAAAAATAAAAAAGGAACCACAGGGAGGAAGCTCATGAAGTAGAAGATGCCTGCGGCTCCAAGATACCTGGTATCCCCAGACCATGCTCCACCTTTGGTGACAGCCCCCACAGTCCCCAGGGTACCTGGGCTCCAAGTGAGGCTTAGCAAATGTTTCACTGATGGTGGGAGGAGTCTCCAGTCCAGTAAATGGGAAAAACTGAGTCAAGGGGCTGGGGGCACCCTCTGAAGGAAAGGACACCTCCAGAGTCCTCTGGAGCGATGAGGGGTCAGAATCCTCAGTTGGCCTGGAAGTCCTGGCACCAACTGGCCTTTGTTCCTTGACAGCTTCTCTCTCCTCCTCTGTATGATTTCCAACTTTTCTTTTTCTTCCTCTAGTTACCCTGTGTTGTCCTGGACAGGCGAATGGGGAGAATTTACTGCATGGTGGCTCGGGGCCTGTTGGCGCAGCATGGGGTGACACACAGCTGAGCAAATCCACAGAGCGGCTCAGCCCAATCTTCCCTCCCCTCTCCCACTCCCGGAATGAAGCCAAGAGGAGCCTCAGTATTCGGAAAACTGTTCAGTGTGCTCCCTAGAGAAGGCTCCAAGAGCCTGAGCTACAACAGGCCTCATGAGAACAGGCCTTTTCCTGGAGGAGAGCTCAGAGGTCCACCTGGGCCCCCGGAGCGGCTTTGAAGTGGCAATCTTACTGAAGGTCTCCACCAGGACCCCTTTGGCTTGGGGAGTGCATGGTCCTTTGCTGGGATGCAGGAAGGCTGCTGTGGGTTCTCATGTGGCAGAGAGCGAGGACTAGAGCCCTGAGAACCTGACTTCTCACAGGCAATATTAGAGCAGCAGGTCGGGATCCTGATGCTGCGTCTGGTGGCCTCTGCCCCCCCAGGACGGTGCTCATCCTGCAGCCACCTGTGGGTGGAGAGGGAGAAGGTGTTTGTTTTGTTTTGCTCTGTCGCATGGTTATGTAAGGCTGGCTACAAGTTAGGACCTTTAACTCCGTCATCTTGTCATCTCGTGTCCCTTTCAGCTGAGCTTAAGGCAGTGTTGGCTGAGCCTAAGGCAGTGTTGTTGCTTCTGAGTGAGAGGCGGGCTCCTGCTATTGCCACTGCACGTTCCCGAAGTTGTGTGTTTGGCATCGGTGCTTTTGGGTTCAGCTGGAGGATTCCTCCTTAGACCTGAGGCTCAAGCGTCGTAAGTTTAAGGAGAGAAGGGTAGGGCTTGACGTCTGAACTCAAGAACTGCGTCTCCAGGCTCATGTGGAAATCAGGACAGCAGAGTGACCTTTGCAAAAATGCAAAGCAATAAACCAGCTCCCTGGCCCAGGTCCCCAGGCCTGGCCTTCCCTCTGCTCCCCATCTTGTTGTCCTCGTCCTCACCTGCCTGTCACTCATCGGTAGACCTTCCTGGGCCTGGTCTTTGGAGAAACTTAGTTTATCAATAATCATCTCCATTTCTCCTATGGATAGTAAATTCATGTTTTTCTACTTCTTTTCAAGTTAATTTTAATCACTTATATTTTTATAGTCAAGTGCCCATTTCATCTAGAGCTCAAATATCTATCCTATCCTCATAATGTTAAGAATTATCTTTGTATTTGTGGTGTTAGTCCAGTTTTTATTTCTAGGGTTTTGTCTCTTGTTTATTGGTTATGTTTGTGAGAAATATATGCTATTGGTCTTCATTTAGTTTTTTGTTTTTCTGGTTTTTTTAGTCCTTTTTAAAAAATTATGTCAAATTTTTATTTACCTTTATTTTTGTTGTTTAATTTTTAAAAACATGTCAGGCTATAAAAATTTCTCTAAGAACAGATTTGGCCGCTTCTCATACATTTTATCATGTTCTGTTTTGATTTCTATTAATTTTCAAAATTATTTTCAAAATTTTCAAAAGTTATTTAAAATACTAGTAATGTTTGTATGTTTGTGCTTTTGTTCTCAAGATTTTCTCACTATTATCCATTTGTAATTCATTTCTGGTTTTATTAAATTAGGTCTAAGAATGGGAATCTGTACAATTCTACTTTCTACAACTCAAAATTTTTCCTTTGCAACCTAGTATATAACAAATTTTTATAAAGATTCAATAGATTTTTTTTTTTTTTTTTTGAGACAGAGTTTTGCTCTTGTTGCCCAGGCTGGAGTGCAATGGCGCAATCTTGGCTCACGGCAACCTCCGCCTCCCAGGTTCAAGCGATTCTCCTGCCTCAGCTGCCCGAGTAGCTGGGGTTACAGGCATGCGCCACCATGCCTGGCTAATTTAGTATTTTTAGCGGAGATGTAGTTTCTCCATGTTGGTCAGGCTGGCCTTGAACTCCCAAGCTCAGGTGATCCTCCCACCTTGGCCTCCCAAAGTCCTGGGATTATAGGTATGAACCACTGCACCTGGCCGGTTCAATAGATTATATATATATATACACATATATATATATATATACACATACACATATATATGTGTGTGTATATATATATATATATACACACACATATATATATGTATATCTCCTGTTTGGAGAATATGTAGAGTTTCAAATTTATTGATTGTATTTCTCAGAATTCTGTATCCTTATTTACTCTGGGTCCGCTTGACTGGTCATTTCTGAGAGAGGAGGTTAAAGGATCCCACTCTCAGGATGGTTTTGTCAAATTCTTCTGGGAGTTGTTTGGTGCCAGTCCTGGCTGAGGGTCCCAGCAGTGTCTGGCCTGGTCTTAGAGAGGTGCTGAGGCTCCCAGGAGGATGTCACCCCACATTAAGCAAAGGAGCTGCCTTAGCAGGTAGCAAGAAGATGCTGCTCACGGTACTGGGCTCTCCCTGGCTTCTGTTTCTGGGTTTATGCTCCAAATTCACTTTTAAACTGTGGTATTTTTGGTGTCATAAGCCATTGCCTTCGCAGAAGGGCTTGGCCTCAGGGGCATGGGCAGCAGGTGGGCACATCTGGGATTCCCCTCCAGCTGCAAGGGAAAGGAGCAGAAAGTCCTGCCCACAGACAAGAGTGTCTGTGGCTTGTCAGCAGGCTTCACCTGCCACAGAGCAGGGGCCCTGGAACACCTGTGTTTCTTGGATGGGCATCAGTTCTCTCTGGGCTCGTGCCAATCAGGCCAGCAAGGTTTTGGGGTTTGTTTTCCCTGTAGCCAGGCGGGCTCAGACATAGCTCTTCTCAGCAAGCCTGACCTCTTAGGCTTTTCAAGACCTCAGCATTTATGAAGTGTGCCTCAGGCCTCTTCATGCTCAGGGCTGTGGGAGAGGGCCAGGGAGGAGAGATCCATGACTAGTTGGGGCCACATGAGTGAGGCATAGGAACTCCACAAAAAACTCTTGGTTTGAAAGATAGGGCACTGAATCAGAAAGTGGAGGGCAGAGGTGGGGACTAGAGGATGTGGGTGTGGCAAAGGCTGGAGAACTGGTTTCCTTGGGGCTGCAGAGTGAGCAAGGGTGACAGCCGGACACCCTGGAGAAAGTAGAGGATGAGCCAATGAGAGTCAACAAAACACTTGGTGAAAGACAGAAAGCTTTGCCCAAAGATCAGGAACAAGACAGGATGCCCATTTCTGCTACTTCTTTTTTTTTTTTTTTTTTTTGAGACGGAGTTTTGCTCTTGTTGCCCAGGCTGGTGTGCGATGGTGCGATCTTGGCTCACTGCAAACTCCACCTCCCGGGTTCAAGCGATTCTCCTGCCTCAGTCTCCCAAGTAGCTGGGATTACAGGCATGTGCCACCACAGCCAGCTAATTTTGTATTTTTAGTAGAGACGGTGTTTCACCATGTTGGTCAGGCTGATCTCGAACTCCCAACCTCAGGTGATCCACCCATGTCGGCCTCCCAAAGTGCTGGGATTACAGGCGTGAGCCACCACACCCAGCGTGTTTCTGCTACTTCTATGCAACATTGTACTGGAAGTTCTAGCCAGAGAAACTAGGCAAGAAAAAAAAAAAAAAAGACATCTAGATAGTAAAATAAGCAGTAGAGCCATCTTTATTTGCAGATGACATGATCTTATATGTAGCTGATCCTAAAGAATCTACAAAAAAAAACATTATAGCTAATATACGAATTTGACAAAGTTGAAGGATACAATATTAACACAAAATCAGTTACATTTCTATACATGCTACAAAAGGAAAATCAAGAAAACAATTCAATCTACAATAGCACCAAACACAATAAAATAACTAGAAATGAATTTAACAATGGGAGAGGAAGACTTGAACATTGAAAACTATGTAACATTGCTGAAAGAAATTAAATAAAATTTAAGAAAATAAAAAGACATTCCGTGTTCATTGATTAGAAGACTTGATATTGTTAAAATGACAGTAATCTCCAAATAGATCTACAGATTTAATGCCATGTTTATCAAAATCCCAATGTGATGTTTTTACAGAAATGGAAAAGCTAACCCTAAAATGTGTGTGGAACTACAAGGGACCCTGAATAGCTAAAGCAATCTTCAAAAAGAAGAGCAAAGTTGGAGGATTTATACTTCCCAATTTCAAAAGTCACTACAAAGTTACAGTAATCAAAACAGTGTGGCACTGGCACAGGATAGACATATAGATCAATTGGATGGAATTAAGAGTCCAGATACAAACTCATACACGTGTGGCACTTGATTTATGACAAGGGTGCCAAGACCATTCCATGCAGAATAGCCTCCCAACAAGTGGTATTGGAGGGGACATCCACGTGTAAAAGAATGAAGTCAGAGGCCAGGTGTGGTGGCTCATGCCTGTAATCCCAGCACATTGGGAGGCTGAGGTGGGCAGATCACTTGAGGTCAGGAGTTTGAGACCAGCCTGGCCAACATGGTGAAACCCCGTCTCTTCTAAAAATACAAAAATTAGCTGAGCATAGTCATGGGTGTCTGTAATTCTAGCTACTCCAGAGGCCAAGGCAGGAGAATTGCTTGAACCTGGGAGGTGGAGGTTGCGGTGAGCTGAGACCACACCACTGCACTCCAGCCTGGGTGATGGAGCAAGACTGTCTGAAAAAAAAAAAAAAAAAAAAAAAAAAAGAGTGAAGTTGTGCCCTACCTCATACCGTATGCAAAAATTAGCTCAACATAAATCAAAGACCTAAATATAAGAGCTATTGCTATAAAACGCTTAATAAAAAATATAGGGTAAGTCTTCATGACCTGAGATTTGGCCATGGATTATTAGATATGACACCAAGAGCACAAGCGGCCAAAAAAAATAAAAAGATAAATTCATGAATTTATCGAAACTAAAAACTTTTGTGCTTTAAAGGACAACATCAAGAGAGTGAAAGACAACACAAAGACTAGGACAAAATGTTTGCAAACCATATATCTTTTAAGGATCTAGTGTCTAGAATATATAAAGAACTCCTGCAACTCAACAACAAATAATCCAATTTAAAAATTGGCATAGGATTTACATAGGCATTTCTTCAGAGAAGATATACAAAGGACCAACAAACACATGAAAACACGTTCAGTGTCTTTTTGTCTGACATCTTAGCTAGGCTGTAGTGTTCACCACTGCTCTCTGAGCTTCACAATACCACACAAGGACAAGAAGAAGAAAGACGCCAGAAAGTTGGCCAGGAAAGACAAAGACCCAGTGAGCAAATCTGGGGGCAAGGCCAAAAAGAAGAAGTGCTCCAAAGACATAGTTCAGGACAAGCCCAATAACTTAGTTTTGTTTGACAAAACTACCTAAGACAAACCCTGTAAGGAAGTTCCCAACTGTAAACTTATAACCCCAGCTATGGTTTCTGAGAGACTGAAGATTCGAGTCTCCCTGGCCAGGGCAACCTTCAGGAGCTCTTTAGCAAAGGACTTATCAAACTGGTTTCAAAGCACAGAGTTCAAGTAATTTACACCAGAAATACCAAGGGTGGAGATGCGCCAGCTGCTGGTGAAGAAGCACGAACAGGTCCAACCAACTGTACATTTAGAAAAATAAAACTTTATTAAATCAAAGAACAAGAAAATATGCTCAATGAAATCATTAGTCAGAAATATACAAATCAAAACCACAATGAGATACCCACTTAAATCTATTCAGATGGCTAGATTTTTTTTTTTAAAGAAAAATAACAAATGTTGGTGAGGATGTAGAGGAATTGAAGCTTCATACCCTGCTGACAAGAATGTAAAATGGTATGATCAATATGGAAAATAGTGTGGTGGTTCCTCAAGAAGTAAAATAGAATTACTGTATGACCCAGCACTCCACTCCTAGGTATATGCCCCAAAGAACTGAAGACAGGGGTTCAAACAAAGCTCATGCAAGAATGTTCCTAGTGGCACTATTCACAATAGCTAAAAGGTGGAAACAACATAAACATCCATTAATGGAAGAACAAATCAACAAAATGTGGTCTATCCATCCAATAGAATATTATTCAGTCCTAAAGAGCAGCCCCAAAGTATTAGTACAAGAAGTGCTGACACACACTAGGACATGGATGAACCTTGAAAACATTCAGCTGAGTGAAAGAAGCCAGTCACAGAAGGCCACACATTGTAGGATACCATTTATATGAAATACCCAGAAGAGGCAGATTTAAAGAGACAGAAGAAGGTAGGTAGCTGGTTGTCAGGGGCTGGGAGTGGGGGGAGGTATAGGTTTTCCTTTGGGGGTGATGAAATGTTCTGGAAGTTGATAGCAACGAGAGTTGTACAGCTTTGTAAATATACTAAACACTACTGAACTGTACCCTTTAAAATGGTTAAAATGGTAAATTTTATGTGATGTGTCTTTTACCACCACCACCACCAAAAACAAAAAGTTTACCTAGGACGTGATGGGAACAAAAGGAAGGTGGCCTTGCCTGCCAGGCCGAGGCCTTGGAGTCACCGATGATGAGGGATGGGGGTGACATGGAAAGCCTGAAGGGTGTGGGGATGGAAGGTGTGAAGCAAGTGGGGGGTGCAACCTGTGTCTAGATGATGCTGAAATCCTGATAAGGAGAAGCTGGGGAGCCATGGACCTCCCAGGTTTGGGAAGCTCGTGTGTGTTTTGTGCATTTCCTGTGAATAATAAGAGCTGGGACTTGTCTGTCTTGGCTGCATCTAAACTGAAGACAAATTCTCCCCTGGTTTGGCAGGAAACATTTGAAGCTATTGCCAAGACATCCGTTTCATCATTCTTGGCAGCAAAAGGCATCCTGAGAGAGAGAGACTCAAGGCCGAACTGGGAACATCCATGATTCTTTTTCCTTTTCTCCCGTATGACTTTAAATGAACGCTCCCAACCTCAAGGAGCCTGGGCTGCAGAGAATCTGGTATTTAGGGAGAGAAATGAGCTGGAGTGAGGATGGGAGGGCAGGTAGTGCAACCAGGTGAGGCCCAAGAATATCCTGAAAACCCAGATCTCTCTCACATCTCCCCTCCTCTACGACCCGCTTGGCTTCTGACATGAAGAAATTGGGGGAACTGGCCCAGAAGAAAGAACACAGGTTTTGGTGTCAGACAGGCTGGATGTGAATCCCGGCTTGCTCACTCTCTAAGCCACCTTGGGCAAGTCTCTGTGCTCTCATCTGTAAAAAGGGTAATCAATGTCTACTCCACAGATTTGTTGTTGCAATTCAGGGAGGTGCTCACGTGAAACATGAGCAGAGCCCAGCTCACTGGAGTGGCTCAGGACATGCTTTTGGAATCCTCCAGAGAATTGGACTGAGAGGCCACTGAGCCAGGCCCACCTGTCCCTGGACCTCAGTTGACCTGTCTCTAACACGAGGGGGCCTGATGCTGACTTTCTGTAATCTCACGACAGAGAACTCCATGCTCACGGCTGTCCTGGGGCAGTCTTTAAAAGCAGGCTCCTTATTCAGGGGCTGAAAGAAGCAGAATGCGGGGTGTAGACTAGAAAGCTACTGATTCTGCAGCTGAGGGGTGAATGACCACTGAAGTGTAGACAGCCTCTTAGACCATCCCGGAGGCTCCATGGGGAACAGGGGCAAAAGAGTGTAGCTCAGCTACACTGCAGCTCCTGCCTTCCAGAACCTCCCCTGAGTTTCTCAGCCCCTTAAGGTCTGATGAATTGTTATTTAAATATTTAAACATCATCAAGAGCACTTGTAGTTAATTTCCTAAAAGGGAATCTGCAGGCCCCCCTCATTTAGGATGTTGGGCACCTTCTGAGGGTAGGGGTCTTGGAGGGCCCTCTGGGAAGCAGCAGACTGGGCTCCTACCGAGCTCCAGCACTCTCTAGACCCAGTGCAGGCCCACTGGGCATCAGGCATAGCTGTCTCCATTTTAGGGAGATGAAGTGATTTGTGTGAGGAGCTTACATAGCTGGGAAGCGGCTGAGCTGGAGTTAGAACCCATCTCTGGAAGACCATGTAGGATCTGGGTTCCCATTAACAGTCTACTGAGTAGGCCAAGCATGGTGGCTTCCATTATTTTTTTTTAAAACGGCTTCATTGAGATATAATTCATGTACCATATAATTCACTCACTTAAGGTGTAAATTCAATAGTTGTATTACATTCACAGAGTTGTACAAACACTACCACAGTCAATTTTATATTTTCATCGCTTGTAAAAGAAACTCTATACTCCTTAGCCATCAAACCCCAATCCCTCTATCCCTTCAATGTTAAGCAATAACTAATCTACTTTCTATCTCTCTCTATTTGCCGATTCTGGACATTTTATATACATGGGATAATATAATATGTGGATTTTTTTTTGGTAATTCTGACTTCTTTTGCCCAGCGTACTGCTTTCAAGCGTCATCCATGTTGCAGCATGTATCAGGAGACCCGGGCCATTCCTTTCTAGGGCCGGATAACAATTCGTTGCATAGCTTTACCGCATTTTGTTTATCCATTCATTAGTTAATAAGCATTTGGCTTTTTTTCACCTTTTGGCTATCTTGAATAATGTTGCTGTGAACATTCATGCGTAGTTGTGTTATGGACCTATGTTTCTATTTCTCTTGGACATATACCTAAGAGTAGAATTGCTGGATTATATGGTGATTCTATGTTTAACTTTTTGAGGAACTTCCAGACTGTTTTCTAAAGTAATTGTGCCATCTTATATTCCCACCAGCATGGTATGAAAGTTCCCATTTCCCCACCTCCTCCCTAACAATTGTTAATATCTGTCTTTTTGATGATAGCCATCCTCATGAATGTGAAGTGACAGCTCATGGTGGTTTTGATTTGTATCTGATGACTAATCATGTCGAGCACCTTTTTCAGTGCTTGTTATTAGCCACTTGTATATCTTTTTTTGGAGAAATGTCTATCTAGATCTTTTGCCCGTTTTTATATTGTGCTGTCTTTTTATTATTGAGTTTTCAGAGCTTCTTATGTATTCCCGATAAACCTTATCAGATATATAATTTGCAAATATTTTCTCCCATTCTGTGGGCTGTATTTTCACTTTCTGGATAGTGTCCTTTAAAGCACAAAACTTTAAAATTTTGATGAACTCCAATTTATCTAGTTTTTCCTCATGGGCTTGTGCTTTTGATGTCATCGACTTCCCAGTTTTTAAAAACACTATTTAACATAGACAAATTTGACTATACCAAAACAGTCATCATATTTCAAAAACTGTATACAAAATGAGCAATCATAAGGATTTGAGAATCTGTTAAAGAGCTATTGATGTTTTGGTTTTTTTCAAGCTCACACTTTAAAAACTTCTTTATTATACTCCACTTTATTCCAAAAATAATTTGATGCCACTTTTGAAAATTCAGATAAGACAAAAAGATACCATAAATAAACAATTCTGAGCAAAATGAAAGTATGCATCTTGCAATGAAACCAGAAGTAAATTCTGGGCATAGAATTACATACACAGAGCTTCCCAGTGACCAAAGCAAAGAGGGAAATAGTTATTTATTAATAAAAGATTTGCAGGCATATGACATAAAAATGTATAGTTTATAAGAGGCACTGCTCTTCCTGGCATGGAGACCAGAAATAAATTCCCCCTGCATGGCTCCTCCTAAAAGGAGAATGTATTTGAATTTATCAGCTAGAAGAGAGCAGGTCTTGGAATTTATCAGCTAGAAGAGAGCAGATGTCACATGGATGACGTCCCTGATAACCTGTCTCCTCACAGCCCAATTTCCTTTCCTTTGTATTTCCAAGCCCACATCTTTCTGTCTTCCTGCCAACAGTTTTACCACACACAAAATTGTCCTTGCTGTAGTAATCTTTCAAAAAACACAAATATGAGCCCCTTGCTTCCTTTCTTGAAATTCTTCAATAACTCCCAACTGCCCTGATAAAATCCAAACTCTTCAACATAACTTAAAAGATATCTTTTTTTAAATTTTTATATATTTATTTATTTATTTATTTTGAGACAGAGTCTCGCTCTGTCACCCAGGTGGGAGTGCAGCGGTGCAATCTCGGCTCACTGCAAGCTCCGCCTCCCAGGCTCAAGCGATTCTCCTGCCTCAGCCTCCCAAGTAGCTGAGGCTGCAGGTGCGTGCCAGCACGCCCAGCGAATTTTTTTGTATTTTTAGTAGAGACAGGGTTTCACCCCAGGCTGGTATCCATCTCCTGACCTCGTGATCCGTCCGCCTCCGCCTCCCAAAGTGCTGAGATTACAGGCGTGAGCCACCACCCACAGGAGCCGTCCGTTTTGGACACCTCCCCACTCTAGATCCCAACTTGCCAGTGCCTTCACTTTGAAACCCTGTATTACTCTGTTCTTATGCTGCTAATTAAGACACACCTGAGGCCGGGCGCGGTGGCTCATGCCTGTAATCCCAGCACTTTGGGAGGCCGAGGAGGGTGGATCACGAGGTCAGGAGATCGAGACCATCCTGGATAATACGGCGAAGCCCCATCTCTACTAAAAATACAAAAAAATTAGCCAGGCGTGGTGGCGGGCGCCTGTAGTCCCAGCTACTCGGGAGGCTGAGGCAGGAGAATGGCGTGAACCTGGAAGGCCGAGCTTGCAGTGAGCCGAGATCATGCCACTGCACTCCAGCCTGGGTGACAGAGCAAGACTCCGTCTCAAAAAAAAAAAAAAAAAAAAAAAGACACACCTGAAAACTGGGTGCTTTATAAAGGAAAGAGGTTTAATGGACTCCCAGTTCCACATGACTGGGGAGGCCTCACAATCACGGTGGAAGACAAAGGAAGAGCAAAGGGACCTCTTACATGGGGGCAGGCAAGAGGGACTTGTGCAGGAAAATTTCTGTTCATAAAATCATCAGATCTCGTGAAATTACAACCACGAGAACAGCACAGGAAAGACCCGCCCCCATGATTCAATTACCTCCCACTGGGTCCCTCCCACAACATGTGGGAATTATGGGAACTACAATTCAAGATGAGATTTGGGTGGGGTCACAGCCAAACCATATCAAACACTCTCAGATCTGCCTTCTCTTAGTTTACTCACACTTCTAACAAGCATGTGTGTTTTTCTAAGATAACGGCAGATTAGAAGCACCAAATTAAAGTGGCAAAGAGTTGCTACAGAATACTGATACTGATGGTTTATCAGTAGTGAAAGAAATTGGAAAATTATAAAAAGCAATTCTAGATATTCGGTAAGGGAAGTAATCTGAAGCTGCTTAGTGCAGATATAAACCCTTCTGCTTAGCCAGTAGCCCTAAAGATCAGCCTATTATGTGATATGGTGGAATCTGCACCTTCACAATGATGATGCTAATGATAAACTATTTTTATTGTACTCAATTGCAAGAAGGCATGAGAATATGCAGTAGTTTGGAATAATTTTCTTATACACTGGTTAATGTAAAACAGAGTTTTAAGTATTAGTACTTAAATTAATAAAATATTAGTTAAAAAGAAAGTTTAACTCTCCAAAACAGTGCCCTCTTGTGGGTTTCATTAACTGAAGTTTGACTCCAGAGGAAAAGAATGACCACCCCACCCTAGAATTCTCTGCACCAATTTTTAAAAGAATAAAAAAATTTTGAAATACAAGACAAATATATGTTTTTTATAAAAATACAGATAAACCAAAAGAAAAAGAATTACACACGATCTCACTTTTCAAAGATAACTACTCACATTTTAAAAGATTTTTCTTCTATATTTTCACTGTCTATACATATGTATGTGAGTTTTTAAACAAAAATTTTGCTTATTTACAGTTTTTGTGAACTTGTTTCCACATATCATGAGGATTTTAATGTAGAAAATACAATCAGCATCGTCATTTGAATGTCCACAATCCGTGCTATTTTATGGCTGGTCTGTGTGTTATGCAAACGTCTGTTGAACATTTCGTTATTTCAGATTTTTCTGCTCCTGCTCTGATTCTGGGCCCCAGGGTGACTTTGTGGCTGATGCTGGAACCATTCTCTTTGGTTTGCTGGGTTCTCTGTGACTTGAAAGCATGATACATCTCCTGCTAGGGCCGTTGCGAATTGTAATAATGGCGCTTTGTGGTTTAACGAGAACAGGGCTCTATTAAGACCTCTTTGTCTGACCTCAGCCAACCTCGCCCCCAGTGGAAGAAGGATTCTTAGGCCCTTGGGACCCTATTGAGCTGTTGTCATAGTGATTGGTGCCGGGGCAGGGTCACTGGGCCAGTGTCCCTAACCAGACCATCTCTTGTCTTAATGACACCCGTAGACCACAGTTGTTCATTCTCAAGCATGGCAAGAAAAGCGACTAACAGGCTACAAGGCCAACGTTTGGTCCAACTGCACAGAGGCTGGGCTGTTGAAGCTTTCTGAGGCCTGGCATTACTCTCCCCAGGAAGGAAGCTTAACTGATTTGGCCAAAGAGCCCCCAAGGGTCCCCCTGGCACCACTCTCAGGCCCTTGAGGGCTCACATCTGGAATCAGCTCTCACTGCTGTAACTAAGGCTTGCAAGGAACGCAGGCAGACAGGCTGCCTGTGACTTCACAGAGTGGAGCTTCTTGTCACTTGATGGCAGGGCTGGAAGAACCTTGGAGATTATCAGGCCTGTCTCCCTGGGGAACAGATGGGGAAACTGAGGCACGAGGAGCCAGAGCTGATGCCGGCATATCAAGGGCACAGTGCTAATCAGGCAGTGCCTCCCTACCTCCCACCTCCAAAGAAGAACATGTTTGGAGTCTCTTGTAAAACAATTGTTATTTTTACTGTAAGCTTTTAAAGTCAGATCTTAAAAAAAAAAAAAAAACGATGTGTGTGTGTGTGTGTATTATACAAGAAGTCCATGAATACATTTTCCTTGAAAATAAAATGGAACATGGCAGATAAGGCTCAAAGCCCCTTTGACCTCTGTCCACAATCCCAGCCTGTCTCCAGAGATAGCATCCCGGTTTGGTGTGTATCCAAATCTGATTTTAAAATACCTAAAGCTCATTTGCCTGCCTTGGATGGCCTGGACAATTGGGGTGACAAAGGCCACGTCCCTAACTGGGCATGAGCCCAGGCAGCTCGCTGGGACAGCGGGCACCCGTTGGCTGCCTGTGGCTGGCAGGATTGCCAACATGGGATGTACTTCCCTGCTCCAGGGCAGGGGGAGGGAGGAAGAGCGGGACCTGTGGGTACTGCTGTGTCCTCACTCACCCTGGGGCCAGGACAGCTCCTCCACCTTCTTGCCCCAATTCCTGTTCCAGAATCCCAACAGCCCCAGCTACTGGCCTGGATTGGTTGCCAGGAGTCTGAAAAGAATAGACACATTTCCACCAGGATTTAGCAGTATCTCCAGCAGGCCACAGGCCCCCAGGGGTGGTGCTGAGGCTGCGGGCTCCTGCGCTTGTCTCTGGTTTCCACCGACCTCACCCTATTCCCCCCACTCCCCACTGCCCTCCCTAGCATCTGTCCCTTCCCTCCTGGGACCCCTTGTCAGGGAGAAGCTCAGCTGACCATCTCAGTACTCTCTGGAGAAGAAAGGGGGAAGTTTACAAGAAGAATATAAAGAGCCCAATTATATATTCAAAGAAGTAAATCTCACATGGTATAGATTCTGACATTGACCCCAAGTCATGGGGAGGAAAGAGGCTTTCCTGGCATACCAAGTAGGGCAGGGTCCCCAACCCCTGGGCCATAGACCAGTACCAGTCCCTGGCCTGTTAGGAACTGGGCTGCACAGCAGAAGGTGAGCAGCAGGCCAGTAAAGCTTCATCTGTATTTACAGCCACTCCCCATTGCTGGCACTACTGCCTGAGCTTCGCCTCCTGTCAGATCAGCGGCAGTATTAGATTCTCACAGGAGTGTGAGCCCCATTGTGCATGCGAGCCCTTGCCCAGCAAGAGATCTTGGTCGTGTGCTCCTTATGAGAATCTAATGCCTGACAATCTATCACTGTCTCTCATCCCCTGAAGGTGGGACCAGCTAGTTGCAGGCAAACAAGCTCAGGGCTTCCACTGATTCTACATTATGGTGAGTTAGATCATTATTTCATTATATATTACAACGTAATAATAATAGAAATAAAGTGCACCAAAAATGTAATGTGCTTGAATCATCCCAAAACCATCCCTCCATCTCCAGTTTGTGGAAAAATTGTCTTCCAATTTTTGTCTTCCGTGATGCCAAAAAGGTTAGGGACTGCTGAAGTAGGGGACCTGACCCCCAACTTTTAGCTGCCTGACCTACCCAGCCAGGATTGTCCCTCCTCACCAGGGCTGAGCCTGGCTCTAGGCACTGAGGCAGGGAGTCTTCAATAAGGAGGCAGCCGGCTCCCCTGCCAGGCCCTCTCATCACAGCCCAGAAAGGATCATAAGAATCTTGAAAACAACAGCAAGGGTTTACAGGCTGGGAAACAGGAAGCGGGTCTTCTTTCCTTGAATCCTCCTAGTCCCGTTCTATGAGAACCATCTATGATTTCAGTGCAAACTGTCTAGATTTCCATAATAAATGCATAGATACCATATTCAGCACTTTTCAGAGTTGTTTTTCTTTAATCAGCAAAAATCTTTTTTTTTCCCTCAAGCAAAAAATCTTCCCCAGAGCGTTGACATGCATGGCACATAAAATCAGTAAGAGGAGAGGTTTCTCCATGTGGAGAATTCTGCTTGGCAGAGGTACTCTAATGTTCTGTGGAATCGCTGAGGTTTCTACAGCACAGTTTGATCACCTCTCATGGAAATCAACTTCCTTTTGTTAGAGCTGAGAATGCCAGCGCAGAAGGTGAAGGCTTGCTGAAACCCCCAGCAAGTTGGTGGAAGAGCCAGGAAGGCCCAGGTCGCCTGGAGCTCCGTCCAGGGCTCTAAAACCAGTACAAAACCTTCGTTAGCCTGAAATGATAAATTTAGATGAAATCAGAGCTATGAGGACACTTTGCTAGTCCAAGGCTGCCAGGGGAATGGTGTTGCCGTGGTTACCCTGGCCCAGGAAGTGACCTTTTGCTCCAAAGTCCTAGAACAGAGGCCTGCTTCCTGCTGGGCTCAGGGAGGGGGTCAATAAGGGAATGGCCAGGACTGTGGCCAAGGGCCTCATGATGCTTGTGGCCTGTAAACTCCATGTTCTGAGGCCATGTCATAAACACAGAGGGGACCCTGGGGCCCTGGGGTGGGGGCCTGTGTCTTCCCTGGGCCTCCTTTTTAGGGAGGGATTAGAGATGACTCCAGCTCAGCCCTTTTATGTGGCCTCAATGGGAACCATGGCTGGATCCTATACACATTCAAGTTGCCCAAATCCCACCCACAGAGTCCAGGGAGCCATGGCACCTGCTGGCTGCTGCGGGTCTGCAATGAACGGTTCTGATGGGGCACCTATGAGGGTCCAGCCCAGGAAACGCAGAGGGGGAAAAACACCAGGTCCTGAAGGAGCTGAGACTTGTGTGTAGGACAAACGGAGAAGTGGATGCTTCAGACACAGCAGGAAGAAGGCTGTGATGGGGAGAAGGACAGAGTACAGCACAGAAACGGGAAGAAGGGACCACTCTGCCCACATGTATGTGGGTAGGGGGGAGAGATCAAAGTAATTCTCTTAGTCCTTTCAGGCTGCTATAAAAACTGCCATAGACTGGGTGATTATAAACAACAGAAATGTATAGCTGGCAGTTCTGGAGGCTAAGTCCAAGGTCAAGGCATCAGTTGATTTGGTGCCTGGTGAGGGCCTGCAGTCTGGTTCACAGACTGCTATCTTCTCGCCATGTCCTCACATGGTGAAAGTGGCAAGGCAGCTCCCTGGAGCCTCTTTTATAAGGTCACTAATCCTATTCATGAGAGCTTCACCCTCATGACCTAATCCCTGCTCTAAGGCCTCATCTCCTAATACCAGCGCCTTGGGGGTTTAGGTTTGAGCAGATGAATAGAATCTTGGAGGAACACAAATATTCAGATCGTAGCAATAAGCTTCCTGGAGGAGGCGGTATCATAGCTGGGGTCTTGAAGGAGTTTTGACAAAGCAGCTAGTATCAAAATACTAAAGGGCCAAGGCAGGAGCGAGAGGTATCTGGTACACCCAGAGGTGGGATTGGAGCAGTGTCACGGGGAAGGAAGGGAGAGTTGTGAGAGCTTTAGAAATTTGAGTCACATCCTGTGGGTCAGCTCTTTTCAAGCTACTGTGCCCTAAGGAGCCCTAGGTTTGGTGAAAAGACCTCAGGGCGGGAGGTAAGCTCTGGACCACTCTGCTTTACATTCCAGGACTCCACACAGGATCACCTTTGAACTAAGGTCCCATTGATTAAGAAAGAACCTGGGAAACTGTCATCAGCCACGCGGGAAGCTCTTGTTGGTTAGTCTAAGGCTCTGTCTCCTGGCTATGACCTTTTTTTTGGCCACTTGGAGGTGTCAGGGGCCCCAAGAGGTCTGCTCCCCTGATGGGCCATGATGGATGGTTGTGACCATCACCTCTGCCCACTTCCCTGCCCAGCAGGGGACTGTGGAGACAACTCCAGCCAGTGGCTTCCTTGGCTTTGAGGCTAGTTGTCTGTGGTCTCATTTGCATTTATGTCATGGAAGAGTCAGCGGGAACCAAATATAGACCTAGGGAAGAAACCAGCTATGTCGAGGAAGAGCCGCAGCACAGAGCAGGCTGCAGTCCCTTCGTGGGGAGTCGGGCAGGCAGGCACGGGCTGTGGCCAGAATCACTGGTTGCTACAGGATCAGCAAGGCCCAGCCCAAACCCTCCCTCCTCCAGGAAGCCCTCCTGCTGCCTCAGGAGAACTCCCTCTTTCCGTGCTTCTGTGCCTCTGTTAGAGCAGGATTCACTGTGAGGATGATGATGATAGGGTTCTGCTCCTGGTGAGTGCCTGGTGAGGAGTTTTCTATGCATGACCTGGACCCCCAGGGAACCTTTGTACAAATTAGAAAAGGATCCCCCTTCCCGTGGGTAGATACAGCTCTGTCCCATGGTAGACACAGCTCTGTCCCAGGGCCATGGCGTTTCTGTAGGTCACAGCCATCTGTCCAGCCTGAAAAGGAGACAGCTGCTGTGATCTCTGCCCACAGCTGGGAAACTGAGGCCATGTCACAGTAGGGCACCTTCTCCAAAGACTGTGAAGGCTCTCACTCCCTGATCCAGCTGTGCAGGCTACAAGAATGTCTCCCTTGTTCAGGTAAGTGGCATGCCGGGCTCTGTGTCTATCCCGAGAAGATGCTATGGTCTGAGTGTTTTTGTACTCCCAACAATGTGTATGCTGAAATGCTCACCAGCAAGGTGAGGGTATGGGAGGTGGGGCCTTTGGAAGAGATTAGGGCATAGGACAGAGCCCTCCTGATTGGGATTAATGCCCTTATAAAAGAGGCCTGAGGAAAACTCCCTTGCCCCTTCCATCACATGAAGATGCAGCAAGACAGCCCCCTCCAGGAACCAGCCAGCCAGCCCTCCCAGACACCGAAGCTGCTGACACCTTGATCTGGGACTTTCAGCCTCCAGAACTGTGAGAAATACATGTCTGCCATTTCTAAGCCACCCCATCCATGGTATTTTGTTGTAGCAGCCTGAATGGATTGAGACAGGGGACCTCACTTCCAGCGAGTCTCAGAGGGCACTTGGCTAGGCCCAGCTAGAGGCTGGCCTTGTTGCTGCAAATCCTGAGCCAGAGGACAGCCTCTGCCACCAAGCACTGTGGCCACCTGAGAGACAAAACACAGAGCACGGCCCTCGCCTAACTGCCCTGCGACTTCAACCCCAGCGTAGGGAAGGAGCTGTCCCTCCATTGGGTCATTGATGCCTTCTCAGCAGGCAGGCATGCCAGCTGCCTCAGATGCACCAAAGTAAGCTCAAAAAGGATTTGTGATGCCATCAGCCATTCATTTCAGACCCATTCACCTCCTCCAGGATCTTTTCTCCATCATCAGGCATCCATAGACTCACGTGGACATGTTGCCCAAAGCCCACTCACAAAGCATCTAACCCAGCCTTAGCACACCTGGGCCCCCGCTCTCCCCACACCCATGGCAGATGTCACTAATGGATCACTGCACTTCTTCCTGTTAAGCCTGGATTGGACCTCAGAATCCTTCTCAACCCAGTGCCACAGCCAGAGCCATCCGTGTTGGAATGTGTAAGATGCAAGCTATTGTAGCCATCCCCGAGGGGTCGATGCCCAGGTTTAAAGATGACAAAACTGGGGACCAGCAACAGGAAGGAAATTGTGCCAGTCACAGAGCCCATCGGCAGCAGAGACATGGCAAGAAGACCGTGTCCCTCTTCTGAAATGGAGGCTGTGGTGGTTTTCATCAGGGAAGTTTTAGGGGACTCTTCACGGTTAGTGTTGCAGGCCCTGGGGCAGCCTTGTACATTCCTTCAATGCCTGCCCTGGAGGCCCATATACCAGGCTTGAGTGCATCAAAAGGACCCACTCTTCCATCCCCGTGGCAGCTCCAGGGACCAGCAGGGGCAGGAGGGCAGGCCTGACCTTCATACACAGTTCCCTGCACACACTCGGCTAACTGTGACCAGGGTGAGGGCGGGTGCAGTGGGGGAAGGATGTGGGAGGAAGGGTCAAGGGCCTCTGGTGACTCATGATGTGGGCTCAGGGAGTGTTTGCTGAGCCAACATGTCAGCCTCGAAAAGAGGATCACCAGAGGCTGAAGTGCAGGGGCCTCATGAGAACCGAGGTACACCAGGAGCTCAGAGGTGGGGCCAGCATGTTCTGGGGGTGTCTACAAAGGCTTCCGGCAGCTCAGAGTTCAGCCTGAGCAAACTCTTGCTCATTCATTCACTCATTCATTCAGCCAAGGCCAACTAGTGTCAAGCGTTGTTCTAGCCACTGGGACACAGCAGTGAACAAAACTGACAAAACAAGCCTGCGGCCTAGCGGAGGGGAGACAATGAACGACAGAAATGAGGAGAAGGCCGGTGTGTGCGATGGTGACGAGTGGTAGGGAAGAGAGAAGGCAGGTGGGGAAGAGAGAAGGCAGGTGAGGAAGAGAGAAGGCAGGTGGGGAAGAGGGAGTGTTCTGGGAAGTTTGCAAGTTTAGACAACGTGGCCAGGGAGGGCCTGGCCATACCAAACAATCGGCTAAACCTGACGACGGTGATGGAGGAAGCGTGTGGACCTTGGGGGAAAGGCCAGCACCTGCCAAGGCCCTGAAGCAAGAACATGGTGTGCTATGGGGACGGTGCGGGGACAGGGCTGGAGGTCAAGGGTGGTAGGGTAGACAGTGGGAGGTTGGAGGTCATGGATGAGGCCAAATCCTGAAGGGCCTTGAAGCACAGAGTAATGACTTGGGATCCCTAAGGGATTTTCCTTAAGGAGGTGATATCGTGGGTTGAATTCTTGCCCCCAAAAAGCCATGTTCACATCCTAACCCCCGGAACATGTGAATGAAAAGGAATCTGTAGATGAAATTAAATTAGGGATCTCAAGATGAGATCATCCTGTGTTATCCAAGTGGGCCTTAAATCCAGTCACAGGTGTTTCTGTAAGAGACACACAGTGGAGAAGAGAAGGCCACGTGAAGGCTGAGGCAGGGATGGACGTGGTGCTGCCACCAGCGGGGGAATGCCAGGAACCGGAAGAGGCAAAGAGGGACCCTCCGAGGGAGCGGGGTGCTGCTCACACCTCAACTTCAGACTTCTGGCCTCCAAGGTTGTGAGAGGAGACTTTTCAAGCCACCCAGTTTGTGGTCATTTGCTATGACCATACTGGGAAACTGATCCTGATGGGAGCCCTTGGAAGCTCTTGAGCGGAGGAGGGACGTGCTCTCCTGGGCTTACTCCTAGCTGTGTAGGAGAAGCTGAGCCGGGCAGGGACAGAGCTGTCAGGGAGTCACTGCGGTGATGCAGGTGAGTGATGGCTAGAACTGTGATGGATGGAGGAGGTCAGAAGTGAGGGACAGGCCCGAAAGGGGAAGTAGGAATGGGTGGGGCGGGGTGGGGGAGGTGGATGGCCAGACAGGGAATCCCTTGAGGAAACCCAGGGGTTGTGGTGGATTTTCTGATGCAACCTCTGCCTCCCGGGTTCAAGCGATTCTAGTGCCTCAGCCTCCCAAAAAGCTGGGATTACAGACATGTGTCACCATACCCGGCTAATTTTTGCAGCCCTCTGGGGGTTGCAGAGCAGGGCATATATGCGAGAGAGGGGCTCAGGAGAACAGTGTGACCAAGGGAGGTGTCCTCCTGGAAACCTTCACCCCAGACTAGAAGCACAGGATAGGAACCAGCTTCCTCCAGGGCCAGCTTTCTGGCCTCGATGCTGGGGCTGTTCTGTCCTTGGACCATCCATGGGACGTGATGTCGAACCTTCTCCCAGGACGCATTAGCTGCTGTCAGATTTTACAGCCTCCCCCATGCAACAGCCTGGGGTGTTCGCTGCTCAGAAACTCTCAGAAAGATCACACAGGGCCAGGTGTGGTGGCTCGGGCCTGTAATCCCAGCACTTTGGTAGGCAAAGGTGGACAGATTGCTTGAGGCCAGGAATTCAAGTCTGGCCTGGCCAACATGATGAAACCACGTCTCTACTAAAAATACAAAAATTAGGTGGGCATGGTGGCGCATGTCTACATTTTCGGGAGGCTGAGGCATGAGAATCACTTGAACACAGGAGGCAGAGGTTGCAATGAGCCAAGATCGCACCACTGTACTCCAGCCTGGGCGACAGAGCAAGACCCTGTCTCAAAACAAACAAACACACACAATGGTTGACCAGAGCTCCAAAGAGACAGACAGTGTCAGCAACATGTGTGGCTGGACAGAACTTTGACAATAAACGCCTGGCCTTGGTGCCACGGGCAACTTCCAAGTCTTGGGGATCCCAGAATCTGAGTGCTTGTGGCTCTCTGGGGCTGGTGGCCACACCCATGTTTGAGGCTTTTTGTGGTCTGGTGGTGCACAGCTTCAAGCAAGACTCAATGCTGTTTCCATGAATCAGGAGCGAGGTCTTGGAGTGTGCAGGGAGTGAGTGCCACGGGATGGCTGTTCTTGCCTGGGAGGATGACAAAAGGGCTCTTTCCTTGGCAGCTCCCATGGAGGAGGGGGCTGGCGGCACCCCAGGAACACAGGCACAGATGGAGGCGTCCCTCTCCAGCGGCTGGGGCAGGCTCTGATTCTGCCTCCTGCATTTGGAGCAGCTGTAAGCTATCGGGGCCCGGCTGGCTGGCTCCAGGCCTCCCAACGTGACCAGCCTGCCCTGCTATCCTGGCCCGAGGCTGGCATTCCTCCCATGGTCTCTGCAGCACTCATCATCAGGGCTCCTGCCATAGCATGGGGACCTGGGCAGCCTGATGGACAAATGCTGGGCAGGGAAGAAGGGAAATGCAGTTTCCTGGATTCCCTTCCCTTTATTGAATAGGAATCTTTGCACCTAAACAAGTCTGTGTAGAGTCCAGATTGTGCTCTTTGTCCTTGGTCCAGGAGGTCCATCTCTTTGAGCATCAGTTTCCTCTAATGCCAAGTGGAGACAATAAATTGCCCTTTCCAGGGTCCCAACAAGGATTGCCAAAGTCAGCGTCCTTGAGTGTCTAGCCTAGCTCAGGGGCCCAGGTGTTTGATAAGCTCTCACTGGATCCACACTGGGTTGACTCCGGATCTGTGGAAATTCACAGAGGCCCAGCTGCCCAGCCTAGACCAGCCCACACATCCAGCTCTGTCTATGAGAACCTGTCAGGTGGGCCGGGCCAGGCCATGAGGAAGAGGTAGAGTATGGGGACGTGACCCGATGAGGTTGACAGAGCAACAGCTGGAACCAGAGATGGCCAAGGGGAGCGAGGCCGCGGGGCTGCTCCCAGATGAGGGGGTGAGGCAGGGCCCACAGGCATCGGGTCCCATTGTCCTTCTACAGAGAAGGACAGCCCTGAGAAGCTGTGATAGTCTGTGATAGAAGGTGCCTCCAGCCTCAGCAAAGAACAAACGGAGGATACCCCTCACACACCACTGGTCTCTCCTGAGACCCTGGAAGCCTGGGTAGACGTGGAGCTCACAGCTGACTCAGAAGCGAGGAAGATATGGAGAATGAGGATTAGGCTGAAGTCTGGGGCCACGGCTGCATCAAAGAACACACACAAAGATCAGATAGTTGTAGATATGCGGCATCATTTCTGAGGGCTCTGTTCTGTTCCATTGATCTATATCTCTGTTGTGGTAAGGACAAAAAACCAAACACTGCATGTTCTCACTCATAGGTGGGAATTGAACAATGAGAACTCATGGACACAGGAAGGGGAACATCACATTCCGGGGACTGTTGTGGGGTAGGGGGAGGGGGGAGGGACAGCATTAGGAGATATACCTAACGCTAAATGACGAGTTAATGGGTGCAGGAAAGCAACATGGCACATGGATA
This sequence comes from Hylobates moloch, assembly GCF_009828535.3. Classification (NCBI taxonomy): domain Eukaryota; kingdom Metazoa; phylum Chordata; class Mammalia; order Primates; family Hylobatidae; genus Hylobates; species Hylobates moloch. The sequence goes on along the minus strand of NW_026652288.1, from coordinate 20,219,485 downwards.
CATATGTAACAAACCTGCACATTGTGCACATGTACCCTAAAACCTAAAGTATAATAAAAAAAAATAAAATAAATAAATAAAAATTAACTAAAAAAAAAAAAAAAAAAGAACACACACAGAGCCTGGGGGTGCAAACCACTCAGACAGGAAAACCAGGGCCAAATGCCACCAGCCTCCACCTCAGCAGCCCCATCTTCCTGCCTGGAGGGCGGGGTGACTCCAGCACGGGCAGCCTGAGAGCTGCTAAGACTTGGGTGATCTCTGACGTGCTAGCCTCCTTCATTCATTCACTCTCCAGAAGTTAATTGAGCATTAACTCTTCACCAGACTCCTGGACACAGCAATGAACTGAGAGCTGCTGGGACCCATTGGTCCAGGGGGCTACTGGGGGCTCCAGCACCCCCAGGAGTCTCAGTCATCTCTCTCTTCATGTGAGGCAGGAAACCCTCAACTGCTCCCACCCCAATTCCCCCACAATCCCACCCCCCACCCAGCTGTGAGAACTCTCCCACCCCCAGCTGTGAGGAGTATCCCTCCACCAGCCGTGAGGAGTCTGGTTCCTATAGCAGCAAGTCTTTCAGTTCTGGAAGCAGCCTTGTTCAGGAAGGGCGTGGTCTGGTCCATGCCTCACTGCCTTAGGATTTGAACCACTTACAATTCTCTGTCCTCTGAATCTCAGGGTTGGGGGTGCTTATCACCCTAGAACTTGGTGTTTTCAGATCTGCAAGAGACCTTAGAGTTAACACAGGCCATCCTGGACCTTGGAAGTTGTCCAGCCTCAGTGACTAGCTACCACTTATGGGGGTCTAGTCCCTCAGTCGATTTTCAGAGTCAACAAATGCCAGGTCTGATCTCTTCACCAGCAGCCTGTAGCAGTGCCCACCTAGCATGCAGGGGAGCAGAGCTCAGTGACAGGGAACATGTGAGGAGCCCCAGGAAAGCTCAGCCTTTAAGTCATGTTCCACAGAGGTTTAGTGTCAAGAGTGAGGGAGGTTGGAGGTCTCGCCCATGTCAGAGCCCCCCAACAGCACAGTTTCAGAGAGACACTGGCACCCTGCAGGGTGCTCAGATGAGGATGTGTTGGACAGTGAAGGCCCTGGCAGTGACCATGAGGAGTGGCTGAACTTGGGATGGGCTGTCCGGAGAAGTGAAGGCTCAGACTGGAGATGCACTCATTGCTGACAAATCTATGCACCCATCCATGCAAAGCAGGGCTAGTGGTCCATTCTGTGGCCCCCAGGGCAAGGCTAAGGCTGAAGAGGGAGCAGAAAGGAGAGACAGTTTGATGCCCAGATAGAAGAGATGGAGAGACCAGTGCTGGGTGAGTGGTGACTTTGGGCCCAGCCCTGCCGCCTCAGTGGTCAGCATCTGGTCCCCACTGGAGATCATGAGACAAGCATGAATGCCCTGGGCTTCCTCCACCTGGCAGCCCTCCCCCTGGGGAAATCAGGCTCTCAGAATGCTGAGCCTGCCTCAGCCTGGGACCTTGGGGACAGACCTCTGTGAGGTTAGAGGGACCTCAGGCAAGCCTTCTGTGTAGTAGAGTAGAGATGTCCTGTGCCTTCGCCTCACATGGCTTTTAGGGAGCTTGCTTTTTGAGATGGTACTGACAGGCCAGAGAGGAGTGCAGAGGGGCTGCAAGCTCCCACATGAACTGATGTGTGCTCCCAGGAGGGAGCTGGAACCCTGGGGCCTTGTGAGCCGCCAGCAGAAAAATCGGCTTGGAAGGCCGGGCGTGGTGGCTCACCCGTGTAATCCCAGAAAAACCGGCTTTGGGAGGCCAAGGCAGTCGGATCACTTCAGGTCAGGAATTCGAGACTAGCCTGGCCAACATGGTGAAACCCCGTCTCTACAAAAAATACAAAAAAAATTGGCTGGGCGTGGTGGCTGGCGCCTGTAATCCAGCTACTCGGGAGGCTGAGGAGGGAGAATCGCTTGAACCCAGGAGGCGAAGGTTACAGTGAGCTCAGACAGTGCCACTGCAATCCAGCCTAAGCAACAGAGCAAGACTCCGTATTAAAAAAAAAAAAATCGGCTTGGAATAATTCAGAAGACACTGTTTCTCAGTACGAGATAAAAGCATGTATATTATTTTAAAAGTAGCCTTTATTGTTTGTTCCAATTATAGAAGTAATACATGCTTGATATAGACAATTATGAAAATATAGAAAAGCATAGACAATTAACATCACTTTTAATCCTGTCACCTATTGTAAACTATATTTTGGTCTTTTTTTTTTTTTTTTAACATCTTGGAAAGACAGGTCCACTTCCCTTGGTGACCAGCTTGGGGTGCCCTAGTATTCACAGGCTGGTCCCCGAGGACTGGATGAGAGTGCCTCCTATCCCCAACCCGAGGTGTCCCGGTCCTGGGGTGGGGATAGGTGTCCATGTCCTGGGTGGAGGAGATTGTGGAATAGCCAGATGGTTGGTGGAAGAGGCCTGGACGTTCAGGCAGGGAGAAGATTTCTTTCCCAGAACAGAGCTGCCCATGCATGACATCCCCTCTGCCAAGGCACTGGGCTCAGTGGTGAGGCTCCCCACAGCTCCTGGCCACTTGGACTGTGCCCGTCACAGTGGTCTGATTCTATTATTTATTTATTTATTTATTTATTTATTTATTTATTTATTTATTTTTATTTTTTTTGAGACAGAGTCTCGCTCTGTCACCCAGTCTGGAGTGCAGTGGCGCGATCTCAGCTTACTGCAAGCTCCGCCTCCCAAGTTCACGCCCTTCTCCTGCCTCAGCCTCTCGAGTGCACAGTGGTCTGATTCTTAATCCATGGTCTCTGATACTTTCTGGGCCACTGACCTACCATGGGACCATGGCCACTGTCATTGGTGAACACAAACATCCTGCTCTCTTGCCCTCTCCCCGTCAACCTTTCGCCAGGCTTCTCCCAGGTTCCCAGCCTCACCTCTACCCTCTGAAACACTAAATGGGCTCGTGGCATCCCTACCATCCTCAGGAGAGCAGAGGATGGGATCAGGGTCTTGCTCTCCCTGCCACAGATAGGCGTGGTTGATGGCCATCACGTTTCTATGTGGCTATGTCATTCATTCATCTGCACATGCTTTCTAAGAGTGGGCTCGTATGCTTTGCAGCCTACTTTTTTCACTTTCGTTTCTTTTCCTTTGCATAAACATTCTTCAAAAAGACCATTTTAAATGACTGTGTCCTATGACCGTACAGACATATCATAATGTATTTATTCACCTATTGTAGAATATCTGGGCTTCCATGTTTTACTATTCAATAACCCCTTTATCAACCATCTTTGTACATAATTTTTTGGTCTGAATTTCTCAATATTTCAACAGAGAGAATTTCAAGACATTTACATTTTGTAGTTAAATATCCTTGATATGTGTTGTCAAAATGTTTCCAAAAGAGTTGCCCCTGAATTATACGCCAGCCTCAGCCCAGGTTTGAGAGGGCTGGTGTTATGGTCTACACCAGCTTATGGTAACACCAACAAAGCCAATCTCATTATCTGAAAGAGAAATAATGGTATTTCAAAATTATAATTTATATGATTATTAATGAAATGCAAATGTTCATACTTATTAAGCCATTTAAAACTTTCATGGTTGATTACCTGTTTTCTTTGCCTGTTTTCCCAACAAGGTTTTGATGGATTTATTTAAAAATCATTTGATGAGCTCTCTGTATGTTGTCATTTTCATATCTGTTGCATATACGGGTTGCTTAATTTTTGCTTTTGGAGGCTTTGAATGTACCAAAGCTTTATATTATTATATTGTCAAAGCTATTAGCTTTTCTTTTTGTGACATTGTTTGTTAGAAAGTCTTTCCTGGGAAATGGCTTTTTAAATGGGTCAAGAGGTTGCCTTTTCCTCTTTTGGGGCTCTCTATTTTTGGTAAATTCTAAACAAACATCCTTTTCCCAAATACCATTTTCCAGGGAACATCTGGAATGTGCTTGCTTTTATTTCTTCCTCCCCAGAGGCCGGTGTGTTGGGGTGGGAAGAGGCTGTCACACTGAGATGATCTCTGGGCAGAGAAACTGGACAGGGAAGGCCTGAGCTTCAGAAACAGCCCCTTCCCCAGCTTCAAGGTGGCCGTGCTCTGTTCTGAAAGATGCCTGATCTTTCCCACCAAAGAAATAAAAACATTGTCCAAAAGCCTCTTTAATGTGATGTGTGTGCATTGTGAAGACATTTTGAGAACGGGCCTCAGACCCCCTCAAAGGGCAGGATGGTCCAGGCTCCTTGGAGGAGGAGGTGCCTTGAAGGCCTGTGAGTCCACACACATGGGTTTAGCCACTTACATCTCGCCATGAGGACACTGGAACCTCGGAGCCTGTGGCTGGGCCTCGGCAGTGCAGCCACCGTGTATGACACTGCAGCCACCGTGTATGGCACTGCAGAGTGTTTGCTAGGCTCAAAGCCGGGATCTGCGGGTTCTAGCCCCAGCCCTGCCTCCTCCCAGCTGTGTGACTTCTAGGGGTCTCCTTTCCATGAAAGGAGGAGCAACACCCACCATGCAGGGTTGTGTCAGGATCAGATGACATGTGCTATGCCTGGCACACAGTAGGTGCCGTGCCTGACACACAGTAGGCATGATGGTGTGTATTCATCCCATGATGGGACTGCTGCTACAAGCGAACAGTACTGTGCACGGTGTCACTTGGAAAAGGAACAAGGCACAATGGCCAAGCGTGGGGGTGGGAGGAGAGCTGGGATCACTGCAGGACGTTAATGGTTATTTTTCTAGTATTCGGAGATATCAGCTTCTCAGTCCTACAAAGCATGAAGCAATGGATTTTAGAACAGGAAATCTGATGTTGTGGCAAAGCAAAGAGGCTTTGAAGTCAAGAGCTGAGTTCCTATGTTTCCGGGTCTGCCTCTTGCTAATCGTGTGACCTTGGGCAAGTTACTTATCTTCTCAGAACCTGTTCATCAGAAAATGACACTATTAGCAGTGCTCTTCTTGTAGTGCATTGTAGGGATTCAATTATGCTTGTAGAGTTAAGGCAAATATATAGTTATCTTCCAGACCGGGACACTCTTGAGAGTAAAAGAAGGCACTGTTGGTCATTATACTAGTAACCCGGGATTGTCCCAGGCAAATGGGGGCATATGGCCACACTGTGTAAAGGGCTCAGCATAGTGCTGAGCTCTGAATAAACCCTCAGTGATGTGAGCCGTGCTGTGAGCTCTCTCCACAGCTGCAGAGGCCCACATTGAACCTAGATGAGAACCATCGACTTGTCAACAGAGAGCTCTGGACAGAGTGGGAGGAGGGGCTAAGCTCCACAGCCACGGCTCTGAGATGGCAGCCACAGCCTCGCCAAGCTGTGCCCTTTTGGAGGTTGTCCTTGGTGGGAGGAGCTGATGAGGGAGCAAATATCCTTCCCAAGGTCACTGCAGGGGAGGCCCTGCTTAGACTGTCCCTCTCCATTTTCTGTGCCTTGGGAACAATTTAAAGCCAACTCTACACAAGCCAAAGGCTTTGGTTCCAACCTGAGTCTGGCCCTCCCCTCATTTGCTCCTCTGTGGCCCACATACTGCAGCATCTCAGCGACTCCAGAGGTCACCACCTCATCCCTCTTATCCTTGAGAAGAGCCCCCATCCCTTCCAAATCCAGAGTGAGCAGACATGTGGTGTGTGTGTCCCTCTAGCCCCATGAGCTTAAACACATTCCTGAGCCTGAGCAGGACCCAGGAATGACTCAGGCTTCAGAAATGTGCAATCGGATCCTCGTCACTTGAGGGGCGAATTCCTAAGGTGAGCAGTTAGCAGGCCAAGCCAAGAAGCCCTGGATCAGCCTCTGCATCTCTCAAGGAGAGCCAGGGGTCTGGACTGGCTCCAGCAGAAACTACCTCTTGCCATTGCCACCTCTTGCTTCTGCTCCTCCCCTGCTGACCCTCAGAGCCTTATGCAGTTGGGGGGATGGTGGTTCAGGGGTAGAAGGGGTGCACAATGGCCCCCATTCCAAGTGCAGGTTCAGTGCTCAGAAAGCTGGAGCAGGCAGGCTGAGTAAGCAAGGGCAGGAGGCTGGAGCAGAACTGTGGCGGGGACCAGCACACCCCAGTCCTTCCCCAGCCTATTCCCTGAGCAGTGGGAGGAAGAGATGCCTCTAGATCTAGGGCAAATAGAACATCTCTCTCCTGCCAGCATGGCTGGGCCATGGCCTACTGGCCTCCCCAGCACAGCCTCTGGGAAGCTGACTGCTTCCTAGAAGCAGCACCAGGAAGGGTGCAGCTCCACGTTATCTACACCCCACCTGGCCCAGCCTAGGCCAGGGGGTCTCTGGGGACACAGCCCTATGCCCTCGCTCAGTGCCACAGAGCAATTTAATAAGGAATCTCTTACAATCGCAGAAGAAATCCCACATCTATTGGCTCTGAGGGTGACCCTATTGCTGGAGGGTCAAAACACTAATTATGCCCGAGTCTGTGAGCCTGGCACCAAATATGGTGACATTCGGAAACCCGGAGCCATGGGACACAGATAGCAAATGCCATCTCCATATATTTGACAGTGCGCAGGTGCTGTGCTGGCCGGGTCCCAGGAGTGACCTGCCTTCCAGGTGATCTCAGACCAGTCAGGGAGATCATGACCCTGACAGCACGGTCCACTGAGCACTGGCAGGACCGAGCCCCAGGTGTCACGATAAGAGGCTCCCCTGAGGGCTTGGAGGCCACACTGAGGCCCAACATCTGAATACCCTTCCTCTACTGGGGGACTCACAGGGACGGAGGAGAGCCCAGGTCCTCCCACCATGAGAGATGATGTGGGCTGGTGCCTCCTCCCCACTCCTTGGCCACAGTGATAAGACATGGGCTTGACCCGCTGGCCCCTTCTCTCTGGACTTTGAAACTCCCAGGCTTCAGGGAGAGGTGCTGAGAATTGGTGGGGCTGCAAGAATTCAAGAATCCAGCAGCGTCCCTCCAGGGGTGACAGGTCCAGGTGCACCGCCCCCATGGTGAGATCCAACTGCGCCCCTCCCTGGTTCCTGCCTGGCTCTCCAGCCTTCCTGATAACCCAGTAAGCTGCCCCATATCCTTTCATTACAATCCTTTTCTATGTGAGTTAGCCAAAGCTGGTTTCTGTGGATGGCATCAGAAGGTGAAGTGCAATGGGACAAACTGTGCCCAGGCTGGGGGCCTGAGAAACCCTGTTCAGGACAGCTCAGAGGGGTTGTTCAGAAGTGAGGGACTACAGTGCATGGCACATGCCTGCTCCAGCACCCCTCCTTGCTCAGGAGCTGAGCAGAGGCTGGGGGTGGCTGAGGGTCTTGGTTCTGGGTGGAGGGCGGGCTTGGGCTCTCAGGTTAGGCTGAGTAGCAGGTAGGCCCAGGGTGTGAGGAGGGTGTTCAGGCAGCCCCAGGGCCTGGTAAGTGGCAGAGGGTTGGGACTCCTCTTGGCCTGGCTGGAGCAGGCAGGCTTGTAGGCACTGGAGGCTCCGACCCTGCCAAGAGGGTCCCTGCCTGGGTCTGAACCCCTCAGGGAAGAGGAGACCCAGCACAGTGGGCGTTTGTTCCTGTGTGACACTCTCCTTCCCTGGAGCAGGATGAGCTGAGCCCACCGAGCTGAGGTCACGTCTGCCCCATGACAATCCTCCCACTGTCCCTCAGTTGGGACATACAGAGCCATCCCAGTTGCCCCTTAGCTGATCTCCTAGATGCCTGTGAAACCCGAGTGGAAAGAGGGTGGGTGGGGTCCCCTGATGCCAAGGACGGGGGTGCAGAGCAAGGGACCATGATGTAATGGGCTGACATGAGGGGGAGGAGTGCCTGTCTCTGGGGACCTCTCAGCTAGAAATGGAGGAATTCAATGACTTCCTCCCCACACCAGACATCTGCAGAGCACTCTCAGAGCCTGCTACCCCCACCCCTCCCTCACTTATCTGTGCTGCCTGAGAGGCTCACCCTCCCCTCAGGACATCTCTTCCCTACCAATCTCTCTCAGCCACCCCCTGCACACTCCAGTAGACCAGTCCCCAGCTCCATCCATGTCAGCCCTCCTTCTAGAGGCTCTGAGCCCTGGAAGGCTGTGCTGAGCTTCCAGTGGCTCTGAGCACAGGAAGCTGTGTCTCTCAATGCTGTTCTACCCTGCCTGGGGCTTCACTTTCTTTTCAGCGGAATGGGAGCCTTCACCTCCAGGAAGGCAGGCCACAGTGTGGTGGTCACACCCTGTATAAATCCTTCCCTTGGTGTGGGGGCACCAGTGACTTATTTCTAACCAACAGAATCTGACAAAGGTGAAGGGATTTTGCAAATGTAATTGAGGCCCCAAATCAGTTGATTTTCAGTTAATAAAAACAGACTATTTTGTACAGGCCTGGCTCAATCAGGTGAAAACCCTTGTAACAGGGACTGGGCTTTTCCTGAGTTGAGTACCTCTCCTTGCAGGCTTGATGGAGTAAGCAGCTAACTCACCAAAGCCCACCTGGTAAAGGCCAGAGGCAGCCTCTAGAACCTGAAGGTGGCCTACAACTAGCAGCAGAAAAGCTAGGGCCCCCATCACACAGCTGCAAGGAAGTGCATAGGTGGAAACAGATTCTTCCTCACTTGAGCCTCCAGATGAGATCACAGCCCAGTTGACACCTTCATTACAGTCTTGTGAGACCCTGAGCAGAGGATCGAGGTAGGCTGTGCCCAGCCGACTCAACCACAGAAACTGTGAGACAATAAAGGAGTGTTGGCTGGGTGTGGTGGCTCACGTCTGTAATCCCAGCACTTTGGGAGGTCGAGGCAGGCAGATCACCTGAGGTCTGGAGTTTGAGACCAGCCTGGGCAACATGGTGAAACCCCATCTCTACTAAAAATACAAAAATTAGCCAGGCGTGGTGGTGCACACCTGTAATCCCAGCTACTTGGGAGGCTGAGGGAAGAGAATTGCTTGAACCCGGAAGGCAGAGATTGCAGTGAACCAAGATCACACCACTGCACTCCAGCCTGGGTGACAGAGCAAGACTCTGTCTCACAAGAAAAAAAAAAGGAAAAATAAATAAATAAATATTTGTTGTTTTAAGCTGCTAAGTTTGTGGTAATTTTTAATGCAACAATAGAACACTAATACAGACAGTGAGATAAATGGAAGGCTTTGGAATGTCAGGCTGGAGCTTGGAGAGGGAGTGGATGTCCTGACTTCTCCAAGATCAGAACCCTGATCCAAAGCCCCCATCAGGCCAGAGGCAGCAGCTGGACAGTGGGCATGCTCTGAGACTGAGGACTGGAGCTGGGCCGGGTGTGACAGCCTGCACTGGGGCCTGTTTTCCAACTTTTGCTGAAGAGATCCTGCTCTTTGGGAAGGGTGTTGTCTGGAGTGCATGCCTGATAAGGTGGCATCTACATGGGACACCAACCTGGGGCTGTGCCTTCAGCAGTGGTATCCTTGGGTCTGGGCTAATATCCATGGGGTGAGTTCAGCAGGCATGGGACTTTTGTTCACAAGGTCCATGGACACTGAATTTAAATATTGGTTTTCAAGAATAACTTCCAGGTTGCTCATCACTTGTCTGCCTGGGTGTTTACTTCTACCAGCAGCTCCTGAAGGTTTCTTTTACCCCCACTTCCTTGTCAGCACTTGATATTATCTGACTTGGTAATTTTTGCCAATCTCATGAGTGTAAAGGAGAATCTCACTGTTTTAATTTGCATTTCTCTGATAACTAGTGAGGTTGACAACATCCTCATGAACTTGTTAGTCATTTAGATTTCCCCTTCTGTGAATTCTTTTTATAGCCTTTGATTCCTTTAAACAAATTAACTTTTGCTCCCCCACCCCCTCGGAAGTCTCTTTACTTTTCTTTTTTTTTTTTTTTTTTCCTTTTTTTGGAGACAGAGTCTTGCTCTGTCACCCAGGCTGGAGTACAGTGGCACAATCTTGGCTCACTGCAACCTCCGTCTCCCTGGTTCAAGCAATTCTCCTGCCTCAACCTCCTGAGTAGCTGGGATTACAGGTGCACGCTGCCACGCCTGGCTAATTTTTTGTATTTTAGTAGAGATGGGGTTTCACTGAGTTGCCCAGGCTGGTCTCAAACTTCTGAGCTCAGGCAATCCACCTGCCTCGGCCTCCCAAAGTTCTGGGATTACAGGCATGGGCTACCGTGCTTGGAAGTTTCTAAAGGCCTCCAGCTTGTTTGAAACCCAAGGGCAGGCCCTCAGCCTTGCCTTGCTTATTCTTGCATCTCTGCCCAGCCTAGCCACCAGGCTCTGTGCCCCTGCTCCAGTCCTTGCCCCCTTGGGGCTGTGTCCCTGGGTGTGGGCCAAATTCTGGGTAGACTGTGGGTGTGAGTTCAGGGAGTTTCTGCCCTGGATAAGGGTCTGTAGATTAGGATAGAAACAGATCCACAAACAAAACATTTTTACTTACATTTTAAGCCTAGGAGGAAGAGAGAAGTGGGAAGGAAAGATCACATGCAGAACCTTTGTAGGTGCAAGGCCTGAGCCTGGAACTTTATGTGCCTTATCTTAGGTCGTCCTCACAATAGCCTTGTCTTTTTTGAATGATTTTCTCCATTTGAAAAATGAAGACACAAGAATCAGTGAGTCTTGGAGACCCATAGCTCAGAACCCAGGTTTTCTGCTTCCCAGCCAGGCCCTGGTCCTGGAGGGAGGGTATTCCCATGGGACTTGTGAGTGGGTGACTTGGTATTGGTTTTCCTCTTGTCACAGGGTCCCAGGCAGCTCCGTGGGCCCCCACCTCCCAGAAAGTGTATGGGTTATGGAGGACTAAGGAGAAAACACAAATGACCCCATTGAGCCTGGTATGCCGGGGGGCTTCCAAGGCAAACAATGGTTCTCTGTGTCTGGTTTCTCTGAGGGCCGGAAGTCTCCAATGCGTGGCCGACAGATGAGTCATGCAGGATATCTCCTGGGCCCAGCTTTGTTGTGCCGGAGGATCTTTCGGCCCAGCCTGAAATGGCAGATGATCTCATCAGGCTGGATCTGGGAAAGCCCTGTCTCTCGAAGCCCGGGTAGGCTCACGGCCCACTAACAGCCAGGGGGCTGGATGCTGTGGCCTTGAGACAGTTCCCGGAGGCGCCCTATCGATGCTGGGCAGCTGCCGCCAACCCTCAGCCAGCTCGGATGGAGCCAGCCTGGAGGAAAAGGTTCCTGTGCTCATGGAACCCAGGGAAACCCCCGCTTTGTTCTCTCTGGACACAGCACGTGTCTGGTGGCCGCCCAGCCTCAGCTGTGTCCTGTAGAGTTTCCTGGACTCAACAGAAGCCCCCAGATGAGTACATTAGGAGTGCCCCAGGGACGACTGACCTGAGACCAGAAGGAAGTCAAGGGCTTCAGTGGCCACCAAACCTGGCTCAGCCTGTGAGGCTTGGGAAGGGACAAGGCCAGACTTTCCACTTGGCTGGCTTCAACAGAGGTTTCAGAAACAGCCTTGTAGTACTGAGGCTATTTTTAATGTTTTGAACCTGGACATTGCTGTTATTGTTGATGTTTCATGTACACCCCACTGGTTGATACAGAGCATGGCTCCAGAGTCACAGCCACACACCCAGGGACTCTGGCCTTGAGCAAATTACTTTCCCATTCTGAGCCTCAATTTCCTTCCCCGTCGAGTGCAGGTGGCAGTACTGCTCCCAGGGCTGTCATGAGCATGTAGGAGATTGCCTATACCCAGTGCCTCACTCACGGCCAGCCCTCAGTGAATGGTGGTCCTCTCTCTTCATTCCTTTTGAGCTTTGAAGAGGTTCTTGGCTGGGCATCTATTCTTATTCACCTCCCAGAGGCTCTGGCCTGAACATGTTCCCCGGGAACACCCACCTTTCCTCCGGATATAGGTGGTGTGTGGGGCTGCCTGTGAGAGCCTCCAGGCAAGAACTGCCCCGGTTGTCCAAGGGCCAAAGATGGTGTCATTACCGCCCTCAGCTGGGGCTCTACTTCTGGTTGGTTACCATGGTGAGCAACTTCTCAGAGGACAGCCCAGGGAGACATGCTAGGGTAGAGCCTCAGGGCCCAGGTAATAGGTGTGGAGCTCTGCCCTGAAAACCATGGAGACCAAGTCTCCTCCTATGAAGACTGCATCCCATCCCGCCTCTGAGGGCAGCCCTGGAGCCACTGAGGAGCCACAGGTAGGATGCTAGGCACTGGTCAAGAGAAGCTGTTCCCACCCCCCACCCTGTGCCACTCTCCGGAGCCGCGAGCCTGCTTCCTTCACCCCTTGCCAGGGATCAGCAAGTTGCCTGAGGGGACATAATGCAACTTGGAGTGTTCCATGCCAGAGGCCCCCAGCCGGCTGGATCATGATGAGACATCAGGCACATTACTCAGTCTTTGCAGATCCATGGCCCCCGGCCACAACCTACTCAGCTATGAAGGGAGTTGAAGTCACACTGGACAGGCTTGAGGAAGGAATGCCTGAGGCAGGCCTGGAAATGTGTTTGCAGGTGGTTCTGATACATCAGCAAATGAATCACTGATCTGATCAGTGTAACAGAACCCTGGAAGCCCAATCCCTATCCAGCCCCAGTGCCGGGGAGTGTAGCTTAGATGATACTCCCTCATACTATAATCTGCTGCTCCAAGAATGCAATCTAGCCTGAGGTTCAGGCCTGAGTTGGTCTGGCCTCTGCTGGCCTCCATCTCTGGACCCTCTCTCCCTCCCAGGCTCCAGCCACAGACAGGCACTCTTACGCTCCCAGATGGCGGTGCTGGGAGGTGCCCCTCACCTTGGGCCTGGAGGCTCTTTCTTGCTATGCCCCTGGTGGAGCTGGGGGGACACCTCCAAGCCACTAACATGTCACAGGAAATGCAGGGAGACAGGAAGCTTGTATGGTCTAGAACTTCTCTTTGGGAGATCACTGCACCTGGTTCAAAGGAAGCCCTGGAGAAGGCCCTTGGGGCAAAAGTTAGAACCCCAAGAATCATGCTCTGCCCCAGCCAATGGTTGGGAAGCTTTTTAAGGCGTCCAGGCCTGCTAGCCTTGGGTCTTTCTGAAGGGCTTGGTTTGGGCTGGGGCTGAACCTCCTGGGTCCATCAGGAGGGTCCCCCTTTCCCACCCTCTCCCCACTCAGCTCCCAGGCCCTCCCCGATATGGAAATATTGACTCAATTGTACATGAATATCAGTGTGTCATGCCGCCAGTCCTTAATCTCCCTGGAACCCCAAGTCCTTCACTTGCCCTGGGTCACCCCACATCTCCTTCTAGGCCCAGTGACAAGCCCTTGTTTACTCTGAAAACCCAAGTCAAACGGCAATTCCCTTGTAAACTCTCTATAAATTTCCTTGTAAATACTCTTCCCAAGTAAATTCCCAGGGCATTCCCAAGAACCATCCATCCTAGACATCCCAAGGGGAAAAGATTTGTAAGTGGGAATTCTGTTCCCCATCATTTGTTTGCCACTGACCAAAAGGATATGACTAGGTGTCCTTCAATTCTTAGAAAGCAACTGCTTCTATACGTAACCGAAACAGAAACAGAAACTTCAGCCAGCATTATCCCTCTGGTGATAAGTTCAGCTTCCGGGAGGCAGGCAAGACCCAAGAAATAGTGTAGACTCAGTGTGACAGGTCAACTTCCATTTCTGTTGTGGAATAAAAAGTCCCCAGACCCCAGATTGTGGGCCCCATTGAGGGTACCATTCAAGGCCTCCGTCTCTCACAGAACTTCTGGGGGTAGCAGTATTTGTTGGCACCTGCATATGCCAGGCACTTTACAGTACAATGAGGGAGGTGATCCTGTTCCCACTTTAGAGAGAAGGTCGTGTAGCTAGAATGTGGCAGATTCCAGCCCTACTCTGATATTTTCAGGCTCTAGACTAGAGCCTCAGGGAGGTCTCAGGCCAGGGAGGAGATAAGACTGCAAAGCATGGAAATTGGGAAGCCTGAGCTAAGCCCTCAGCGGCAGGAGGAGCCGTACTGGGCAGGCCTCTCAGAGGAGGTGAGGTTCCGGCTGGTTCTCTGAGGACAGGAAAAGAGGAGGAACACGTAGAGCCCATATGAAGGAAACAACTGAGGCAAAGAGTGGGCAGAAAGAAACCTCACATAGCCGGGTGCAATGGCTCACACCTATAATCCCAGCACACTTTGGAGGCCGAGGTAGGAAGATCACTTGAGCCTAGGAGTTCAAGACCAGCCTGGACAACACGGTGAGATCCTATCTCTACAAAAACTAAAAGAAAACTAGCTAGTCATGGTGACATATACCTGTAGTCCCAGCTACTTGGGAGGCTAAAACAGGAGGATCGGGAGATTGAGGTTGCAGTGAGCTGCGATCGTGCCACGGCACTCCAGCCTGGGAGAGAACAAGACCCTGTCTCAAAAAAACAAAACAAAACAAAAAAAAGATGGAAATGGGTGGGACAGGTTTTTCAGGTCCCCCTCCCCAGCCTCCTCCCCCCATTGCCTGTCAGGAACTTCTCAAGCATTCATTTTTATAAATAGCTACCTTTTAAAAAGCAACTCCTTATGTGTGAGTATCAAGGCCTAACAGTCACTCACATTGTAAATTAATTTCCCAGCTGCTCCTGTCCTCCCTTGCTGGGGTAGCCTGAAGGCGTGGGGTGGAACCAAGGAGACAGAAGAGTTGCTGCCAGGCCCCCGTGTGGAAGAGCCCAGGCACATGGGCCAGGCCCATGGGTAAGGAATGCTAGGCCCTGCGGCACAAACCTGGAGAGGGGAGGAGGCAGGAGGCACACTGTGGCTTTCCCCCCAGTGCCTGGCCCCTCACCTGGCATGTGGTGGGGCCTCCAGGGATGCTTCAAGAGGGACTTACTACCCTTTGGGAGTCTAAAATATGTGGGCAGAGTGTGTGGCTGGGCAGCCAGGGAACTGGGCTGCATATTGAGACCAAACAGCGTCTTAGAGTGTCAGAGCTAGAGAGGAAGGGGTCGGCCCTTTTTGGTATTTTCTGATTGTCAGAGTCAGCTGATGGGTCGAAATAAGCCCAGGAGGCTTTGGACTAGGGCTTCCAGGCTCAGGGGTTGACACTATGTGTCTCTGGCCTTCCTGTCCCTAGCCGTGCCTGTCCGGGCTGCGGCCCTGATTCAGGTAAATGTCCCACCAGGCTCCTCACCCTTGGAACGAGGCCTAGAGCTCAGCAAATGCTTCCCTTGAGGGTGTGAATGGCCACAGGACAAAACTCCAGAGCCCATTGTTCCAAAAGTTCCAGAGAAATCCAAACAAATGCCCAACAACAATATGGGGGTGAGTAGCAAGTGCAGAAAAGTCCCGGGCTTTGTCCTTAGGCATCCAGATGTTTACGTTGTCCGCATTAATGAGCTAGGAAATGATTCTTTTTACGCCAGTAATAACAACCACTCCTATGTTCTCATTTAATCCTGGCAAAAACCAAGTAAGGCCAACATTATCATCCCAGTTATACAGAGGAGGGGATTGAGGCTCCAAGAGGACCCCTGATTTCCCCACAGTTCCACGGTTAGTAGATAACCACGCTGGGACTTGAACCCAGGGTCCTGACTTCTCTCCTAGCTCAGTTCAGTGGATCTGCTGCCCTCATCCAGGGACAGGATTGGCTTCCAATGTGGATGCAGCAGATAAGGAAGCAGACCCCTGTGAAGTGTCCAGGAGGCCAAACTTGCCCAGCACTCCCTGCCCGGGGGCTGCTGGGGGAAGCCAGGTACCCACTGAACAGAGCTGGCCAGGTCACTGTCATCTCATCCACCGAGGCTGACCATGCTTTCTGCTATATAGTCACTCATTTTTCCTGGCCATGCAGCACTCATTCCTTCCCAGTGATTCCCTGGCCCTCCAGGGCTGTGAAATGAGGTATGCCCCATGTCTTCCTCTCCCAGCCCAGCTCAACCCTGCTTGCCAAGCCTAGGGCCCTTTGCAGTGGTGGGAAAAAGGAGGCAGCCATGGATAAGACACTTGCGGAAAGTTAGCAATTGACTGAATCTCCTAAAACACTACAAGATTTTCATGGGCTAATATCTTTAGCAGAAAAAGAAAAATTGCTGAACTCATAAATTGTGATTTTGCATGCTCATCTATTTCCAGAGCGCCTTGCTAGATAACTAAGAGCTTGTTCTTTGATTATGGCCATTTAGTAAATGGGATCTAACAGGCTTGTTTTGAGTCTCACAAGTCTTGCAGTTTGCACCAAGAAGCTGTCTGTTCCAGCGCTTCCATCTGGCAGATGGCCTCACTGTGATGCACTCAGAAGTCAGGAGAACCGCAGTATCAACAGAAGCACAATTAATCAGTGCAATTGTTTTCCCTGCTGTGAACATGACACTTCCCTGGGTTTTTGAGGGCAACCCACACAGGAAGGACCTAGTTTTGCATTCTCTATGGCATTCAAAACCATGTTGAGTGTCCAAGAAGCTTTTGTTTCTGACATTGGTCTTCCTGTTCATTCTCTATTTCCCTGAAAACACTGCTGCAGCCACCAACCAGGCCACCATGCAGGGCAGCAAAGCGCTTGGCCCTCCTTGCCCTGGTGGGGATGGCGGTGTTGTGTCTCACAAGGAGCCTGAAGTTACCTCGAGGTCAGCACCGATGAATGGTCCTGACCGGAGGCTGTCTGGATTCCGGGCTTTGCTAATTGTTATTTTTATGAGAAAATTACTTGTTTTTGTTCCTTGCAGGCCAGAAGAAGGAAAACAACTTAAACTAGTAGCTGAACAGGAAGGGGAAGCCCATAGCTCCCTAATGAGTTATCAGCTGAGAGCTGTGGATTTGTGGAGCCTCTGGAAGCAAAGGCCCAGCAGGCTGTGACTCCTTTAGAGCTGTTGGCCCAGCCCGAGCCAGGCCTTTTTTGGGAACCTGTGAATCTTAGGTTTTCAGTCTACAAAATGGCAACTCAAAACCTGCTGAATTATGTGAGCCTGAGGATTAAAAGCAGTCAGGGGCTTGTGGGGGGGGGTCTCCCTGGGAAGAACAAGTAACAAAGAGACTCAAAGTACCATGGGTTGGGGTGGAGACAGAGGACCCCATGGTTAAAGAGGAGAGGATGGTTTAAACACAGAAATTTATTCTCTCACAGTTCCGGAGGCCTGAAGTTCAAATCCAAGGTGTCGGCAGGCCCATGGTCCCTCTGAAGGCTCTCGGGGAGAATGCTTTGCCCCCTCTAGCTTCTGGAGGCTCCGGGCATGTAGACCTACCCTAAATCCAGGAAAGTCTCATCCCAAGACCTTCAGCTTAATTATATCGGCAAAGACTGTGTTTCCAGATAAGATCTTGTTCCCAGGCACCAGGGGTTAGAACTTGGACATATCTTTTGAGTGGACACAATTCAACCACTACAGTGACATTTACAGATTCCAGGGATTACAGTCTGTTATCTTGGGAGTACTTTTGGTAGTATCCTGCCTACCACATTCTCTATGTTGTGGTGGCTACCAGTAGGCTGTGGCCCTGGGGACCACAGAGTGATGGGCTATGCTGGCAGACAGAAAGGCTGCCAGGCCCCTCTGCTCCCATGGGGCTTGGCAGGGAGCAGTTAGAAGTGCAAGGAGCACAGCTGCAGCCCTGCAGCAGGGGCCACCTATGTGCCTGTCCACAGATTCCTGAGCAGGCCCAGTGACCCCCAAACAGATGGGAAGGACAGGCTGGGAGCTGATCCCCGGGCTCCAGTACCCTGAAGAGACAGGGGGAAGGAGCCTCTGAAGGTTATAATAATCACTGCCATTTATTGAAGACTTTCCATGTTCGAGGTACTGTTCTTCATTATGTAACTTAATCCTTATTTATAATTCTAACCATTTTACAGACAAGGATACTGAGGCTCAAAGAGCTTTCGTAACCTGACCGAGATCTCACAGTTAAGTGAAAGAAAACAAAATAAGAACTCAGGTTGGCTGGAGGACAAAGTCCTTGGTTTTTCATGACATCATGCTGTCTCTCTGTGTAACAAACTTAAAGTTCTAAATCGCCAGCATAGGGTGGAGTAGGGTATGGGGAGATGACTCCAGAGTCCTGGGGCTACACGAAGACCTGAGTCAGAAGTCTCTGTAGCCCCATAGCCTGTGTCATCAGGGACGGAGGAAATGTTCTGATAGGAACAGAGGAAAAATGGCCTCAACCTAGAAATCTTGGTGTTCTGAGCTGGAAGGAGGCAGCAGAGCCTGGGAAGAGCCTGAGCAGAATCATATGAGGGGTTGGCAGCAGAGCCAGGCCTGAGCCCTGCTTCCCAGCCTCTCCCCTGGGCCCGCCCTGCCCCTTCAAGGAAAGACTTCAGAACCAAGCCAGCTCTTGAGCCATCAGAAAGGAAAGAGTGCACGGGGTAAAACCAGAAGCCTCGGTCTCAGTCCCAGCCCTGGCTCTTAGCTCTGTGACTTTAGATATGACTCAACCTCTCTGAGCCTGGAGTCCTTGGAAATAAGATGAGGCAAGAGCGGGGCAGGCCCGCAGGGATCTGAGAGAAGGCGGAATCTCCAGTCCTGGCCTCAGTACTCCGGCCTGCTGGAGAAGAGCAGGCAGGACCATGTCACCTGAGTGGCCTGCATTCTGGCCCAGTCCTTTGGGAGTGGCACTGGGGAGGTGGCAGTCTCCATTTTGAGCTCATGAAGTGGCACCTGATGTGAGCAGGTGTACCTGGGGCACTCAGCAGGCTCCAGGGAAAGACTCCTGGGGGAAGCTCTGGTGAGCATGGGCCCAAGGCAGGGGCACAGAAGTACCCATGGGCCAGGATGGGGGCCCCAGCAGGTCCAGGAGGCTGGAGGGAGTAAGCAGTGGGAAGGTCTGTCTCTGCTGCTGTCCCTTCACCTCAGGAAGACCAATCCCAGGCATCCGAGGCACGCTGTTTTTCTAACCGATGGCGCCAGTCTGTTTGGCCAATGACCTTCAGAGGGAACCAGGGCAATAAAGTTGAAAATGCCGAGGCACAGGAAAAAGGACACAAAGGCGAACAATGTGGGGAGTGTTCGGCAGGAAGAGAGGGAACAGGCCCGGGCTGCCTCTCAGGCCTCTGGCTCCAAAAGTCTGGAGGTGCATGGGGTGGCCCCAGGGCCCAGGCTGTGCTGTGAGAGACGGGCCTCTGATAGGGCTGGGTCCCCAGCCTAGAGCTTGCTCCCCAGCCTAGGCCAGGGTGGAAAAACGCAGAGGGAGCAAGGCTGGGGGAAAGGCCTGACAGAATGGAGTGCAGCCTAAGGAAGGGGGTGCTGGGGTACCGTCAAGGAACAGCCATCTTCAGACTTGAGCCTTCGGTTTTGTCTTTTCCTTTAAGGGTAAAGTCTAGCAAACACTAAGCCTCAAGGCCTGGGCTATGTCTCAGAGGAGCGGAAGAAGATGGGGACCCTGTCCCAGAAGCCGGACCCTCCCCAGTGTCCTCACTCCCCCATCTTAGGTCTTCCTCATCTCTCTCCCTGAGTTCTGCAATCCTTCCCAGCCCTCTCCTGGCTCCCTAGTGCCTTTAGGATAAAATCCAAGCGCCCAGCCAGCATTTGAGGCCTTCCATGACCCTGCCCAGGGTTTTCTGGCCTCAGCCCGAGAGAAGCAAGCCAAACGGTGACCCTTTATGCAACAGACCCTGCTGCCCTCCTGGAAGTCACACCCCCAAACTCCTCCAGCTCAGAGACCAACTTGCTGCAAGTCTCCAGGCCTTGCTGGCTTGCTCCTCTTTCTGAGACACCGTTTCTTCTCCTCCTCCCCTAGCAGAATCTTACTAACACCTGGGAACTCACTTGGGCAGTTCTTGGGAACCACCCCTCGCTCTGTCAGCCTGGGTAGCCCCCAGATGTCCTCCATGGCCATCCTAGAATTATCATAAGGCGATTAGACAGTTACCCATCTCTCTCCCACCATCCTGAGCTCTTGGGGCTGCAATGGAGACTCCCTTTTGTCTTTATACCCATGGCCAAGTTCAGCTGCCGGGCGACATCAGGCACCAATGAGCCCGGCAGCTAGGAAAGACATGATCAGCAGGACTGACAGTGGCCTTAGGCTCAGCCGCAGCAAGCAGGTGCCCAGGGAGCATTTGTGAGATGCATGAGCCCAAGAGCTCAAGTTCAGCAACCTGGTGGCAATCATTTGAAGGCCACAGAATGGAAGGAAGGTGTTTTCCCTGCTCTAGCATTGTATAAAGTTGGAAAAATGTTTACCCCAGGAGTCAGCAGATAGTGCTTTAAAACGGAAGCAGGACTCCATATTCTGGTGTCCCAGCCTAAAATAAGGGGAAAAAAACCTCTCTTTTCAAACATTTCCATGAGAAGAGGGTGCTGAGGATGAAAGGAGTAGGCTCTGGGGTGTCAAAAGCCCCGGAATTGCTTGTGGCCAGGGTTAGGGGAGTGGACTGATTCAGGTGGGGGCCGGGTGCAGCCCGTTGCATAAAGGATCAGTGTTCAGTTTGCTTCTCTCAGGCTGAGGCCAGAAAAGCCCTTGGCAGGGCTGGGGGCAGCCAGACAGACTCCTGTGAATGACCAGGAGGAGGATCCTGATCCCAGGGAGGGAGACTGTAGGGGACTGGGGAGCAGCACCTGCCTGCCTTTTCTGGAAAGTAGAGAGAGGCGGCAGGGGCAAATGTGAAGCAGGGCAAGGTTCAGGGAATGTGTGAGTCTTGGGCTTCCTGGATACTCTAAAACTTAGCCCACAGCCTGGCCTGTGACTTGAGGTCCCCTGTGCCCGACTCCAAGGGCACAGGCCAATGATTGGGAGACTCACTGGGGTCAGTGGAGTCGGAGGATCAAGAGGACACTGGGAACCAGTGGGGCTGGTGACTGAGAGAGGCATGGCCGTGGGCTTGTTGGTGGACTTAGGGGAAGGGTTGCCAAGTAAAATATTGGTTACATTTGAATTTCAGATCAATGAATTTTTTTTAGCCTGAGTATGTTTCAAATATTGCCCGGGAAATACTTAGACTAAAATAAGAATTTGTTGTTCATCTGAAACTCAAATTTAGTTGGGTATCTGATATTTTTATTTGTCAAATTTGGCCACCCTATGTAGGAGTCAGCCTGTTCTGAGAGGCAGCCACAGTCTGTCCACAGGCCCAATTACAGCAGACGTTTCTAAAACAACAAAAGCCCCAGCAGCTTGCAGAGAAAAACAAAATACGTAACTTCCTGAGGACACGTTATTGTCTGAAGGTGGAAGTCTGCGATTTTGAAGGAAAAAACAAAAAGTTTTCTTCTAAGGAAGAGTGAGTCACAGACAGGCTGAACATGTTTCTCTGGCTTTTGGGGGTGGTGGGATATGGGCCTCCCTTTCTCTCCTCTCTCCTGCCTCCATTCTTTCGGCTACCCTGGAACAAGGCCCAGGCGGGCTGGGCTGGGCTGTGGCTGAGCTGTAGGGCCACTGTCAGTCCTGCTGATCATGTCATTCCTAGCTGCCGGGCTCATTGGTGCCCGATGTCGCCCAGTACTCTGCTTACCCCAGAGAGTCTGCAGCCCACTGGGGCCTCAAGCCACAGAGCAGGCTGTGGGCTAAGCTTTAGAGTGACCAAGATGGCCTCGAGGGCAATCTCCTCGCCAGCAGTAGAGAGGTGCAGGTGCATCCCTTGGGAGGTCCCAACTGAGCTCTGGGACTCAGAGCTGGGAGAGGCTGCCAAGATCTGCCTGTCCCTCATTAGGTGGGAACTCTTCGAGATAAGCGCTATGTCTTATGGTTCTCCATCCTGTCCCCAACACAGGGCCTGGCCTATCACAGTGAGTGTGGAATGGGATGTGGCCCAGGCAGCTGCCCAGCCCTGGGCCCTGAGCTCCTTCCAGGAGCTGCTGCCACAGACGGGCAGATGTGTCAGCATGGCTGGGCCACGTCAGGCCTGGGAGCCTCCTGATTTGGTTCCTGTCACCTCCTCCCTCACCTCCTGTCTAGTCCCCAGACAAAGGGCCCAGTTACAAGCCACAAGTCTGATCCTGTTGCTCCTCTGCTTAAAACCTGGCAGGGCTTCCATCTCACCCAGAGTGAATGCTGAAGCCTGGGGACGGCCCAGGCTTGGCCCCTTCCTCCATTACCTGCCCGGCTCCAGCTCCTAGGAACCCCCATCACGTGCTGACCCTGCTCTTCTTGCTGTTCCCTGAACAGACGTGTTTCTGCACTTGCTGCTCCTTTTTCCTAGAATGTTCTTCCCCAGGTAGCCACGGGACTCCTTCCCACCCTTCTCTAAGTCATTCCTGACCACGTGTGAGACTGCAGCCCCCTACCCCGCACCCCTCAGCACCACCTTTCTCCTCCTCTGAGGCTCTTTCTCCTGCTAGAACTGACTTGGGTTTGTGTCTGTCTCCGGCTAGAATGGCCCTGAGTATAGGGATTCATTTCTCTTTTGTTCTAGGCCCTTAGCTTCTAGGACAGTCTGAGCAGTCAGCAGGTCAGGGGTGGTGGGGGTGGTCCTGAGGCACTGAGCGGGCCCAGCCCTGGAGGAGCAGGTGAGGAGGGGGCTGGAGCTGCCCTCCTAGGGGACTGACTGTTCAAATGACCTCCAGAGAGCCCCTGGTGACGTTGAGTTCCCCCTCGGTGCTGGGGGCCAGCTGTGGGAGCCACATCTGCATCCATTGGAACTGCTCTCCTCTTTGTTGAAGCTGCTGCAAACCTGAGGTCAGGTTCCACTGGTATGGAAGGGACACTGTGTGTCCTAAGGAGGGAAGCTCAGGGACTGAGGTGAAAGGGCAAGGTCACAGGTCAGAGAGTGACCTTTCTAGCCTGCGGTCAGTCCTCTGGGCACAAAGGCAGCCTCTCCTGTATCTGCAGGAGCCTGGAGACTGTCTGGCCCCACAACATTCCAGGCATTCTTTGGGGTCCTAGTGGCCGGGGGCTGTGTCTGGAGGGGAAGTAGGTCTTTATGCCAGTGAGGAAGTGTCTGGCTGACCGCAGACCCCTTTGTTTGGCTGCCAGCACCACGTGCCTTCCTCAGGCCTCTCTGTCTGAACGAACTGACCAGCAGGGGCGAGGGTGGGTATGCGGACTGGGATACTTGGGGCCGGGCCCTCCTGTGGCCCTGCAAGCACAGAGCCCCTTGACTCCCCAGCGTCTGACTGGCCTGGCCTCAGGCAGCCCAGTAGGAATCAGAGTGTGAGGGCAAGGCTGAGATGTCCCCAGCTTCTGCCCCCTTGTTCTAGAAGCAGCACCTTACAGGGAATGTGGCTTGGCTGGTGGAAGGAACTTGAGTCCAGGGATCACCCATATTGACGTGAGTCCCATGCTGCTGCCACTTACTCAGTAACATCGAGTCAACTCCCAAGTCTCAGTGTTGTCGTCTGTAAAACGAACTAGTAATATCCATCAGATTGTTATTGACAGATTAGATGAATCTGTGTGGTGGCGAGCAGGGTGGCTTCTAGCACATGCAGGCACCCAATACCCATGACTTCCATGGTGTCAGAAGATTCTGAGAAGGGGACAGAGTGGGAGAAACTCAATCCTTGTTCTCAGGGGTTCAGGGGCTAGAAGGGTAGTGAAGGGACCTCCAGGAATGGGAAAAGAGAACCTGTCGGGGGCCAGGCGTGGTGGCTCACACCTGTGATCCCAGCACTTTGGGAGGCTGAAGCAGGCAGATCACCTGAGGTCAGGAGTTTGAGACCAGCCTGGCCAACTTGGTGAAACCCCGTCTCTACTAAAAATACAAAAATTAGCTGGGCGTGGTGGTGTGTGCCTGTAACCTCAGCTACTCGGGAGGCTGAGGCAGGAGAATCACTTGAGCCCAGGAAGCAGGGGCTGCAGTGAGCTGAGATCGCGCCATTGCATTTCAGCCTGGGTGACAAAAGCAAAACTCTATCTCAAAAAAAAAAAAAAAAAAGCCTGTGACAAACTCCGTCCCTGGCCTCCCAGCTGCCTATTGCTACAGCCAAGAGAGAGGTGCCTAGAGCTAGAGCCAGAGTGTAGGTGGCCAGAGTGAGCAGGTGATGCCTGCTCCTCCTTGTCTTCCTTGACCAGAGAGCCAGGGAGCAGGAGACCCAGTGTGACTCTGAGGGCTTCGGACACACAGGTGCTCAGGCCACTGGGGCAGAAATGCTGAGAGCTGGGAGTCACCCCACCCGGACCCACATACTACAGATCGCTGGGCAGTTCAGAGACTAGGCTGGGAAGGAGGTCAGCCCAAGCAGTGTCTGTGACTCCCTTAGAGCTGTACCCCGGCACAGGTGAGGGTGACGGGCAGTTATAAGGGAAACATCTTGAACTTTACTACAGGGGAATAAGTCTGGCTGCCAAAGGAAGGGCTCCCCAAGAAGTTAGCTCCCTGTCAGTGCCGGGATGGTGTGGAGCTGGTGAGCGTAGCAGGAGCTGCAGAGCCTCCTGTCCTGGGAAATGAGCTGAGAGTTCCTAGAGGGGCAGGGTGGGCCGTTTGCTAACTGCAACCTTGGTGGAGTTCGTTAAGCCCTTTCCTCATTAGTGAAATAGGGTTGTCATAACTACCATACCAGGAGGCAATGCGTACGCGGTAGCTAGCTCGGAGCGCTCAGCCGTGAATGATGGCCGTTCTTTTTCCATGGAAGCCTTGGCCTGTGAGGCAGCACATTCCAGTTCCAGCCCTGACTCTACATACCTCTCACTGCGCAGTCTCCAGCAGGGCTCCGGCTCTCTGGGCTGCTGCTGTCCCGCTATATCCCGAGAGGAGTGACAAAACCCTGCTCTGACCTGCCTGGTGGCTTTGGCTTGGCCCTGGAGAGCCCTCTCCCTATTGGTGGAGCAGGGTCAGAGGTTCCACATTCATCTTCTAGTGGGATGAGTGCAGCTGTTATTAGACGTACCCTAGCCGCAGGGTGTGCTGACTGTCCCACGGGGCGGGTTTGGCCTGCCTGGGAGGGGCTGTGCCCACCACCACCCTTTCCTAGTTTGTGGGAGGCTACAGATGCCTGCCAGGGTCAAGCTCCAGAGGAGATCTCCTGGGTATCCCTGGGTCAGGGTGTAGCAGGTGGCAGGGAGACCCACTCTGTCGAGATCATTAATTGTGGAGAGGGTCTGGCGGGGGACAGGGGATGGCATTCAGAGTGGTCCCTAGGCTGTGTGGGAAGTGGACAGGAGGGTCAGGAAGAGGGGCCACAGAAGTGCCTGGTCCATCTGGTGGAGGAGCCACAGTCTTGGGTGAGAGCAGGCTGTGGGGGACAGGGGGGCTGCTGCCCTGTGTGAGTGTGCAGCAATTGCACCCTGGGTATGGCCTCACCCCATTTTAACCCCTATACACAGCCTGGCACTGAGTTGGGGGCTAGCTCTGCTCTGGGCCTCCTAGTCTTAGGTCTTTGCTGGCTAACTGAGCCACAATTTTGTGTCTTCCCACAGAGACTGCTGGACCTGCTGCTGGGAAGAAGTGGGTAACCTGCTCTTGAGCTCCAGCATTTGGCAGGTTAAGGCCATGATCCCAGTCTGGGCTGTTGCTAATGTCCCTCTCCACTTCCTGAGCCCCCAAAGAACAAGGCAGAGCCTGCAGCACGATGCCTGCTTGTCTGTGATGCAGGAGGAAGTGATCAAGGGAGGCCGATGCCACCCTCTGAGTCCTGGTGGTGGAAGTTCTGCCTCTGTAGGTGCCTTTTCCACACAGCGTGGCAGTACCTCCATTCTCAGTGAGGAGGGACCCATAAAATGACTCTCCAAACACAAATAGAAAGACTATTTCTGGGCCAGGCATGGTGGCTCACATCTGTAATCCCAGCACTTTGGGAGGCTGAGGCGGGCAGATTACCTGAGATCAGGAGTTCGAGACCAGCCTGGCCAACAAGATGAAACTCCATCTCTACTAAAAATACGAAACTTACCCAGGCATGGTGGTACATGCTGGTAGTCCCAGTTATTCGGGTGGCTAAAGCATGAGGATCACTTGAATCTGGGAGGTGGAGATTGCAGTCAGCCAAGATCATGCCACTGCTCTCCAGCCTGGGGGACAAGAGTGAAACTCCATCTCAAAAAAACAAAACTCCATCTCAAAAAAACAAAAACAAAACAAAAAACCAGAAAGACTATTTCTGGAACTAGAAAAAGAATAAAGTGACAAGGAGTAAAGAAGAGATCAGAGAAGGAACTGGCTGGTCACCAGCAGCCCTGAGGGAGCCCAGAGCTGGAGGGCGGGCCAGCTGGGGCCACAGAGGCAGCTTCTGCTCCACGTGATGGAGGCTCTGTCGGAGTCACAGCCGTCCACCCTGCAGTGGACCGCCTGAGAGGTGGTGAGCTCCCCGTCATGATGGGAGCCCAAGCAGGGACTGGAAAGCACCTGTTAGAGAGACTGGAGGGGTTTCCAGCCTGCGGAAGAGCACAGCAGTGGACAAATTCTCACATGCTCTGTTGGCCCCAGATTCACTCCTTCGAGGAGCCTCCAGAGGGGCTGAGCAGCACTTCCTACGTTCACTCTGGACTTGCCGTCCTAGGATCCTAGGAGGCCTCCTTTTCCTATTCCAGTCCTCCTGGCTCTCCTCCCAGCTGATTAATAATATTATGCATGCGCAACTCATCACGTGTGTCACTGCTGGGTGAGACTACACTAAGTGGTTCCATTGGCCCATGCTTCCCAAACTCTAACAGCAGAAACCCCCTTGGGGTCTGATTCAGCAGGTCTGGGTGGGGCTTGAGATTCTGCATTTCCAGCCAGCTCTCAGGGGATGTCGATGCCACTGGTCCATGAACCACTTCGAAAAACAAAGCTGTAGCTGCCAGTGAGAGCCCTCTGGATTCTACTGCCAGGGTGGAGGGGTGGGCGAGTGTGAAGAAGCCTCCTGTGCAGGAATGGCAAAGGAATGGACTCAGTATTGACGAGCTTTGTGAAGCAGAATGAAGTCCAAATCTGCCACTCTCCATCTCGGGGACCGTTCCTCGTCTTCCCTGCTTGAGAAGCATAAGCCTGGGGTAGGAGGGCAGCTCCACCATGGTGGACCTCCCCCTGCCCGTCCACACCTGGCTCCAGGAAACTGCTTTTGCCTGTAGAAGCTCCTTATTGAGTCTGTGGACCAGTAGTGGCCCCATCAGACTACAGCTCATTGCAGGGGCCAGGCTGGGCCCTCATTGCTGGGGCTCTAACCTGAGGAGTCCCTCCTCCCCATCCCTGTTTGGCTGCTGACCACAGAGGCAACACTGTGCAGTGGCCTGCACTGGGAACCAAAGGCCTATGGCCCTTCCCTCTCTGGGCCTCAGCTTCCTCGTCTGTAATGTGTGGGTGCACTGGAGGCTCTCTTAGAGACATCTGGCTCTGCAAACACTGGTTCGGCCTTCTGGGGTTCAAAGCAGGTGAGGACGCAAGAACATGGCGGAGAGGCGAGCGTGACAAGTAGCCCTCGATGGCCCGAGCAGGGCAGGCTGGGTCCATGAGGATGCACACGGCTTCACAGTCTCTCTCTGCACTGAGGGTTCTCAGATATTTTTATGAAGGTTGGAGCCTCCTGGGCTGTGATTCATTAATGCAGCTGACGAAGATCAGCATCTTTGGAAATCACAGTGGGAAGCTGAGAAGGTTTCCGGGTGCTGGTGTCACGTATTGGGGAGAGGGGAGGTTGGTGGAGAGGGAAAGTGAGGATACATGTATGGGAGTGGGTAGGTATTAGGGATAGAGAAAACCAAAGTGTTTTTCTTTCTCTCTCACACAGCTCAACACAACGCTTCCGACACCAGAGGTGTGCGAGTTGTTTTCCCACCACCGAGGAACTCTCCGGCAGACACCAGCTGCCTGTCTGTCCTCGCTTTGAATTCAATTCTGACACTATCCCCCTGGAGACAACTTCTAGTCCCACAGGCTAAGGGCTCAGTCCCACAACACTGCCCCCTGCTTCAGAGGCCAATCGTGCAAGCCTGCATAGTGGCTTTCGCTTCTGATTGACTGTAAATCATGGGTTCCTGTGACCGCCTCTGCAGGTTCCATTAATTTGCTAGAGCAGCTCAAAGGACTTGGAAACACTTTACTTACGTTTACCCATTTATTATATTTTACTTTTATTTTATTTTTATTTTTTAGACACAAGGTCTCACTCTGTCGTCCAGGCTAAAGTGCGGTGGTGTGATCATAGCTCACTACAGCCTCAAATTCCTGGGCTCAAGTGATCATCCTGCCTCATCCTTCCAAGCAGCTGGGACTGTAGGCACACGCCACCACACCCGGCTAATTTTGTTTATTTTAGTAGAGATGGGGTCTTGCTATGTTGCCCAGGCTGGTGTCAAACTCCTAGCTTCAAGCATTCTTCCCACCTCAGCCTCTTAAAGTACTGGGGTTACAGGTGTGAGCCACGGTGCCTGACCTACCCATTGATTATAAACGATGTTACAGAGGAGTCCAGTGAACAGTCAGAGTTGAAAGAGATGCCTAGGGCAAGGCATGGGGAAAGGGGCGTGGAGCCTCATGCCCTGTCCAGGCGCATTCCCTCCCAGCACCTCCACGTGGTTAGCAATCCGGAAGCTCCCCAAACCTAGTCCTTTGGGGTTTTTATGGAGGCTTTATTACTTCAGTATGATTGATTAAATCATTGGCCATTGTTGATCAGCTCAACCTTCAGCCTCTCTTCCACCCCGGGAGGTTGGGCGCTAGGGTTAAAAGTCCCAACCCTGTAATCACGTCTTGTTCTTTCTGGTAATCAGCCCTCATCCTGAAGCTATGCAGGGGCCCCCAAGTCATGAGTCACCAGTCATCTCATTAGCATAAAAAGATACTCATCACTCTGGCAATTCCAAGGGTTTTAAGGAGCAGTGTGCCAGAAACCAAGAAGACAAAATATACATTTCTTATTACATCACAGTATCACAGCAGGGGTCCTGGGAGTGTGCATTTTGAGAGGGAGGGGCTTGGTGCTCAGGCAGGACCATTTGGCCACAACAAAATGTTCCAAGTGTTCTGGAAGAATGCTTGTGCATGCGTATGCATATGCATATGTGTGGGGGCGTGTGGGGGTGTGTGTATGTGTGTGCAGGCGGTGAGGGGTTGTATGTGTGTGATGGAGGAAAGCCAACAGAGACATTGTAGCATCATGGACAAGCCTCTGGGCCTCTCTTGCTCTAGCCCAGTAAATATCTGTTGAGGTCCTACTCTGGTCAGGCATTGTAAGGCCCATTTATTTACTGCTCTTTTGTCTATTAACCCATTTGTTTTGCAAATGTGTATTGGGCAGCTGTTCTCTGCAGGCCCTGAGTCAGCTGCTGGGGACAGAGAGGAAGCAGACACAGTGCCTACCCTCAGGGCTCTGCATGCAGTGGGAGAAAGGGATCCCATGTGCCAGCTCTGAGCTGCAGGACAGCGAGGGCACCACAGGAGAGGACTGGGGAGCCTCCCCAGGGAGTGGGCACTGGGCAGGACCTGCAGGTGTGACAGAGAATAAGCAAACCACCAGGCAAAGACACAGAGGCATGACGAGACAGGCATGTTCGGAGAGATGGCATGGAGGAGTCAGTGCAAGTCCAGACCTGGAGAGACCTGGGATGCCAGCTGGGGGTGGGGTGTTTTGGCTGCTCTCTCTGAATTCACTGCTGCCCTCTGCCCCTTGTGGGGACTGAAGAGGCTCCTATTGCCCCAGGGTCATTCTCAGACCCTGATTTCTCTTCCTCTTCTTTCTCATCACCATCACACCCACTCCCTTCATTGCTGCTCCCACCCACAGTCCCCTGGGAGGCATCAGTTTCAGGGGAGAGAATAGCGTCCTCAGCTACTCTAGGGGCACCATGGCTTTGGGACCTGCCTGCAGTCGGAGGCCGTAGGGATGAAAGCAAGAGCCAGGCCTGGGAGTTAGAAGGCCTGGCTCTGCTTCTGACTCCAGTATTTTCTGCCATGTGACCTTGGGTGAGTCCCTTCTCTCTGGGCCTCAGTTTCCGCCTCTGTCAAATGAGAAAACTGTCTGCACAGGTGTGTGTAGAAAACCATTTCTTTCCTGCCTGCCTCGATGCTAACATAGTAGAGGTCAAGTCATTTGACAAACACCAAAATGCACATCCGTTCTTGTTATTCCTACAGACACTGGCTCATAAGGGATTTCAGCGTGCACAGAG
Source organism: Hylobates moloch (assembly GCF_009828535.3). NCBI lineage: Eukaryota > Metazoa > Chordata > Mammalia > Primates > Hylobatidae > Hylobates > Hylobates moloch. The sequence continues at coordinate 20,189,715 of NW_026652288.1, read as the reverse complement.
CAACTGCCTCCTCACCTCCCCACGGATTCCACTACAACCATCTAGGAGGACCACAGCAGCTTTGTCTGGCCTTCCCCTTCCCCCAGGACCCTGGGCTGGGGTGGAGGAGGAGGCGCCACTGCAGATCCATTATGGAGAGAGGTGAGAAAGCTGTTCCCCAGGCCTGGGTGCTGCCCCAGGTTCTGCCACCTGCCCACCCACAAACGAGATAGTGGGCCTGGCCATGTCCTGGTCCTCAGCCCTGGGACATGTACCTTCTACCAGCCCTGGAACCACCTTCCCCATTGCCTTTTGCTGGCCTGTGCTTAGAGTTTGCAAAGCTATCCATGAGAGCCAGCCTGGCTGTGTCAAGATACAAAAGCAGCCAAACGTCCATGGGGTCTGTGCCTCCCCAGCCCTGCTTGTACGTGCTGGGCTGCCAGATGAGAGCAGGTATGGTGGCTTCCCCGGGGTGCAAGCTGACTTAGAAACAGGTCACCTGGTATTCCTGCTGCCAAGGATTTAGAGACTCAGGGTGCCTCATTTCTCTTTCCCTAGAACAACCTCTGAACTGCCTTGTGACCTTTCAGGAGCTTATTCACAGCATAAAAATCACAAGAGGTGCACAGCTCAGGTGTGAGGGAAGCCCAGAGCAGGCCTCCCTAGGCAGGGTGAGAAAGGCTGATGAGGGCCAGTGCAGTGCCTGGATGCAGAGGGGCTGGAGACAATGTCTGCCACCCATCTATCCATCCATCCATCCATCCATCCATCCATCTATCCATCCATCCACCCACCAATCCACCCAGCCACCCACCCACCCATCCATCTACCCATCCATTCATCCATCCATCCATCCATCTACCCATCCATCCACCTATCCATTCATCCACCCATCCATCCATCCACCCATCCATTCATCCATCCATCCATTCATCCACCTATCCATTCATCCACCTATCCATCCATGCATCTATCCATCCACCCACCCATCTATCCACCTATCCATCCACACATCCAACAAATACTCACTGAGCTCTTCTACAAGCACTGGGAGACCCTGTAGAAAGGACCCAACCCTACCTTTAAGGTGCTTGGGAACAGACAGATGCAGTAACAGCAGGAGTCAGATCAGGCCTCATGGGAGCTGGTGAGGGGAGCATTGTCAAGGGGTTGCAATTCCAACCTGCCTGGAGGATTAGTTTGGGTCCCAAAGGAGAAGGTTTTTGAGCTGGCCCTGAGGGGAACTAGGGCTTTGTGGGGTGAGCTGTACAAGAAGGATGGCAGCCCTCTCCCTTTCTGGCCCCAGTTCCTACACTGACAAAGAAGTTGGACTAGAGGCACTCCAGGGCCCACCAAGATCCATGCAGATATAGCAGAGTTTCCTTCCTGCATGCATGTTCCTCACGACGTGAGTCCCGGGCACCAGCAAGCCCTGCTCTGCGGCCAGCCCAGCTTGCGATGCAGCACATCCGGGTCACACAACAGCCTCAGACACTTCTGCAGACCTTGTGTATCTCAACTCAGCCTCACACTCCCAGACTGTCTCAGACCTGCCCCTGAGGTGTGAGCCCAGCAGCACCCACCCAGCCAGGCCCTGCCCGCTCTGTGGTCGTGGGCCCCCCGGTAGAGTGGCCCTCCCCTCCCACAGGCCTGTAGGGCCGAGTCTGTCTCCGGGGCCCTGTAACCATCTTGCTCCAGTGTCTCTACCACTGCAGGGGCATCTGCTTCCCATGCTGGAAATCAGCCAAGTGTCCCCTGTGCCCCTGGGCCCTGTTCCTGTGTCTTCTCTGTCCCTGTAGGTTTGCCTCCCCCTTGAAGACAGAATTCACAGTTCTGCATCCCACCCTCTTTGTACCAGCCCAGTGCCTGACACATCCCCTCGGTCAGTTTCTGAAGAGGGAAACTGGGCAGCAGAGGCGTCTCTGGGCTCCTTGCCCAAGGCTGTCAGCTACCTTGCAGCCTAGAACTGAGACGGAGGCATGATGCCCCACTGATCTCAAAGATGCTCAATAAGGGAGGGTGCAGATGGATGAGAAATGAGGAAATGGAGGCACAAAAGTACCAGGTGTCTAAATAGGAGGCAGAGAGGGGCCACAAGCAGTTCAGCCTCCCTGGAACCCAAGTAGGTGGTCCAAGCTCTTCCCCTCCCATCTGGCGACCTCTTCCATTACCTTCCCCACCCACCCTCAACGTTGCTGCCCAGAGCCCTTCAATGCTATTCCCTCTCCCACCTCTTCTTCAAAACTGTCCTACACTTCCAAATTATCTCATCTCCCCTCTGCACCCCCATCCCTGGCTGCTGGTGTCAAGAGGAAAGCAACCAGCTCAACTAAATCACATGGAAACAGACGCAGTGAACAACGTCCAGGTGGGTCCTTGAAAAGTAGCCTCTGTCCAGGGATGCTAAGTCTGGAGGGAGAGGGAGGTGCTCTTTCGAGGGGCAGCCAGCAGCCTGGTGCCCTCTGCTTTGCAGAGCTTGGGATAAGGCAGAAACCCTGCCGGGTCAGCCCACGGCTCCTCAGGAGGCCTGGGGCTCACTTGCCCTCCTCAAGGCTTTGAGGACCCCTTGGGCAACTGCCTCTCCTCTTGTTGCCCTAAACCCACACCACCTTGTCACCTGGCCCCTGCAGGGTTCTGCATTCCTGAACCAGGAGAGAGCCATGTTCAGGAATGCAGGCTGACTTCTCAGGAGCTCTGCATCCATCACAAATAGCTGATGCTCTCAGAAGGCCTCTAGAAACCGGCAGAGCACCCTCCTTGCCTTTCTCTGTGTCTTTCCAGCTTTCTTAGAAGGACCCAAAGACTTCCAGAGGGGAGTTTTCCATTCCAGATAGTAGATAAAGGATGGCTTCTCTATCCCATCCAAATGCTATAGAAATGTACACGTGTGGAAATCCCTATCAATATGACAAAGAGTTCATCAGGGTCAGAGATTTGTGTTGGAAAATGGGAAGAGGCTTATACTGAACTAATGACTAAACCAGATCAAAGAAGTCACAACCTAAAAGTGGCCCAGCAGAGATCAGCAGCAGAGTCTCCATAGAAGGTCAAGCCAGGAGGCCCAGCCCTCATCATTCAGAGACCTAGAAAGAGAAAATCAAGAAAATGGAGAAAATAACCGCTGTTGGAAAATACAGGTGTTTGTCTGGAAGGCAGGACATCCTAAAATATCCTTACGAAATTTCGGAGGGCCAATGATAAGATCTTAGCTTCCAGAAAATAAAAAAGAGGTCACTTGCAAGAAAAGGGAATCACATTAGCATCAGAATTTGCATTTGCATCAGAATTTACAGCAGCATAGATGCTAGAGGTCAATGGGATCAGAGAGAAAATGATTTTGAACCTTCAATTCTACAACTAGGCAAACTATCAATTAAATACCCTTTCAGACAAAGATTGTTTGAGGACATATTACATGCAAAATTAGAAAGGAATCTGAAAGACAGGAAGACATGGGGTAGAACAAACAGTGGAATGAGCGCAGTGTGGTGCCCTGAAAGGAAATCCCAGCTGGGGGCTGCACAGGAACCAGAAAGCCAATTCAGAACCTCCCCCACGGATTACAAATCTGGGTGATTTTAAGGACATGGAAAAGAAGAGTGTGTTTCTTCTTTGGATGAGGAATGAAAGGCAGAACAAGAAGGAGCCAGGAAAAAGAACAAACTGAACACGGCAGTCATGGCCTAAATATGTACAAGTTAAACTAAAATGCAGCAACTGATGGGTTTGAGAAGCTGATGGCATGAGCAGTAGGAGAATCCCACTGACCCCGAGGCTTGTGTCTTCTTCAAGCAGCCTAGGTTTAGTGACTTGAGAATACAATTGCTTCTCTGAGGGGCCAGCCTGGTGCTGTTTTTGTAATCATAGTAATGTAAGAGCTATGTTGAAATCGACCTATAGACAAAGCCCAGAAGTCATAGCTTAGAAATGCGGTAACCTTGATCATATAAAAGAAGTTAATAAAGTAAAAGAAATTGATAATATATTTGATAAAGTTAAAGGGTCTGATGATATAAAATAAGTCAGAACATAAACTCGGATTGATGAGAAGTGGAGGCAGAAACCATTTTCTTCTTACAGAGTAGGCAGTCAGGACACATTTTGCAAAGCTGATGGAACAAAACCATATGAAGGTTTAAGCAAGTTACCTAATGTTATAAGGATAACTAAAAGAACTAAAAATAATATAACAAAACCAGGAGATGAGTGAAAGCAAAGTGGGGAAGAAGTACACTAAATATATCAGTTCACATAGCAGGAAGTCAATAGAAACTGTCCAAAGTTAACAAACAGTGAAATAAAGATCTAAGCATATTCAGAACTATGGTACTAGATAGAAATAGAAACAGTCAAATGGTTTCTTCTGGGTAGTGAGATGGGCATAATCCAGACTTACTTTTGATTTATTACCATTCTCTTCTCTTTGCATCTTTATTGTGCACCTGTCTACAGCACTTTTACCTTCACACATAGACTCAATATATTGTGAAGTCTTACTGAGGGGAGGGGAAGGGTCTGGATGGGTGGTCAGGTGTGTATGTAGAGGTGGGGTGGGGAAGGGGAGTGAGAATTGGGATTCCATTTCTCTCCTGTGGGTGTGTCTGGGAGTTTCTAAGATCAAGAAGCCCATTGCATTATACCAAGGTCAGTGTTCACAGTAGGTGCCCAAAGAATTTTCGTAAGTGGATAGAAGGAAAAGAGCTAAGCTCCTCCCACACACAGAAGGAAGAAAGGAAGAGGAGAGGAGGAAAGAAAAAAGAAGAAAGGGAGGAAGGAAGAGGCAGGGAGTTGGGGAGCAAGGAAGGAAGGAACCCAAATGCTCTGTTGGGCTGCTTGCTCCTCCTTCTGGGGCTTTCGTCTTCACGGGGTCCTCAGTAGTGTGAAGGTGCCTGATGCTACCACCTCCCCATGTGGCTACCCCTATAGTGAGGGCTGGCTTCATGCGTCTGTGACCTGTGCATTTGATATGGGACTATACCAGCTACACTCTTTGAAAGATAGGAAAGAGATGGGGTCTGCTGTGGTTTAAATGTGCTTCCCAAAGTTCATGTGTTGGAAAAATTCCCAGTGCAACAGTATTGGGAGATGGGACCTTTAAGAGGTGATCAGGTTATGAGGGCTCTGCCATCATAGATGGATTAATGCTGTTATTGCGCAGCAGGTTAGTTATCAAGGGAATAGGTTAGTGATGGTGGCAGTGGCCTCCTGATAAAAGGGTAAGTTTGGGGCCTGGCATGGTGGCTCATACCTGTAATCCCAATACTTTGGGAGGCTGAGGTGGGAGGATCGCTTTAGCCCAGGAGTTTGAGAGCAGCCTGGGCAACATGGTGAAACCCCATCTCTACAAAAATCACAAAAATTAGCTGGGCATGGTGGCGCATGGCTGTAGTCCCAGCTACTCGGGAGACTGAGAGGTGGGAGGATCACTGGAGCCCAGGAGGTTGAAGCTGCAGTGAGCCATGCTGGTGCCACAAACTGTAGCCTGGGTGACAGGGCAAGACCCTGTCTAAAAAAAAAAACAAAAAAGGATAAGTTTGGCTCTCTTCCTGTCTGTCTCACACACCCACTTACTTGCCCTTCTGCTTTCTGCCATGGGACGATGCAACAAGACAGCCTTCACCAGATGCTGAGCAGGTGCTGGGCCCGTGCCCTTGGACTTCCCACCCTCCAGACCATGAGTCAAATAAATTTCTTTCCTTTATAAATTATCTAGTCTGTGGCACTCTGTTATGGCAACATAAAATATACTAAGACAAAGACTAAAAAACATGGAGAGACAGATTTCCCCCACCACACATGCACCTGCCACCTAGGCTTGTAGGGAACACTGGGTGCTCTGCCAAGTTCAGGAGCACTGGATTGAACTAGGTTGATGGTAGTGAGCACAGGAAGAGACCTATGGGGCCATCAGAGGTATAATACGAGGCTGGACTCTTGTAAAGGGGCCTTGCTTTGTGGAATAAGATCTTCTTTTCCACCCATCTGAAACCTCTGTCAACACCTGACCCATTGGCATCAGACTCTGGGATGTAAGTCCCAGCTCTGGTTTTTGTTTTTTAAATTATTCTTAATATCTCTTCTCTAGGAGCTAAGCTTGAAAATCACCCTTCTAAAGTACCTATTATCCCTTTCCAGCCAAGAAAATGGCATAGGACACTCATAAATTAACTGTCTTATCGAGAGGTTAGAACAGGAGCCTGAGCCCATGCCCCAGAGATAGTATTTCAGCCTCCTCCAATTTCCAATTACGTATTTTGCTCACATCTCTTGATCAAGTCGACTTGGTGGAAGGAGGGGTTGGGTAGAAAAGAAGCAACACCCAAGTACTGACTGCCCTGAGCACAGCGCTGCGTGCTTTACCTGCATTCTCTTTTCTGGCCCTTCAAAATCATGACCTGTGGTCAATGCTACCGTCCCCATTCAAGAGGAGAAAGCTGAGGACTAGAGTTTGGCCATTGGTCCAAGTGCATACACAGGCAGAGCCCAGCAAGGGTGGGGGAAGAGGGTGGCAAGGACAGCCAAGACAGGAAGTGAGAAGAGAATTCTTGCTGTCAGAAGGTGCTGACAAAGCCACAGAGAAACTGCAAGGGCACCAGAAGGCTTTTCAGAGGAGGTTGAGGCACAGGTAAGGGGGAGTCGGCAGGAGGAGAGGGAGTGAGTGTTTTGAGAGGTCAGCAGCTGGAGTCCCAAACCTTGCAATGGATTGAGTTGGAAGTCCCTTAAGGCTGCAATTACAGCTACACAGTAACATACTTCTGCATCAGGCCCATAGGCTAGACATCATACTGCCCCCATTCCCATATCCACGCCACTCCTGAAATCCATACATGGGTCCACTGTGGCAGGTCAGCCATGGAAGCCTCCCAGGCAGGCAATGGCCTCGTTGCCTCCTCCCTGGCTTCTCTCAACCTCTGTTATTAACATTCAGGCAGCTCTTCACACCATTCATCGAAGGCCACGGAGGAGCTGAGATCTGATCTAGCCTGGCTGAGCTGCATTAAAATCAATTAAAAATGAGAGATAAGCCTCTTCTTTCCAATGGAAAAATCCACAGGAGCAAGAGAAAGACACACACACAGCCCCATCAATCATTCTAGGCTCTGCTTTCCTTGGGCTTTTCTTCTCCACTAAACAGCTGCAGGACGAGCCGGCTGAGCAGAAAGATCTTCTTGCCATGGGGCTGTGGCCGGCGGCTCCCAGACTGGGCCTCAGCTGCCAACAGGATGTGCCTGCTATCCCGTTGCCAGCCTGATTGCCTGGCAGTCTGACTGCAGCTGAGATGAGCAGAGAGCAACCAAGGAGAAGTCCAGAAACCTATCCGTTGAGCCATCTCATGAGGCCTGATGCCACCTCCCCTTTCTCTTCTGGGCCCAGAATTTAGGCCTCCAGGAAACCTTGTATTGCAGGCTTATCTTACCTGTCTCTGAAGATCTGACCCGAATTAGACTTCTCCTATTCCTCTTTGGAGAATTTTTACTGCTGTGATGATTCCTGTGCAACTGTGTTTCCTGAATTTTCCAAGGAAGAATGGGGGGTGTGTGTATGTTTTATGCACTGGAACCTACAGCCACACAGGGCCTAGCACTAAGTAAACATTCATCCAACGAATGAGAAAAACAAGACCAACATGCATCTGCCATCCAACAGCCGTAACCAATCAAGCAGACAGCATTCGATGCTGGTTTAGGTATTTTCTTTTCTTTTTTTTTTTTTTTGAGGCAGAGTCTCCCTCTGTTGCCCAGGCTGGAGTGTAGTGGTGCGATCTCAGCTCACTGCAAGCTGTGCCTCCCGGGTTCATGCCATTCTCCTGCCTCAGCCTCCCGAGTAGCTGGGACTACAGGCATCTGCCACCACGCCCGGCTAATTTTTTGAATTTTTAGTAGAGACGGGGTTTCACCATGTTAACCAGGATGGTCTTGATCTCCTGATCTTGTGATCTGCCCACCTCGGCCTCCCAGTTTAGGTATTTTCAATTGCAACCTGAAGTTATCCATTTAACAGTTTATTTATTTAACTGGTGGCCACATCTTTGACTGTCCTCTTGACACACTGAGAAGGTGTTCATTATTTTTTTAAAAAAATTAGAGATAAGGGTCTCCCTATGCTGACCAGGCTGGTCTCGAACTTCTGGCCTAAGGCAATCCTCCTGCCTCAGCCTCCCCAAATGCTGGGATTACAGACCTGAGCCACCATCCTTGGCCAAAACTGTTCATTCATATAGATGCACCCAGCCCCAGCACAGTGTCATGCCCAGGATGGCAGGCTTCCTGGAAGAGGTGGGCTTGACCTCAGCCTGTAAAGGTGAGTGAATTTGGCTGGGCAAGACTACAGGGGAGAGCTTAAAATATTTAAACTGCCAGGGAAAGGAGTCTAGACTTGCTCTGTGTGAGCCACTCCTGTTCATACTACAGATGGCCTACCTTCACCCAAATGACTATTTTATCCCCTCCCCTGAGTCAAGATGACCCCAGAGAGTAGGCTTAATGGACAATGGGAAAGAGTACCTTGATCTGGAGTCACTGGGATTTTCTTGGGTGTTCCAACATGCGGGCACTGATTGGACTGGATTTGAAATACAATTCTTCCTAGTAATTTATGGAAGGATATTGACTCAAATGCATAATTGTTTCAAGTAATCAGAGCACTTTGCAATTCATTCAGTTAGAAGCTTAACCTGTCATGTGAGTTGTTAAATCACAATTGCAAAGACTGAGGCTTCAGTAATGCTCCCTCTGGACCAAGGATATCACGGACATAACCAAATACCATTGGGAGAAGGGTGTTCTCTGCTTCTCATGGTGCGGGTATGTGAAGAGGCAGCCAGTTGGAAAGAGATTGTCAGTTGAAAGAGTTCAAGCCTTGATTATTTACTATTGTGTAATTCAGAGAAAACTATTAATTAGCTGAAGTGCTTAGTCCTCTAGGCAGTGCAGGCTGTTTCCAATGCATGGCTGGTGATAAAGAAGGGCCTTACTCACCAGCTCTGAAATCAGGGGTTCATAAAGCGACTCACTTTGTGACTTTGTTCATTGATTCATTCACAGCAATTGCTCATTTATTCATTCAGCAATATTTACGGAGTGCTTTCTTTCAAGGCCTTTGGAAGGGGTGGACTTCTGAAATATTTAACAACTGGAATGGCCTGGGCAAGAAGCAATTAGAACAAGAAGCTGACTGATCAGAACAGACACTACCTATAAACAACCAACATACTCTGATTTGCACAGGTGTGATCTCAACCCTGGGGCTGATGATGCAGTGGTGAGCATGAACGACAGCTTACGTTCTGGTGGCCTTGGTGGGAGAGGTCAGTGGGGGCTTCCCAGAAGGGATACTTCTACGACGAATCCTACAGGAGCAGAGGGAGAAGAAAGGAAGCAGGCACCACTGGGATTCGGGGTGGACATCACACATACAAAGTCCCATAAGCAAGAGAGCCTGCTGGGACTTCAGGAGCCTTCAAATAGCTGGGCAAGGCTGGAAGGAGGTGATGAGGCTGGGAGGGACCAACCCACGAAGGACCTGGCATGACTTAATGATGATTTGAGACGTAATACCTCAAGCTGATTTGGAGAAGCTGGAGGATTTCTGATCAGGAAACGATTATATCAAACTATCCAGTGTTTTTAGAAAGATCAGTGTCTGTGTTCTAATTAACAGGCGAGTGTAAGGGGTCAGAGACATGATAATCAGCAGCTCCCCCAGTCAAAGAACACAAGCCAGTGCTTAGAAAATTGTTGCCCTGGGGTCTGCTTTGTGTGGACAGGAATATGGATCCTCCTAACATTTCCTTTACACAGGACATTGTTCAGCCTGCAAACAAGAAGCAATGCTTCTGTATGTGTTACAGTCCAAACTAATGGTTTCATGAATGCTATGGACAGGGGCATTAAGCCTGACTATCTGAGCCATTTGTGTCTAAGATACCTGTTTCTAACATAGCTGTACTACCCCATGACATCTTGTTAATGACAGCTGCAGGTGAAAGAGAGGTCTGAAGAAGACCCCGTGGAGTTGAGGGGCCTCCTTCTTCTAGATCAGCAATTCTCAAACTCTGTGGTCTCTGCATCCCTATTTTATACTCTTAAAAATTATTAAGGGCCCCCAAGAATTTTAGTTTAAGTGGATTACATCTATCAATATTTGCCATATTAGAAATTAAAGCTGGAAAAAGTTTAATTATTCATTAATTCATTTAAAACAATGATAGTAAACCAATTATATGTTAACATGAGTAACATAATTTTATTTTTATTTTTTTGAGACAGTCTCTGTCACCCAGATTGGAGTGCAGTGGCGCAATCTCGGCTCACTGCAACCTCCGCCTCCCGGGTTTGAGTGATTCTTGTGCCTCAGCCTCCCAAGTAGCTGGGATTACAGGCGCCTGCCACCACACCTGGCTAATTTTTGTATTTTTAGTAGAGACAGGGTTGGCCAAACTGGTTTCAAACTCCTGACCTCAGGTGATCCGCCCCACTCAGCCTCCCAAAGTACTGGGATTATAGGCATGAGCCACCACGCCTGGCAGAATAACATATTTATATTTTTTTTAAAAACTGTATTTTCCAAAACAAAAAGAATCAGTGAGAAGTGTAGCACTGTCTTCAGTTTTGCAAATCTCTTTAAAGTCCGACTTAATAGAAGACAGCTAGATTCTCATTTCTGCTTCTGCCTTGAATCTGCTGCAATATTGCACATCACGTGGATTCCAGAACAATGTACTTTGTCATATGAAAGAAGGAGAATAAAAATACTAAATCATTAGTATTGCAATGAAAATAGTTTTTACCTCATGGACTCCCTAACACCTCCCAAAACCTCCCTAAGGTTTTAGGGCTCCACGGGGGCTGTTGCTCTGGAGGCTTATTCTGACATATCTGCCCTTTGAAGGGAGCCAAACCAACCTGCTATTCCCTCATTGTTTCTGTGGGAGCGTCTCACCCACTCCCTTAGACCATGTCTTGCTCAGGGCCGCTGTAACAAAATACCCCAGACTGGGTGGCCTAGACAACACATTGATTTCTCAGAGCTCTGAAGGCTGGAAACCCCATGATCTGAGTGCCCCCGATTCAGTTCTTAGTGACAGCCCTCTTCCTGGCTTGCAGGCAACCACCTTCTCACTGTGTCCTCACATGGAGAGAGAGGGAAAGCAAGCTCTTTGGTTTCTCCTCAGGGCACTAATCCCATCATGAAGGTCCTATCCTCATGTCCTCATCAAAACCTAACACCCCTCAAAGGCCCCATCTCCAAATACCTTCACATTAGGGGGTGGGGCTTCACCATATGAATTTGGGGAGACACAATTCAGTCCGGTGCAGCCTGTGAGTTCTGACAGGACAGACCATGCCCAAAGGCAGGAGGTGGACATGCCCATGGCCTCAGGACTGCTGGTACTGCCTGGACAGAGTATCAGGCTCGCCCCAGCCCATGACCCCGTGAAGTGCATTTCTCTAGAGTCTCTCAGACTGGTCCAACCCCCAGCCCATCCACAGTTGTGTGATCTAAAACTTATCCTGTGAACCTCTTTCTCCTTTACTTCCCATGGCCATTTAGTCAACAAGCACCATCAATCTAACTTTATAAATAGTTCTCAATCTGTCCACCTTCTCCATGTCCACGAATAACACCTGGTTCTGTACACCCCATCCCTCTGCTGGGCTCCTGTGATGGCCCGATTTACCCTCACATCTCTAAACTATGCTCCACAGAAACTAAGGAAGCTTTGAAAGCCCAGATCCGAGCATGCTGTCATCCATCGTTAAGATGTTTTGGTGGCTCCCATTGCACTTAGGCTGAATAGCAATAGATTCCTTCTGCATTTCCAGCCCCACCCACATGCCTTTCCCTCCCTGCACTTTGGCTCCTCCTTGCTTACCTCCTGTGCCTGGGTTGGCGCCTCCCAACCCAGGGCCTTGGCTCAAGCTGCTACCCAACCTGAATACTCTTTCCCACCTTCTTCTACTTCCACCTCAGATCAGCCATTACTCTCTCCAGGAATCCTTTTGTAACCTCTCTGACTAGGTCAGTTCCTCCCAACAGAGCCATTTATAGCAACTTTCATAGTTGCAGTTTTATAGCTATTGGTGTGATTTTTAAAATAACTAACTAATTTTCCAGCAGACTGATACTAACTGAAGACCTGTGCATTAGCTATGTATCATTGTGTAACAAATTACACCCAAAACATGGCAGCTTAAAACAACAAACATTTATTATCTCACAGCTTCTATTGGACAGGAGTTTGTGGGCAGCTTTGCTGAGTGATTCTTGGTCAGGATCACTCATGAGGCTGCAGTCAAGATGTTGGCCCGGGCTACAGTCGCCTGAAGGCTTGACTGGGGCTGGAAGATCCACTTCCAAGATGGTCACATGGGCTTCTCCACAGGGCTGCTTGAGTACCCTCACAACAAGGCCACTGGCTTCCACCAGAAAACAAGAACTCACAATGTCTCTAATGACCTCACTTCGGACATACTACTTCATCATTGCAGAATATTCTCTTGATTACAAAGGTCAACCTAATTCGATGGATGTGGAAAGGGGCTATGTAAGTGCACGAATACAATGAGAAAGGGATCATCCATGGCCATCTTGGAGGCTGCAAATCCCATCTGTCCTTGTTCACTGCTGTATCTTCAGTGCTTCACTCAGGGCCCAGCACACTGTAGACTTTCAGATAACAATTTTGATAAAGGAAAAGGGTTTGATTAGATTATTCAATTCAAACAGTGAGGATGGGCACAGTGAGCCTCCCCACCCCTTTTACCATTTGCAGCAAAGTCTCAGCAATAACTAAGTCCCATCTTTTTCCTTGCCTCTCATGGCCCCAAAGACTGAGTATCAGAGCCCTACTCAGAAGATTAAGGGAACACCGTCAGGCCACAGCCCTGGCTGCAGTCAGCTCTGGCACCCTTGTGCACCCTAGTCACTGAGTGTGCATTTCCTGAGGATGCTCCCTGGGCAGCCATTCATGCCTTAGACATTTGGATCGGAGGAACACTGATCGAGGGAACTGGAAAGCGGTGGCTTCACCTTATTTGCTTGTGCCACGTCAGCTGCCCTCCAATGAGGGTGTGTTGAGCTGTACAGACAGCTCTGTCAGGGGCCTGTTTTTGGTGGCCCTGCTGGATTACAAGGCTCCATCACTGAGGAGTGAGGGAAGCAGCTGACACTCCAGCTTGCACTCTAGATGTCTCTCTGTGTGTGTCTGCCACTGAAAACTGGCTCTTCAATAATGCATGGGGCTATTAGCACCAAGCTGAGGAGGACTTGCTCCCTCCCAGTGATCAAAGCTGCCGCTGGGAGCTCAGTCGATGATCAGATTTCATGGGCTCCTTGTAACTGTTGCCCCTTCATATGAGATTAGAATGGACTGTTTCATGTCCAAGGATGAAAGCAGCAAGTATTTGGGAGAAAATCCGGCTTCCCCGATAAATCAAAATGCTTCCATTTCATTACAAATGGATGCATGACACAGCTAATAGCTCCTGTGAGAGGGAACGCTGCTGGACCAGCTGTCTCCACCAGCTTCTCTCGGAGGCTGGGTAAAATGTGTAAGATGCTGGACCAGGGAAGCCACTTGATTTCCTTATGTCCAGGGCATCTTCCAGACCGTAGAGGCCTGCCACAAATCCCTGGGAAATTCACCTTTATTCTGCAGCATTAGCAAAGTTTGGAGCAATCCCCTCAGAGGTGATTGGGTGGTTGGAGCCAGGACTGCTAGGGAGGAGGTGGCTGCAGCCGGCAGCTGACATAACATTAATAGCCTCTCACCACTGTGCATGCTCATATGTCCAGTACTTTGCATATAGTAAGTACCTATAATCCTTGCAGCAACTGCAATGTATTATTAGATCTTGCTACAGTGAAGAAACTGAAGATCAGAGAGCTGAAGTGATCTTGTCAGGGCCACCCAGCTAAGGAGTGCTGGAGCCCAGAGTGAAAGTCCAGGGCTGTGCTCATGCCCCTGTACCAGCTGCTCCCTCAAGTCCCTCCAGAAGCAAAGACAAATCTAGTAGCAAAAGGGAGTGTCCCTGGAGGAGCCGGCCATTTCACTTACAGGAGAGGGGTGGGGCATGTAGTCGACTATGAGAATCCCCTGGTCTGACTTCAGAGGCTTTCCACAGTCAGACCCAGTGGGCGTCACAGCCACCTTTAGTGTCTTGTCCAGAGAGCACTCTCTTTTGTCGGCTGAGATGCTGATTTCTTCTGGCTGCTGGCTCTGAGCCCCAGGGTGGATCATCTATCCTCTCTGGGCTTGCTTCCATCATCTGTGAATTGGAGGTAATGACGCCGCCTTCGTGGCAAGACAGCCCAGGAGCTGCTCGGGCCGGGTAGTACAATGGGATTCTCCTGGCTCATACATCCCAGCGAGTGCCCACCTCAGCCCACCTGTCCATGCCCTTCCTTCCTCGGCAGTAGCTTTCCCGTTTCATCTATGCTCCCACAGTCTGGGAAGCTTGGGTCCAAACTCCTCCTCCTTTTGAAAGATCTTCCCTGTGTGGGCTTCCCACCAGACTACAACCTGGATGAGCGGGATCTCCTCATCTCTAGTGTTGTGAGATGAGGTCACATATCACCAACTTGGCCAGGAGCCACGAGGAGCAGGGTGTGGGTCTCTCCACTTCCACCTCCCATCTGTGCCCCCAGATCCCCTATATCTTCCTGAGCATCCAATCTGAGGCAGGCTGCAGCAGGGCTGATGGTGATTTTGTAGACCTGGCTTCAGAGCGTTGGGTGGTCTCCGAGTCAAAGAACAATCCCCCCATCCATCTCCCTGCCCCAGTGGACGGAAAGACGCCTCCTGCAGAATGAGCACAGGCCAAGGAGTCAGAGGCAGGCACCAGCGGCACCCTCAGAGAAGGGTCCTCCCTGCCTGCCTCCCCTGTCCAGGTTTGGACACATCTGTGTCCCTGACGTGTCCCTGATAGACCCAGAGGTACAGATGCCATAGGGAGGCTGACCCTCCCACCTGACCCTCCGACCAGATCAGAGCCCTTGAGGGTGGACTGTGTCTGGCTCATGCCCACGTGCCCAGGGCCAGCATCATATCTGCACGGGGAGATGCCCCACGTGTGGCGAGTGTTAGACCCAGTCAGGGGTGAGGGGAACCGGGACTGAGGCTTGGAGACATGGTGGGTGGGCTTCGCAGGCAAACTCGGAGACAGGAAAAGCTGGGTTGGCCACACAGAAGGGGCTTAGTGATTGGGCTCTGACCAGGGCACTTATAAATGCGTGTTTGCAAATCACCGACTTTCAATCCCCCCCACCTCAAATTCAGAGACAGCTTGATGTATGCTGTGTGGAGCAGCCATGGCCTAGAGACGGTGCCATCACCAACACCCTGGGGAACTCCACACGCACGGCCTCTCCCTGGGACTCAGATTCCTCACTCACACCAGGAGCTGGAGTAGAGGTTCTCAGCAGCCCCCCATCAGCTCCCACAAAATGGCTGTTGTGAAATTCCCTGCACTGTGCCCAAACCCCTAACCACAGGCAGTGGAGACCGCAGGCCTCAGTGTGCTGTCAGCCTGAGGAAAGGTGGCTTTATCCTGCCAGAATTCCCTCTCTCAGTTCTTCCCACCGCTCCTGGCTCCTTGTCCACCTGCTGGGCAGTCCTATACCTGGGCCTGTCAGGACAAAGGCCTGCCTGGGCCAGCGGCTGTGGAGAGATCAGGAAGGAATTACTGCAAGAACCCATCTGTTTGTGCCTCTGCTTCAGAAGCTACCTGTGGATTGAAGTAAAAGCTTTGGCTCTGTTGTCAGGGACAGTGAAGAGCATCTGTGTCCTTCGATGCTGCGCTTATAGGAGCCGGAATCCTAGGACCCTTCAGTGTCCCCTTTGGATGGGGCAGAAGGCCTGATTGAGCAAGTGACTCTGAGGAGAAAAGTCTAAACAGACATCATTGAATGAATTTGAATTGTTCCTCTTGAGGTACATATAGGCTCCAGTCTTCCTTCAGCCAGGACACAGAAAGGAATCTGCCAGGAAGGGGACTGGAGCGGGGATTAGGAGGGCCGAGCCTGCTCTGGTGAGCTCCGTGAGCCTGGGCACGGCCTCCACCTTTCCACACCCGGGAAGGTTTGCAAGTGCTGCTCTCTGGGGTCTGGGCCGGTGGCTGCATCCGCCGACAGACACTAACAGTTCTAGTCACCATGGGGAAGAGGCGCGATGGCCATCTCTTCCTAGGAGAGCGTTTCCTAGGAGATCATGCTGTGTGGGGGGTGTTTGATGTCTCACCATCCCCTCAGACCAGCGAGGTTGGGCTACCAGCATCTGCCCGCAAGGTGATCACTAGTTTCAGGCTTAAGTAAGCATTACTTCAGCACTGCCTGTGGGTTCCACGGCAGGCCGGGCATTTTCACGCAGTGTTTCATGATATCCCACAATCCTCATTATCTCCCAATGAACCAGGTCCTGCTCAACACACAGTCCGGGGCTCCCCGCTCCCCCTCTGCAGCTGCTCCATCTGCCAGGAACTTCACTCAGCCTGCTCCTCTTCCAATATTCAAGATAGAAACGCCAGGTGTGGCAATCTTGTCAGTCCTTCAAGTGTCAGCCAAATGCCCCTCCCTCCAGGAAGCCTGCCAAACTTCTCTCTCCCTGTCATGTATGCCTGTGCTTGCATCCTGGCCAGGCCCTTGTCACCCTTGTTGCTGTGGAGTTATTTGTACACCTGACTTTGCCCCCTGGAGCTCCCCAGGGCACCGATGCTGAGTCTTTCATTCCCTGGCGACACCCCCTTTCCCTCAGGCACTTGCTCAGTGAATAGGCGAGCGTGGTTGTGGTCTGGCTGACACCTTCCTCGACACCCAAGACAAGGAATAAAGGGTTAGAGACTTCAAAGTGATCCCTTTAGCCTGCAGGGAGACGGCAGCAGGGGGGACACTGGATGAAATTACTTAAAACAGGAAGAGAGCACAGGGCACAAGAGTGCTTCTCAAGAAAGGGGCTCTGGGGCAGGAGCAGAAGCCCATGGCAGGGACGAGGGCTGTGGGCTGCTGAAATGCTCCCTGCCAGCCCCAGTGCCCGCAGACAGCACCTCCAGCCTGGGGGAAGCCCTGCCTGCCTCCTCAGGCCACCCGCAAACTGCTCGTGGCCCAGGGAC
This sequence comes from Hylobates moloch, assembly GCF_009828535.3. Taxonomy (NCBI): domain Eukaryota; kingdom Metazoa; phylum Chordata; class Mammalia; order Primates; family Hylobatidae; genus Hylobates; species Hylobates moloch. The sequence continues at coordinate 20,172,628 of NW_026652288.1, read as the reverse complement.
CTCAGGGTTGCCTCCAGTGGACACCCTTTGTGTCTTGCTAGAGGCCTGTTTCTAAGGGAGAGGCAGCCAACAGCTTGCTGGGAGATTTCTAAGAAGAAAGCTGGTGGGGTGGCTACTGCTTTCCAGATTACTCAGTGTTTTACTGGAAACACACTGGTCGTTTTGCACAGTCACAGCCAGCACAGCCTGTAGTCACAGAATGTTCTGGGCTCACCCTTTTCTCTGGCCTGGGGAAGTGAGGCTGAGCGTAGAGGCTGTACCCAGAGGCATATGACGGTCTGGGCCCAGGCCAGGGCTCAATGAGGAGCTGGAGCGTCCCGGCCTGCCTGGACTCCAGCCGGGACCTCCCACACGAGGCTCATTCCTCTATGCCCAGGATTCTCAAAGAAGCCTGGCCCCAGCCTGCTCCCTGTTATGTGCTGAGCCCCAAGCTTACCCATGCCTCCTGCCGTGGGGACCAGAGAATGAGAAGACCACCAGGGACACCCGCCCTGGAGACCATGGTGTGCTGCTGACTTAGGGTGAGGCGGTTTCCTGAGGCGGGAGCGAGCCCCAGCCACCCACGGGAGTGTCTTCCAAGGGAGTGGAGGTGTGGGGAGACCAAGGCAAGCCCTGAAGTGTACCAGGTGTGGAGAGGGACAGAGAGGAGAGTCCACATCCAGGTCTCTTCTGGGATGGGTGTGGTTTCTCCAGGGACAAAGCCATGAGTGAGGAACCATATGATGGAGTGTGGGAGAAGGGGTGGGGGGCTCCAAGGAGGCTCAGCCAGTACCCCGGGGCTGCTGTCTTCCCAGCATGACTCACCGGGGCTTCTCCTCCTCCACCCAGCCCTGCCCCTCTGTCTGTAAGATCTTTGATCTCACAAACATACTCTGTGCCCTTCCAGAGAATGACATCACCAAGTGTGCCCTCTGTCCTGTCACTTGGAGCTCCTGGAAGCTCAGAATGTCCCTCAGCCTGGACACTACCCCCGGCCTGGGGAGCTAGATGCTCCCCACCTCCCCTCCTGCCTTAGTGCAGAGGAAAGAGGATCAAATCTGGAGTCAGCAGATATAGGAGTCTAATCCCTGGTTCTGATATATCTAGGCAGTCACTGCCTTAGCCGCACTCAGCCTTAATCTCCTGATCTGCAAAATGGGGAGAACCACACTAACCTTGCAGTTTGCGGTAAGAGTCAAGGAAACACATGTGAGAAGTGTCTGGCACTGTGCCTGGCATGTAGTAGGTGCTCACTAAATACTCGTTTACAGTTTTTTTCCCCTCCCTGTCCTAACCTTTTTTTTCCAGTAAGTGACTGGGGACAGGAGTCCACTCTAAGAACCTCTGCCTGCCCTCAGAACTCTGTGGCCAGTGAGGGCTGCATGACCCCTTTGTGCTGGGAAGGTGCATCTCAGGACACTGACCTCCCTGTGCCCAGGCTCGTGGTGTGGGCAGAAAAACTGTGGGTGAGACCTTTGTGAAAATGGAAACCCAGATGACCAGGAAGGGGAGGGGCCCCAGGAGGAGGGAGAACCAAAGGTCCTGGCTGTTTGTTATTCCACCTGTTTGTTTTCCCCTAATCCCCAGCCCACAGGGAGCTGCCACATTTACCCTGACTCCCCCAGCGGGCCCAGCTCAGGGGCAGAGGCCGAGCAACACAAGCTGATCAGGCCACCATCACGGTTGGCCTCTGTGCCCAGGGGGTCCCTGCAGCCACCATTAGGAAAGCTCGCACCCTGGGGACAGAGTCTCTCCTGCCTCCTGTTCTTCCTGGGGTCAAAGACATGCTCCTGCTCAAGGGTAAGCAGGTGCATGGGCTGGTGCCACCAGCTTGGTGCAGTGGCTCCCTTCTGCTCCCATGAGGGGCCTGGGAGATTTTTCAGGGCTCTGGCCTCAGCCAAACGTGGACTCAGCCAAACACTTGGGCAGGAGGGATGGTATCTTGTTGCCTTCAGGGCTTGGCTGAGCCCAGGGTCGAGAGCGTTTTCGGATAGATGCCTGCTAACACACCAAACATGTCACTCCTTAACCAGATCCCCCTTGTGCCAGGGCCTAAGCTGAGCTCCAGGGAGTGAGAGAAAGGGGACCTGACAGACCTGTGGGAGATGAGCGTGAAGACAAAGCAATGACCGCAGGTAGGCCGGTCGCAAATACCAGGAGAGCTCCACGGACCCTGGAGTTTCACCTGGACCTTGAGAAACAGAACTTGAATATTGTGGAGATTAACAAAACAAAACACCACAGGAGCAAAGGCCCTGAGTGAAGCTGGCCCTTTGGGGCTGGTGTGTCTGATCAGCTGGTAGGCATGGAGGGCCCACCCCACGGGGAGAAGCCACGCAGAGAAAGAGGGCTGGAGGCGGCCGGAAAAGACGCAGGTGTCAGGAGACGTTTGAATTGATTTTCAGCACTAGGGAGCCAGCTCCGATCAGGGAGTGGAGTGAGCAGAAATGCCTTCTGGAGGAGGCCTTGAAACCACCTTTGCAAAAATGGTATCAGTGAGAAAATTATGACAGTGAAAGAGATCTCAGCTAACCTATCCCCAATCTTCCCTTTCCCTTCCTTATTCCTGGGCTATAGGGCCGAGCTAACTTTGGAAGACATTTAGGCTGTAGTTTAAATGGTAACAGGCCTTGTCCCAAAACTCAGTCGCTTTTGTAAAGCTAATGTGAGGCCATCAGGCTTGGGGGAGTAGAGGGCCCTGACTCCTGCTAAGGCGCAGACATTAAAGTCTGTCAGCCGCCATGCTAGAGGTCAGAAGACATGCAACTTCCCTAATTACTCCTGCAAATAACGCCAATGTTGTGAACCTAAGGTCGGCCTTCTGAGATACCTTTTCAGGCCTTTTGCATGTCTGACACCCATGGCTCCACCTGGACCCGCCAACCTTGCCCCTGTGGCCCCACCCGGAAGTGATTCAGCACCCAGGAGGAGAGCTTCGACCCCCTAAGATTTCATCTCCGCCCAACCAATCAGCAGCAAGCACTCGTTACCTGGCCACCCCAACCCTTCCCCCAAACTGCCTTGGAAAAACCCCTAACCTACAAGCTTTGAAGATGATTTCAGTACTAACTCTGTCTCCCACATGGCGCGGAGGGCCTTGGGTCTGTTAAATTCTTTCTTTACTGCAATTCCATGACCTTTCTCATGCAGTGGGCATGAAGAACTCCTCCAGTGATTACAGCCTGGGGTGCAGGGTCTGGATGGACGGAGCAGCACCTGGAGATGGCCGTTAACCCTCTGTTGTCCATGTGTGGCTAGGTAAGGGCTGCAGCCAGACCCATGGCCTTATCTGCCTGCAGGGCCCGCCTGACCCCTCAGTGACAGACACAGGTTTCTAAGCCAACCCAGAGGGCATGCAGAGCCCTCCCTTTGGAGAGCTGAGATCCTGCTGAACCTAGGAAAGTACTGAAACACCAGCAGAGAGCTCACAGAGCAGCTGTGGCCAGGGTTCAGGCACTGCCTGCGGCCCACCCTGGAGCTCCCACGCCCACCTGTCTCATCTTTCCAGAACTGGCCCATCTCTGCAGAGCTGGCAGCAGGTCCTCCTGCCAGCTGAGAGCCAACTCCAGGCCTCCTTGGCTTTTTCCAGGCAGAGCCCAAGGCCCAGGTGCCAAGCCCGAGTCCCAGCTCTTCTTGGCGGGCCTGGCCCCTGTTTGTCTTTGGGTTTTTTAACTTTTTATTTTGGAAGTATTGCAGACAAGTTGCAACGATAGTACAGAGAGTTCGTTCCCATGTACCCTCACCCAGCTTCCGCGAATGCTAATGTCTTGCGTAACCATAGTACACTTGTCAAAGCAAAGAAATTAACATTGGAACAATACTATTAATTGAACTACAGACTTTATTTGGATTTTACCAGTTTTTCCTTAAGGGACATTACAGTGTCATTTTCTTGCCTAGGTCCAATCCCGGTTGCCACATTGCATTCAGTTGTCATGTTCTTTGGTCTCCTTTCACCTGGGACCACTTCTCAGGGTTTCCTTGCTTCTTATGACCTTGACAATTTTTTTTAAATTATGGTAAAATAGATATATAACATATTGCTATTTTAACCATCTTTAAGTGTATAATTAAGTGGCAGTAATAGCATTCACAGTGTTGTGAAACCATCATCACTATTTCCAAAACAGAAACTCTGCCCATTAACCAGTAACTCTCCACTCCCCTCCTCCCAGGTACCTTTTTTTTTTTTTTTTTTTGGCGACAGAGTCTTGCTCTGTTGCCCAGGCTGCAATGATCTTGGCTCACTGCAACCTCCACTTCCTGGGTTCAAGCAATTCTCTCACCTCAGCCTCCCAAGTAGCTGGGGTTACAGGTGCCTGCCAACATGCCCAGCTAGTTTTTTGTATTTTTAGTAGAGAAGGGGTTTTGCCATGTTGGCCAGGCTGGTCTCGAACTCCTGACCTCAGGTGAGCCACCCACCTCGGCCTCCCAAAGTGCTGGGATTATAGGTGTGAGCCACCGCGCCTGGCCCCAGGTACCTCTTAAGAGGCTTAGAGGAGCACCCACTCCAGCCTCACACCCAAGAAAGAGGTCTTGTTGTTTCTGACCAGAATTGGTCCTTCTAGATCCCAGAGCCACACAAAGAAGCCTGCAGGAGTCGCTCCCTTCCTTGTGGTGTCCATGGTGGGCACCAATCCTTGATCCTTAGCAAAATGCGTACTCACTAAGGGTAGAGAGAAGTAGAAAGCCCCCTTCCTGCCCCCCTCTCCTGTGTTGGATTTTGTTTGTTTGTTTGTTTTCTGAGACAGGCGCTTGCTCTGTCAGGGCTGGAATGCAGTGGTGCAATCACGGCTCACTGTAGCCTGGACCATCCCCCAACCCGGGCCCAAGTGATCCTTGGGCCTCAGCCTCCCGAGTAGCTTACGAACCACCACACCCAGCTAATTTTTAAATTTATTTTTGTAGAGACTTGGTGTCCCTGTGTTGCCCAGGGTGGTCCTGTATTGGCTTTTTAACAAAGGCTGAGACACCTTAGACATAGCTACTGACAGCTCCCTGGCTGAAGTCCAAACACCCAGCATTGGCATTTCTCTTTGTGGGGCCAATGTGGGATTCTCAGGGGAGTCTACCCAGGCAGAGCACCCTAGACAGAGGTGCCCACTGCCCACCGGCCCCAGCTCTTATCACCGTCATGGTGGTCATGCAGACAAGAGTATCGCTCTGCATAACTGCAGTCCCAAATTGGGGATGCCGTCCTCAACAGGCTGTCTCCAAGGGCACACTGGACACAGGATGGCCTCAAAGCCAGGGGTGTGAGCCCAGAGCCCGCACCATGCGGGCCTCTGCCACCTTGTAACAGGCATGGGACAGCAATGTGCCTGGCTTCCTGCCCCCAGGGCCACAGCCTTCTGGCCACCATCGGCAGGCTCAGCCTTGCCACAGATCCAGGCACTCAGGACCCGGGCGCCCATTGCCAGACTCCTGTCATCGGTCTCCAGCCACCTGTCCAGATACTCGTGCACCTTGATGGGACGTACTTGCTGCTTCCTCCCCTTTCCCTTACAAAATATCCTTCTATAACTCTTCATGGCACCAAACCTTTCACCAGTATATGCAGAGCCTGTTTTTCTCTGAATCCAGTTTCGCTTTCCCAGTTCAGCGACCAACTCATCTCAGTTTGCTCAGGACTTCCCTGGTTTTCACACGGAAAGTCCTGTGTCCTGGGCAGTCCCTCAGTCCCGGGAAAGCAGGATGGTTGGTTACCCTATTTCCCAGCCTCTGCACCTACCAATCCCCACCGGGAAAGCCCAGATTATTCACACCTCCACGTAGCCATCCCTCCTGACCTCCAGCCTTCACAAATGCTGTTCCCTCCACCTGAATGCCCTTCCTCATCTTTGACTATCAAAAGCCAATGCAATGTTCAAGTCCAGCTCCTCTGTGAGGGCTTCCTGGTCCCCGCCCTGGAGTCAGAGCTCCCTCCTCCATCCCCCTGGGGCTCACTTTGAAGCTCCAAAGGGAAAGGCCTCAGGGCTGGGGCAAGGCATGGATCCCCCTGAGTGTGCAAAGCGTCAGAATCAGTAACTGGCACAGCTCCAGCTGCCTCCCTCTCCTCACCCAATAGTGAGCAACACGAGGGCAGACACGGCTCGTTTTACCACCTGTTACACATCAGGTGCTTATTAATGCTGTATTCCCAACCTGCTCCAGCTGTGTTTGCTGGCCCCTCGGGCCTCATGTTGTTGCTCTGGCACCCCGGGGGCTCAGGTGGAGCCATGGCCAGGACAGGCCTCACCACTGGCAAGGGCACTCAAGCTCCCAGGTGGACTCCCACCCTATCCAGTCACTACAGCCGAGGGTAAGAACCCTGGACTGAGGCCTACCTGTTTCCAACGACCCACAGTCCAACCCCGCCTTACCTTATCCGTAGGAGCCATTTGACAAGCTCTTGTTGAACAAACGCTACAAATGAACGCATGGGCTGTGTCCTGAAGGTGATTAATGGTTTCCTAGGGGCGTGGGAGAGTGGATGTATGCAGTGGGAGGCTGGGCTAGGCAGTTGTGGGCAAGAAAGGTGCCCTCTAGCACCCTGGACACAAGAGCAGGCTGCAGACAATTGGTGGAAATGGTAGCAGGAGGAGAAGTCCCCAGGTGAGTCTTTGGGGCCCTGCTCAAGTTGGGAGGCCCACAGGCTCTCAGGAGGGAGCTCTCTCAGCCCCAGAGGGCTGCTAGTAGCAAGGGTTAAGAACCACTCCTTGGCTGGGCACGGTGGTTCATGCCTGTAATCCTAGCACTTTGGGAAGCTGAGGCAGGCAGACTGCCTGAGTTCAGGAGTTCGTGACCAGCCTGGGTAACATGGTGAAACCCAGTCTCTACTAAAATACAAGAAAAATTAGACAGGCATGGCGGCATGCACCTGTAGTCCCTGCTACTCGAGAGGCTAAGGCAGGAGAAGTGCTTGAACTCAGGAGGTGGAGCTTGCAGTGAGCCGAGATGGCGCCACTGCACTCCAGCCTGGGCGACAGAGAGACTCCATCTCAAAAAAAAAAAAAGAAAAAAGAAAAAGAAAAAGAAAAAAAAATAACCACTCCTCAAGCAGCCAGCTTGGGGCAGGTAGTAGGAATCAGAGCGGAGTGGCCAGCCAGAGGCCAGGGATGGGTCCCACATGTTCCTAAGTCAGCAATTTTGCTTTAAGGGAGAAGGTGTGGTGTGGAGGGAGAGTGGGAGAAACAGATGCATGAGGGAAACTCCTGTCCCAAGCCAGAAGGGGCAGCTGCAGCCAACATCCCAGCAGGACAGGGAGGAGTGGACAAGGCTGGGTTGGGCTGGCGCTGAGGAGAGCCAATGGCGTTGACGTGGCCCCACCCTAGGGCAGGAAGACAATACCAGGCAGGGCAGGGCAAGGCAGCGGTGGGTGACCCCGGCTGAAGTCCAGAGACCCCTGCTTCCTTTTGGGAGACAGCTTTCACAGCACGCCTCGGCATCTGGAGGGGCAAACAATGGAGGCTTCTGGCAGCCACAGAGAGCAAGGCATGGTGAGAGGCATGGACAGCTCCCCACCACCCTGTGAGGCTGAATTGGATGGGATACAGGGCTGGGGTGAGGTGAGGACCCCCTGAGAGTGCAAAATGTCAGAGCCAGTAGCTACCACTGAGGGCAGTGGATGTGGAGCTGGGGCCAGGGGTGTGGGGACTGATGGCAGCAGCCGTGTATTCTACCGCAGTCACTGAACTATGCACTTCACTTGCATTGGTTCAACAAACATTTATCGGAGGCCTACTGGGCACCAGGGATAGAACAATGAACAGTGTAAACGTGGCCCCTCTGTCTTCTCAGTTTTTCTCCCCTGCCCTGGCACATGAGGCCAGCATTATTATCCTTACCTTAAAAAATCAAGGAATTGAAGCTCAAAGAGATAGAGGTGGTGGGGACACTCAGCTGTGTGGCAGACAGATTTCCACCCCCCCCTGCCAGAAGTCCTGGGCGTGCCTCCACCTCCCATACTGCAGGGCCTGTCAATTCCTCCCAGCTGCCAAGGATCCAGGGACCCTCTTCTGAAATTCTGAAACTGTCAAGGCCAGAAGGTGGCTGTTTCCTTGCAGTTTCTGGGAAGATGTGAATTGCAGCAAGCCTGCGACACGGGGACCTCCCAACACGTATGCCACCCTCCTGGTATTTCCCCTAGATGCCCAGCACGGTTGCTCTTTGAGAATGTTTTATTATGTGTGGAAGTTAGAGGAGCTGTATTATACTTTTTCCTGGGACATTTGTTGAAGGAGGAAGATCCATTTTACAGATGAAGAAAGTGAAGCCAGGAAGACAGATTAGTTAGCTCAGCCTCACACAAGCAGGCAGAGATTGGGCCAGAGCCTGGGCCAGAGCCTGGGTCCTCTGCTCCCGGCCCAGGATTCTCCGCTGGACACCAGGCAACCAGCCAAGCATGGCTGTGCCCCCTCTGCCCTTCTCCTGTTCCAGCCCCTCCAAGACTCTGAAGACTTGACCTACTTCAGATTCTGTCCCCAAAGGCTCGCTCTCACCTCTCTCCACAAGGGTTAGCGATGCTGCCTTCCCAGGGTTCCCCTCCTGTTCTGGAGACGGGAGAGGGAGGCCTTGTTCCCTGCAAAGAAAGAACTGTCCAGGGTCGATGCCAAGGGCAGGCAGGTTCTGGGGCTCTGGCTCTTTTGGGCTCCCAGATCCCCCAGGTGGGTGCAGGAAGCCACTTCCCAGGTTGTGCCTCCGCAGAGCACAGCCCTGCACACCCCTGGGGGTGCCTGCCCCACCTCACCAGCCCCAGAGAAAGGGCCACACCACTCCACCCTCCCTGTTTTCACAACTCAGAAATGATAGGAAAAAACTCTCCAGTTGGCATCCATTCTAAAACAGTGCTATTTTGTGCTCCTTTCCTGTTCAGAATAAATAGCAACATAACATTTGAACAGAAGGATGGGAGTGATTTCCACGTGAGCCCCTTACCCAGCAAGATAAGAAATAATTAATTGCTCAGATACCATGAAGGGAGTGTCCCGGAGCCTCCTGCAGATGCCCTGAAAGCGCCCACACCTATTGTTGGCACCATGTCCCAGGAATTGTGTCCTCCCTGTCCTCGTTGCCCGGCAGGTTCTTGCTGGGTAGAGCACAGTGCCTGTAGGGAGTGGGGAGGCCCTTGGCCCATCCCAAAGGTCTCCCCAGAACCCAGGGTCATAACAATCTCCAGACAGCTCCAGGCAAGAATGTCTGGTCATCCTGGCAGTAACTGCCTTGCTGGCGCCTACACTCTGCCCACAACCAGAGGGAGCGTCCTAAAAACATACACTTCATCAAGCCCTCTCTCTGTGAAACGCCCTCAGGATCCCATTCAGGACTGGGCTCGGTGGCTCACACCTATAATCCCAGCATTTTGGGAGGCTGAGGCAGGCAGATCACTTGAGGTCAGGAGTTCGAGACCAGCCTGGCCAACACAGTGAAACCCCATCTCTACTAAAAATACAAAAATTAGCCAGGTGTGGTGGCACATGCCTGTACTTCCCAGCTACTCGAGAGGCTGAGGCATGAGAATCGCTTGAACCCAGGAGGTGGAGGTTGCAGTGAGCCAACATCACGCCGCTGTACTCCAGCCCGGGCGACAGAGTTTCCGACAAAGGAAAAAGATCATGTTCGGATGGAAAAGTCTGGCTGGAGAGGCACTTCATGAGCCAGGCCCTGCTCAGCTTCCAGTCTCAATCCCAGCTCGGTTGCAGATGCCATTGTCTGTGCCCCAGTGCCTTTGTGCAGTCTGCTCCCCTGCTAGGCTGCCCTTTCACCCCTTATCTCTTATACTCATCTCCTTCCCAAGAGCTGTCCCTGCGCCTGGACTGCTCTAGAGACCTCTCCTAGGAGCTCCAAGGGTACTCTGTCACTTTGCAGCCACAGGACCTCATAAATGTACTATTTCACACAGTGACACAGCAGCTTCTCACAAGTAGTCCATTCATGACACCTGGAAGCTTCACTGATGTACAAGAGCCATGACTTACTGAGGCCCACAAGTTTGGGCTTCTCTAAGGAAAAGGACATATTTGATGCCACTGTAGGTCCCTAGCACAGCACCAGGAACAAAGTAGGTGCTCAGTAAATGTTGATTAGGGCCGGGTGTGGTGGCTCACGCCTGTAAATCCAGCACTTCGGGAGGCCAAGGTGGGCAGATCACTTGAGCTCAGGAGTTTGAGACCAGCCTGGGCAACATGGTGAAACCCTGTTTTTACAAAAATACAAAAATTAACCAGACGTGCTGGCATGCACCGACGGTCCCAGTTACTTGGAAGGCTGAGGCAGGAGGATTGCTTGAGCCTGGAAGGCGGAGGCTGCAGTGAGCCCAGATCGTGCTACTGCACTCTAGCCTGGGTGACAGAGTGTTGATTGAACAAATAAAAGAATGTATGAACAAAAGTCTATACACCTGAGACATCAATTTCTTTTTTTCATGTTACAGCTAAATTCAGGAGTAGGGTGGGCTCCATTTCCTAAGAAGCACTAAAATATCACCAGAATGTAAAGAGAGAGAGAAAAAAAGTATATGCAACAGGCCTCTTTTTAAGGACGAAACTGCATATTTTGCAAGGAATACATACTTCAGTGAACTACTTGGGGTGGATCAAGATGCAAAAGATGGCTGTTCCCTTCTAAGGAAACTGAGCCCATTTAATTGGAAGGCTTTTGCTTTGCTGAGTGGAGTTTGTAGGTTCAGGCTTGGAGTCAGGGTGCTCAAGATCACAGAGAAGACACAGGGCCCTCTCCACCCTTCCCCCACACCACTCTGAAACTGCCAGACCAAGACACCCCATGTCTAGCCATTGTCCCCAGCCAATTCCACCAGGTCATCAAGGCCCAAATCCCAGGCCACCTTCTCCAGGAAGCCTTCCCTGATGTCTGGATGGAAATGTCTAAGTCTCCCTCCTTGCTGTCCCTTCTGGCTCTTATGCCAGGCTGTGGATGCCTCAGGCCTTGCATTACTAGAGGGCAAGCCTGTCTCCTTCACCTCTCTGCACACAGAGGAATAGCACAGGGCCTGGCAGAGATACCAAAGGGAATGAGATTTACTGAAGAAATTGCTGTCAGTTTGAATGAACCACACAGTATGAGAGGTAGGGGGCTGGCAGGAAGCAGAGGTGCCCGCTGGGGGGACATAGTGGCTTGTTTCTGGGCCTGGCTTCAGTGAAGAGGACATGGGACAGAAGAGGCCAGCATTTCTATACATGCTTCCTGCCTAAGCCTTATTAGATGTTACTTTTTAAAGAGGTGTTCCATGGTTAAGTAAATATGGGAGATACTGGGTTAAGTCAGGCCAACTAGGTACCTTTAGAGTGGAACTACTAAGAGTGTATGCATTGTGGATCTCTATGAGTGGACCAGGCTATGCAATGTTTCTCAAACTTAGTTGACTATGGAACCCCTGATTCAAGCAATTCATTGTTTCATGGAATACGCTTTGGGAAATAGTGTAGTATACTGTCAAATCTAGGTGTATTTTAACAGTCTCCTTATTTTGCAGTGGGGGAGATAGGATCCAAAGGTGTGCCAGCAGAATCAGAGCAGAACCCAAGATACCCCCATCTCACCTTGACCTCAAAAGATTGCCCAGGGTGACAGAGTCCTTCAGAGGCTTCAGGCCAAAAGGATTAAGACAGCAATGTGACCTTGGAAGAGACAGCTCCACCTGCCCAGCCCATGAGACCGGGGTCACAATCTGAGTCCTAGACCCAGTTGGGTGCCCATTTGGAGGGCTGCAGGGGTTGGCATGGGGACTTCAGAAGTCTACTGCTCTTGGTTCATAGGATGGTGGCAGGAAACAAGACAATTCTCAGACCATTGCCTTGACCATGGCAGTACAGCTGAAGAGGGGTGTATTTGGAGCGGGGGAAGGGGTGTTGTGTGTCTTGGCCTTCCTGAAGTTCTCCTTCTCTCCAGGGCACTTGAGAGGCTGGACAGGGATAGACTGCTCTTCAGTAATAGGTTGGCATTTGTCTTGGCTGTGTTGTGACACCTCTCGGCTATAATATCTGGTGGCCCCTAATGTTACTTTCTGTGCCCAGGACCTGGGAGAAGGGAGAGGGAAGAGCTTACACCCACCCAGAAAACTCTCTAGGACCCATTCTAGAAAGGCTATCGAGGACAGGATGTGAAGATCTCTCGTGGGCAGCATGGGCAGCTCAGAGGCCCCATAGCAGAAGGCAGTTGAGCCAATCATGACATTGATGCAATAGAATCCTAGGTAACCAGAGACAGGGTGCAACAGGGAAAAGGCAGCCGCCTGCCAGGAAGCATAGAGTGATGGTTAAACATGCAGGTTCTGGCTAACATTTGGCAGTGGAACTATGGGCAAATATTAAACCCCCTACTGCCTCAGTTTCCCCATGGAGACAAGCAGATGATAATGATGGTTCCTATGCTCATGGTCGTTTGCAGATTAAATCCATTCACTCCTTTGAACTGCGTCTGACATGTGGTAAGTGTCTTGCATGGCCACCTCATGTACAGGCACAGGCCCTGGAGCCTCAGGGTGGGCTAGGACCCCAGTCCTGCCACCGTCTAGCTGAGCGGCCTTGCAGAAGTTGCATGATCTTCCCCATATCTCAGTTTCCTTAGCTGGAAAATGGGATGATTAGGTGCCTGTAGAGTCATTGTTAGGCTTCAATGAGTTAATTATTGTAAAGTACTTGGACCCATGCCCACGACATGATAAGCACTGAACATGTTAACTATTATAATTTTATCAGTGACACAGGGAAATGAGGGTACAAAATAATACGAAGTGAAAAAAACATCAGAAGACAAAATAGCCCAGGCTCTGTTTCCCAGGCCACATGAGCTGATTCCAGAAGCCTCTGGAGTTGATCCAAGGCTAGGCAGGGGGCAGGGTGTGCAGAGCCACCCTTGCAGGCCTTTAGCTTCAGTCCTGGGGAAAGCCACACATCCTGGCACTCTGCTTACCAAGGGTGGCTCCCCACCCATCCGCTAAGCCACCACCTGCCCAGGCCTGGGGGCAGGCTCCCGGCTGTAAACCCCAGGGGTCTGAGCGTTGATTCCAAAGCACCTTCACCATTTTCCCCAGGGATGCTGTGGGCTAGAAACTTCTGCCTCAATGTCTCAGAGTTCCTGGGGAGGATCAGATGAGCCCCCAGTCCAGTGAATTCAAACCTTCAAAGTATGGACTTTAATAAGGACCAAAAGTCAGGTTAAAGGGATGTAGTTAGAGTCTCCTGTTTATTGGTTCTTTTTTTTTTCTGTAAATTTTCAAAACACCCCTTTGTGATCTCTTATTTTCTCTGTCCCCAGCTGGATGTGCAGTCTTGAAGGAATCCTACACTTCATGAATTAGGGTTTGACATCTGGCAGAGGTCTTTATGAACACATTTATGATCATCCTTCAAAGCAACCACATGAAATGGGCCAGGGGCTTGTTCTCTTTTAGCAGACAGACGGGTTGAGTCACCACAAGATGCTGATATGGTTTAAATGTGTGGAGCTATATATATACACACACATACACATGTATGTATCAATCAAGCTATACTTATCCCCAATAACAGAGAGGAAAAAGATATTATTAGAATAAGAGCTGCATATTTTGGAAAACTTACCATGTGCCAGAGACTATTCTAATTATTTTATAAACATGTCTCTTGTGGTTTTCAAGATAACTATAGGAGGTAACTATTATTATTACTTTTTAACAAACGAAAGCAAACCTCAGGTTAAATGACTGGGCCAAGGTCACACAGCAAGCAGTGACAGAGCTAAGTTGCGCTGGCTCTAAAGACCACGTGTTATCAACTGCATCCTCCTGCCTTCTTATGAAATGGAATCCATATCGAACTGCTAAGCTTTGTTTTTAGCAAATAACATGACTGTCTGGGCTGTGGGCTTAAGGAACAGTGGGTTCGGGGGCAAAGGTCATCCTCTAATAGTGCTTCATAATATTTCTCCCAGAGAAAGACTCTGGAGCCAGGCAGATCTGGATCCAGATTCCAGTTCTGCCACTTGCTAGCTGTGTCCTCTCACTGAGCTCTCAGAGGCCTCCCCCGCCCGCATGCTCAGTGGAGTGTCTGGATGGCCCCGCAGCCCTTGTGTCCAGATCTGCTGGGTGACACAGTGCCTGGCTGTGGCCTGCAGAGGCTTTCCTGTCCCTGGCTCCCATGCTTCCTCTGAGGAGAGCGGGCGATGGGTGTCAGCTTACGTGAGCCCTTTGGTTGCATGGATTGGGTGAAAAACAGATAGAGCTGAAGACTTTGAACTGAGATGTCAATTGTGGAGCAGGATTACTCATAGCAGCCATCACCCACTAGGCCAGAACACCTTCGTTTAAACAAACCAACATTCCAGGGGACAGTGCCTGTTGAATAAGCTGCTGAGAGCCCTTCACTGGTGCTGAGTCCCCAGGCCTGCAGACGACACTCCACACCTGACCCTGCAGGAGAGCGGTGTCCAGGAGCAGGCACCTCAGATCCATCCAAATCACACAGGGAGACCAGCAGGATGGCGGGGACACTGAACGCTCTCCACGTCCTGAGGTCCCTGACCTCATAGGCTGGAGAGGAGCATTTGCTTTGTCCTGTGGGAAGTCCCCAAGTGGATGGGCTAACAATTGATTCCAGTCGCACTCACGCTGCTAACTCTGGCCATGTTTCCTATACTTCCATTCCTGTGATCCATCTCTTGCCCCTTCCAGATCAGACAGTGACCTCCCGGGCCTCCTGGGGATGCAGTTGTCCTCCCTGCGCTCAGATCTGGAGCTGCTGCTTCCTAGCAGAGGAGTCAGCCTGCCAAGCCAGGCCGTTGTCAAGCCCTGAGCCCTCCCCACCTCCGCCTCTGCCCACTTTCCTGTCCCAGCTGTGAGCCTCTCTGGGGACTCATTTAAACTGAAGACAATTGCCTCAGATAAAGAACAACTGGCCTCCTCCCTATGTGGCTAAAATTATCAAAAACCGAACAGGGCGTTGCTGACCTCAGCCTTCCCCAGCCTTTCTCCTGCCTTGGTCCACTTGAATGTCCCTCTGGGAGCCTGTGACAGCTGCCTATGTGGGACCCCACACAGAAATGGGGCTGAAGAAGGCAGTCCCAGCCTTGCAAGGCATTCAGTCCCTGCAGTGTCTGTAGCCAAATCCCAAGATAGAGCCAGTCTGCGTGGTTCCCTGGCCCCGGGCTTCTCAGAGCTCCTCCGCCAGCCCAGGAGGCTGAGCTGCACTGCCCGCATTTCCTGGCTTCACATCACGTACACATAGAGCCTGGGGCCTGGGCAACCATGGCATGGAAGCCCAGACCACCTAAATTCTTCCTTAGGACCACCAGTGCCATTGCCTCAGCCACAACCCCCTGAGACTCCTCCCGGACCAGCATGACGACTGGTCCCACAACCATCTCCATGCCTGCTTCCTCTTCCCCATTCAAGCTTCTCAACATCTGTCATTCTTGGTGTTACATACATCCCAGCTCCTGTATTATTCCATTGCATCCAGAATGCTTTGAGGAAGGAATGTCATAGACTCCCTTTTTTAACCCCCTCTTCCCAGAGAGATGTGCTCAGGAGTAGGTGCCCAACAGAAAGTATTTGATTGAGACCTTATTTGTCCCTCCAGGAGATATTCAAGGAGAGCCCCCATCCAGACCCCAAGCGAGAAGAGCTACCATGTCTCACAGGGCCCACAGCCCATCACCCACATCATCCCACGGATGGCGGGGATTATGCCCAGTTTGCAGAAGGGTTGACAAAGGCCAGGTAGGGGAAGTGGCTGGCTCCGCTTACATGGACCCAAGACTCACTCCAGGCCCCCTGACCTTCAGCTGAAGGATCTTTGCACCAACTCTCCTGGCCCCAGTGGGTCCGGCTCACCAGACGTTAGGCCCGGATGGGAGGAGGCTGGGCGGGGGGGCATAGAAGGCAAAAGCAGCAGCCTCCTCACATGGAACTGCTCCTCCAGGGCAAGGCCATTACAGTGGGGGTGGCAGTGGGGTGATCAGGCATCGTCATTGAGAAGCTCATAGGACAGGAGGGGAGTGCGCAGGTCCGTCCCTTCCTCTCCCCAGGCAGAGTGGAACTGAGGCAGGAGGAGGTACAGGGCCGGATGGGAGCAGGGGTGGGGTGTGGGGTAGGGTGTGTCGGCTCAGCCAACACTGTTCACTTTTCACAGAACAAGGACACATACACTGTGGCCCCTGAGTGGTTTGGGGGTAGGGGTACAGATATTCAGGGGTGATCATCTCAGCCACAGAGCCAGGGCTCTTGAGAGCTGGATTAGCATCCAGGAATCCCAGTGTCTAGGAATCCAGCAACAGCCCAGGGCCAGATAATAAAGAGGGCTGCGTTCCAGGCTGAGGAGTTTGGACTCGATCTGGGAGGCTGTGAGGAGGCTTGCACTGTTTCTGAGGAAAGGAGTGACTTGATCTGATTCCTGAATAGCTTGGGAGAACTGGGGCCCCCGCCTATGTTGTTCCCCATCCCCTCCCCTCAGATGGCTGTCCCCTGCTCGTTCCTTTGTCAATGAGATGGGGGCTTAAACCAGAAGTGACCTTGAGTCCTGCACAGCACAAGCCATGGCAGAGTAGCTTCCAGGAGGAGAAAGCCTGTGGCCCAGGCTGCAGGAAGCCCTCCCCAGCCCGCAGTCTGCAGGACTTGCTCCATCCTAGCAGACGGTGACTTCCTCAGGGAGGCGGCTCAAGGCCACTTGGACATGCTAACCAGGGCCGGTGTCAAATGGGTAGAGACAAACCTGGAAGGAGCTAAGAGAACTGACGAACTTTTCCACTACTGTTTGCTCCAGCAAGCAGGTGGAACTAAGCCTGGTGGAGATGCAGGGCAGGGGGTGCAGGGACCATTTGATAGCAATAAAATGCACTTAAATACATTGCACGGTGTGTTAGTAGCCTGTGGCTGCTGTGACAGATAACCACAAACCGAGTGGCTTAAAACAACAGAAATTTATTCTCTCACAGTTCTGGAGGCCAGAAGTCCAAAATCAAGGTGCTGGGAGCACCTTACTCCCTCAGAGCTCCAGGGGAGAATCCTTCCTTGACTCTTCCAGCATCTGGTGGCTTCAGGAGGTCTTCGGCTCATGGCTGCAGACCTCTAATCTCACCTCTGTCTTCACATAACCTTCTCTTCTCTGTGTCTTTTTTTTCTTCTGTCTAAGGACACTTGTCTTTAGATTTAGGGCCCATCTGGATATTCCTAGATGATGTCATCTCAAGATCCATGACTTAATTACATCTGCAAAGACCCTTTTTCTTTTTTATTTGAGACAGGGTCTCACTCTGTTGCCCAGGCTGGAGTCCAGTGGTGCAATCTCAGCCCACTGCAACCTCCACCTCCCAGGCTCAAGGGATCCTCCCACCTCAGCCTCTCGAGTAGCTGGGGCCACAGGTGTATGCCACCACGCCTGGCTATTTAGAGATGGGGTCTCAGCATGTTGGCCAGGCTGGTCTCGAACTCCTGAGCTCAAGCAGTCTGCTCACCTCGACCTCCCAAAGTGCTGGGATTATAGGTGTGAGCCACTGTGTCAGGCCTAAAGATCATTTTTCTAAATAAGATCGTATTCACAGGTTCTGGGGCTTAGGAAAGGGACATATCTTCTTGGGGGCCACCATGCAACCCACCACATACATAGGCTTTGGAATCAGTGAGAGTCAGGCTGAAAACCTGTCTTAATTACTTGCTTGTTGGTCTTGGGCAAGTTTAATAACCTCCCTGAACCTCCTTTCTTTGTGCTTAAAATAGGAGTAATGATATCTATTCATACAGTTGCTATGAGAATCAAATGAGAGATGGCTGCTTGGCATACAGTGCACACTCAGCGAATGGTATCAATGACAATGATGACAATGACAATGATGATGACAAATTGACTCAGAGAAGTGAAGAGATTTGCACAAGGTGGCACAGCTTTAAGTGGCAGAGCCAGAGTTGGAACTCAGATTTACCTCCCACCAAGGCCATCCTCTTCCCATATGACCTGTCTCCTTGCTATCTCTACAGTAGTTGCAGCCTTGCTATGTTGGCTTGTTCCTCAACAGCATCTTATGCTGGTCTGAGGTATCCCAGAGACTGTGGGGTGAACCACATCTTCCAGTGGAGTGAATAGTTGACTTTTGTCCCCAAACAGTGATATTAGGATCAGAACTTGGCCTTGAGTTGTTCCACAGGCAAGAGGGGACATCAGGCTCTGGCCTCCCCTTGGGTAGGAAGCTACTGGTCACAGCATCACTGTCAGGGGTCACTGACCATTTGCCACGTGGTGGGCATGGGATGAGGTCTTTCCAAGTGCTGTCCCACCAAGCCTGCCCCATCCCTGTGGGGACAGCATCCCATGTGGGGTTTAACGCAAGGAAACGAGGCTTTCTCTGCATTCAGGGCAGCAGCCTCATCTTGGAGTATACGGTGCCACTGGCCCACCGTGAAAGAACCGGTGTCTGCAAAATAACAGCAAGATTAATTCCTCCATCTCTGAATCCTTTCGAAACCCGATCCACTCTTCCCCCAAAAAAGATCCAACTGACTTTGATCTTGAGAGCCCCTACCATTCCGATTTCCTGTGCTGTCTGCATGGCTTTAACCAGAGGGCATTCTTTTTTTTTGTTTGTTTTGCTTTTTGTTTTTTGAGGCGGAGTCTCGCTCTGTCGCCCAGGCTGGAGTGCAGTGGTGCAATCTCAGCTCACTGCAAGCTTTGCCTCCCGGGTTCACGCCATTCTCCTGCCTCAGCCTCTCTGAGTAGCTGGGACTACAGGCACCCACCACCACGCCCAGCTAATTTTTTTTTTTGTATTTTTAGTAGAGATGGGGTTTCACCGTGGTCTCGATTTCCTGACCTCGTGATCCACCCGCCTCGGCCTCCCAGAGTGCTGAGATTACAAGCGTGAGCCACCGTGCCTGGCCCCAGAGGGCATTCTTGTTAGTGCAGTTTGCTACTTACAGTGATGCTGGGCTTGTTCTGAACCCTGGGGAAGAGAGGACATGGGCTTGGGCTTCCATCTTTGGTGGGGATAATGGCCTAATACATTCCAAGTCCTGGTGGAGGCTGCTGCTGATCCCTGGGGAGGGGGTCTGGTCCTGGCTTCTCCAGGACAGTGCCTGAGGTGCCGAGGTGGAGACAGGCCTTGACTGGCTGGATTGTGAGGAAGCTCATTGAAGAACAAATGTATTACCTAAAAAGAAAATTGGTGGAAGGGGTAAGGAGTGGAAAGGACAATAATGTTTCCCTTCTCGTGAAACATGGAACAGTTCTGGCAGCAGGAAATGGGGAAAAAGCAAAGCTGAGTGAGTGGACATCACAGCAGGAAGCGGGATGAGGAGGGAGGCAGAAGGGCTTCCCACCAAGGTGACCTCCAGGTACAAAGCCCTCCAGCCACAGGAGGTGCAGAGCTGTGTCCTCTCCTCCAGGGGTTCTCAGAGACATGGGGCTTAGGTGGAGGGAGCAGGAGCCCGCCCTATCTGTCAGCAAACTTTCACCAGATGCCCTGTTTGTGGCCAGCATTGCGCTACCCCAGGAGACAGGAATTGTCAACCCCCAGGCCCCACCCTCTAATATCCAGGGCCACTTTTCTTTGTCCATTCTCCTCTTCCTCACTTTCCATCCTGGCAAAGTCCAAACTCAGCCCAACTCAATAGCCAATCTGACAATGGTTCAGGAATGGGGACAGCTCCTTCTCCCTGGGCCTGCCCACGTCTGAGACCATTCTTGAGCCCCTCTTTACTGAGATGGTATACTTGGCTGCAGCAGTCAACAAAGGGGGTTCAGGCAGGGCTCCCTCTCTGTGGCAGTTGCTTAATTGGCCCATCACACCAGGCTCTTCCATGGGCACAGGCCAGGATAGGGGTTCTCCTGCCATGGGGATCAGCAAAGATAAGGCATCTGTCTTAGTCTGTTTGTACTGCTTTAACAAAACACCTTAGACTGGGTAATGTGTAAAGAACAGAAATTTATTTCTTACAGTTGTGGAGGCTGGGAAGTCCAAGATCAAGGCACCAGCAGAGAGGTGAGGAAGCTCTCTATTTTCAAGATGGTGCCTACTTGCTGTGTCCTCACATGGTGGATGGTGGAAGAGACTCCCTTCAACCTCAAATCCTTTTACAAGGGTGTTAATGCCATTCATGAAGGCACAGCCCTCATGATTTAATTACCTCCTAGAGGCCACAAACCTTAATACTGTTGCATCAGGGATTAAGTGTCAACATCAATTTTGGAGGAGACACCATTATTCAAATCATAGCAGCATCCTTTGCCATTGGATACTCATTGCCCAGCTTATGATCTGAGAAACATTTTAGTCTTTGGAGAAAGGGGACCATTGTTAATGGTGCTCCAAGGCAGAAGACCTAAGATTCCTTGTAAAATGTTGATCTCAGAAGTTCATTTCACTCTTAAATCATTTCAAAAACTCCCATTCATCCCAGGATAGCCTGGTCTTCTCAGTGTAGCTTACAAGCCCCAGCACAATCCACCCTTTGCCACTCCAACAGAACCCTGCCACTCCACGTGCTCCCTGTCCCCCCCCCCGCAAGCTTGAATCAATTGCTGGATTCTGAGTAGGCCATGCTTGTTGGTCCTAATGCACCTTTGCACAAGCTGTTCCCTTCCCAAGAACACTCACATCCTTGTCTGTCTAAAAAACTTTTTTTCATCTTCAAACACTCAACTCAAACTTTAGCTCTTCAATAATGTAGTAGAGGATGCTCATGGATGGAGGCCTAGAATGGAGTGTCCCTTCGGAGCTTTGTATCTCAACTTCTGTGAGATTATTAGAGATAATCAGGGAAATAAATAGGCTGGGCATGGTGGCTTACGCCTGTAATCCCAACACTTTGGGAGGCCGAGGTGGGTGGATCGCCTGAGGTCAGGAGTTTGAGGCCAGCCTAGCCAACATGGTGAAACCCCGCCTTTACTAAAAATGCAAAAAAAAAAAAATTAGCTGGATGTCATGGGGCATACCTGTAGTCCCAGCTACTCTGGAGATTGAGGCAGGAGGACCGCTTGAACCCAGGAGGCGGAGGTTGCAGTGAGCCTAGATCACGCCACTGCACTCCAGCGTGGGTGACAGAGTGAGACTTCATCTCAAAAAAATAAAAATAAATACACAAATAAATGAACCTAAGTGTATTTAATTGTCCAAGTCCAAGGTAAGTGCTCCAAATGTACACATATTTTAAGTATAGGTGTGTTAAACTGTTAAAGGGATGGCATGCAGAGCACAGATGTTTGAGTCTCTCCATCCAAAAAAACAAAAGAACAAAAAGTAACAATTATTAAGGCATTTAAATAAAGTACCCCATAAGCAGGTGCCTAGGCTGTCCACTGATCGACCCCCATATGGGGGTGAGGAGGAGAGACCCAAATGTTTCCGGGGTGCTGGGACCGTTCTAAAATCCACTGACCAGGATGCGGTAGGAAAATGAGTGGCGTCCACAGTCTCCTGCTTGATGTTTGGCTTTATTGGGTGGGGTGAGGGCCTAGAAGCTGGTGGGAATGGGGGTGTTAACAGTGAAGGCGCCTCCTGAAGAAGGCAGAGGGTCTCTCTAGCTTCTTTCCCTCCAAACAGCACTCCCCATCCTCCCGCCCTGCCCTGCCCTGCTGTTCCTGCCAGGCCCGCAATGAGAGCTGTTCATTGGCCTCCTTCTCTGGCTCTGCACAGAGCCAAGAAGGATGGGTCAGGCTTGCAGCTGAAGGGGAAACAAAAGCTGTTTTCATGAAAGACGGTATTGATTCTGTTTTTAAAAAGGACAAAACCCCACTTCTGAAATGAGTCACTGTGGGAAGGATTTGAAATGTGACATTTTTCTTTTCATCTCTTCTTTTCCTTCTGAAATTTCAAAGTTGAGCCTGGTAATGGAAGTAGGTAAAGATTTAACCAAGTAAGCCTGTAGAACGTTCCTTCCCACTCCCCCTGCCCTTTATTTATGAACTCTCAAGAACCATGTGGCACAAACAAAAGTGCTTGGGGTCTGAGGGCCAAAAGACCTGGATTGAGGTCCCAGGTTCACACGACCTGGAGGCTTTCTTCCTCCATGGGGCACCTGCAGTATCTCTGGGGGTGCCCAGCCCTTCTGGAGTCTCCAGCAAGCACCCTGATTCTGACCCATGCAGGGGACAGGCAGTGAGCAGGATGACAGGCTTGTCTGGCTGAGGAAGCCAGCCCATGGCACCTGCTCATGCCAGGAGGCACATCTAAGACGCCCTGCAGCTCCACAGACCATTCCAGCCAGCTGGGGATGCGGGGGAGAACAGAGTGGCCTCCTCCCCCGAGCTGTGTTTGTGGGGCTGTTTGATGTTTCCCTAAATAGGTATCAGATTGAACATTTTGAAAGATCCCACCTTATGTAAGTGTTACCCTCTAAAATAGAAACTCTACTTCATATTATTTTCAGCTTTCTATGAAATGAGCCTCACATCCCTCCAAGAGCCCTTTGTCTAAGGAAGAGGGGGTTGGGGGTGGGAAGGCAGAGGTCCAGGGAGATAGGGGTTATTTGTCCGTTTTTAGAATCACAGACTCCCCAGGCTGGAAGGACCCACATGGTCATTTCCGACAGTCCTGTGGCTCCAGAAAGGACCATCCTTGAAACTGAGTAGAAGGGCCTGCTCCCACTCTAATAAGTTAGAGTTAGGTTCCTGTGGCCTGCGGGTGTATCGGCCTCTTTGTACACAACCAGCAGGATTCTTGCTGCTACGGGCTGAGGGTGCACAGACTCTGCTCTCACCATTCTTCATCTGCACTGGACTCGAGCTCTCTAAACCTTACCACTGCCACCTCCTCATCCCTCTGCTGGGATGTGCTGTCACTTCCCTCTGCCCTGCTCCCACACTGTAAACCCACAATACCAGGTAGATGGCTGGGGCTTAATCAATACTTGCTGGGCTGAATCAGCCCATGCACTGGCTAGCCTGCCCAGTTTCAAAGCCTCTCCGTGGCACTTCCCAGTGTGCCCGCCTCCTCTGAACCCCCCGTGCCTGGTTAGCACTTCTAACTGCTTCTAAGTTTTGTCCCGCCATCAAGCTTCCAAGAGCTTTGCCATCAGCTGAGCAAAGAAGAAGCTCCAGAGCCCCCTAAAACCCAGTCAATTTCAAACAGGAAAGGCCTCCATCTGGTGCCCCTCTTGGAAGACATGTGACTTCTTACCTTTCTTGCCTGGCTCCAGGCAGAGGATACTTGGAGACACCTTCGCACACTACCTCTCCTGCCCAAGCCTGCCCATGTCCACTCCCAACAGGTGGCCGGGTGTGTGCGCATCTGAGACACTTGCCTGCTCTTTTCCTCTCTGACTGTCGGGTGACCCCTTGACCTTGCCATCACAGGGTGACCGACCCAGGGGGATTCTGGCTGCTGTGTTCTCAAGCTGCTGTTAGGATTCACTGCACGGCGTGTGAGCCACATGACCAGGGAGGGGAATAGCAGAAAGGAGTCTGCTGTGGTTTGGCTGTGTCCCCACCCAAATCTCATCTTGAATTGTAGCTTCCATAGTCCCTACGTGTTGTGGAAGGCACCCGGTGAGAGAGAGCTGAAAACATGCAGTTTCCCCCATACTGTTCTCATGGTAGTGAATAAGTCTCTCAAGATCTGATTGTTTTATAAGGAGTTTCCCCTTTCGCTTGGCTCTCATTCTCTTCTCTTTTCTGCTGCCATGTGAGACGTGACTTTCGCCTTCTGCCATGATTGTGAGACCTCCCCAGCCACGTACACCTGTGAGTCCATTAAACCTCTTTTTGTTTATAAATTATCCAGTCTCGGGCCTTATAAGTAGTGTGAAAACTGACTAATACAGAGCCCTTACCTCACACTCAGTCAGGGCACGGCCCCCCAGCACCTGCCTTCCCTGACTATGCGTCACTGCAGGGAAACATGCATCACAGAGGGCTCGATAGGAAACCAGAAGGATGAAGACAGAAGCAGGAGGGGCTTCCAGTTTGACTCCCAGTCCTAGCCCCTGCCTGGCTGAGATACCCTGAGAAAAATTTCAGCACTCCCGTGCCTCAGTTTCTCTGTCTGCAACAGGGGAGCACAGAGAACTTTTCAGACGGCTGAAGTGTGGCTGACTCATGCTGTCTTCTGTCCCCAGATTGACCCCAACTGGCCCATCATCTATGGGGAGGTCTGTGTAATGAGTTTTTTTCCCTCCTAATAGGAATGGAAATGAGTTTTTTTCCCTCCTAATAGGAATGCTCCCTCAACAGGACTATCTGTGCCCTTGAACTGCTCTTCTTGAGCCCTTTTTGGCAGTGCCATGTGATAGGTGTAGACCATCTTTCCCCCTGGAGCATGTGCTCTGTGAGGCCCCCAGTGTGTTCACGGCTCTGTTCACAGGACCTAGAAGAATGCCTCGTGCACACTGGGTGCTCGATATATATTTGCTAATGGAATAGGTGGGGCTTCCTGATGGAGCAGTCACCGTCCTTGGGTTGGCTGGGGGCTGTCCTGATCACCCACCTCAAGCTCAACTATAGAGAAAACCAAACCAGCCCCAGGGAACTCAGACCTGAAGGGGCTTCCAGCAGTGGGGCCAGATGGCTACATGGAGAGCTAGAAAACAGGTGTCAGAGAGAAGTACCTCAGCAGGAGTGCACAGCTCTCAGGAAACATGAAGCAAGGTGTCAGGGAGGAGGTGGAAAGGGACTGGATGCAGAGGAAGGGCAGGCTGTGTTCAGGCGACACGTTTGTGGGTGGCGTCCAGGTGCCAGGCTGCATGTGTCCTGTGGCTGCCACAACAAACCACCACAAACTTGGTGGCTTGCAGCAACAGAAAGGTACTGCCTCACAGTCAGAAGTCCAAAGGCAATGTGTCATCCAGGCCAGTCCCTTCTGGAGGGTTTGGGGGAGCACCTGCTTCATGTCCCTCTCCTTGCTTCTGGAGCTTTCTGGCAGCCCTTGGTGTCCTTGGTTTGAGGGCATCACCCCAGCCTCAGCCTCTGTTGTCACATGGCCTTCTCCCTGTGTGTCTCTGGGTCCCTGTGTCTTTACATGGCCGTCTTATAGGTCATTAGTCATTAAATTTAGGGCCTACCCCAACTGGTACAACCTCATTTTAACTTGATTATATCTGCGAAAACTCTATTTGCAAATAAAGTCACTGTCACAGGTACCAGGGATTAGGATCCCAACAGCTCTTTTGAGGGGAACACAGTTCAAGCCACAATACAGTCACAGCAGGTAGAAGGGATGGTATGGGCAAAGAGTCCTGAGGCTGGCAATGTCCCCAGGCGTTGGAGAGCATGAGAAGTCTGCTGTGGCTGGGGCACAGGGAACTGGGAGACAACAATGAGGATGGACGGATAAATGGGGGAGATTATAGAGAACCTTGAGTTCTCAGCTAACGGGTCTGAACTTTTTCAACAGGTAAGTGGGAGCCACAAAAAGGTTTTTGTTGTTGTTGTTGTTTGTTTGTTTGCTTGTTTTGAGATGGAGTCTTGCTCTGTCACCCAGACTGGAGTGCAGTGGAGCGATCTCAGCTCACTGCAACCTCCACCTCCTGGGTTCAAGCAATTCTCCTGCCTTAGACTCCTCAGTAGCTGGGATTACAGGCACCCGCCACTATGCCAGGCTAATTTTTGTATTTTTAGTAGAGACAGGGTTTCACCATGTTGGTCAGGCTGGTCTTGAACTCCTGACCTCAAGTGATCCACCTGCCTCGGTCTCCCAAAGTGCTGGGATTACAGGCGTGAGCCACTGCGCCCATCCCACAAAAGGGTTTTGAGTGAGGGTTGGTGAGATGTGTGGAAGAAAGGTCACTCCAAGGCAGGCAATGAGGAATGAAGAGTGGAGGGGGCCGCATGACCCCGGGAGACCCACTGGGAAGCTGTCGAGGCAGCACAGACAGCAGGGCGGGAGCGGTGGGGAGGGAAGGAGGCCAAGTGCAGGAGAAACAGAAACCAACATAGTGTTGTTTAGGGGAAAGGAGGAGGAAATTGTGTGAAGAAAAAAAGACCCTCAATAGGATGGGATGATGCTTAATCTGACAAAATGGTGGCATTTACATTTCAGATCTTTTTTTTTTTTTTTTTTTTTGAGGTGGAGTCTCCCTCTGTCGCCCAGGCTGGAGTGCAGTGGTGCGATATCAGCTCACTGCAACCTCCACATGCCGGGTTCAAGGGATTCTTGTGCCTCACCCTCCCGAGTAGCTGGGATTACAGGTGTGCACCACCACACCCAGCTAATTTTTGCACTTTTAGTAGAGACAGGGTCTCACCATGTTGGTCAGGCTGGTCTCAAACTCCTGGCCTCAGGTGATCCGCCCGCCTCAGCCTCCGAACGTGCTGGGATTACAGGCGTGAGCCACCGCGCCCAGCCACATTTCAGATCTTGATTCCGTGTTTGTTCAGCTCTGAGGCTTATGCCTTTGAGAAGGTCCAGGCAGAGCGTGCAGCCCAGGTCATCCTCGGGTCATGATGGCTTTCAGCGTGGCTCCTGGTGGCTGTGGTAGAAGAACGGGAGCCCTGAGGGGATAGAGCTGCAAATCTCTAATGGCACCAGCTCCCGTCATGGCGGAGTTGGGGTGGTGAGGGGGGCCGTAGGGCCCAGAAGCCCCACTTTGGGGTAGCAGTCTCTGGGTTGAGTAGTCAAGGCCTGATGATCCAGGGGACCCTGTCGGCTTTGGGGGCTCAGTGAGAGGCCGGCTCTGGTCACTCAGGGTGGAGGGGAGAGGCCATTCCCGGGTAGACAGCTTGCTCCTGGTAAGTGAGCCACACAGGACATAGCCATGCATCCGCCATGCCTGTGGTGGCTGCCAGCTGAGCCTCACACACATGCCCCAGAGGCAGGGGCTGGAAACTGGGGGCATCCTGTCCACTCCCAGCCACCCTGGTTCTTCTTCCGCATGTGCCCCCCTGCTCTCTCATGCAACTGAACGGTCCTCACGGTTGCACCCTCACGCTGGCCTTTCTCTCTAGGTAAGGGGAAATTACCACCAGCTGAACATAATTTCCTGCACAGCAAGTTGGGCCTATTAACTCATTGTTCTTAAAAAGGCAGAACAGACTGTGGACATGGGGCCTGTGAGAAAGTGAGAGGCAGAGAGACACAGCAATGGGAAGGGCGGTTCACCGGCCCTCCCTCCTGCGGCCACAGGCGGTGGTCTAAGGGGCTCTTGCCTGATTTAGAATGTGCGCCCCAGCCCTGTAGACTCTCCCCTGTGCCTCGTAACTCTACCCACTTACTCATTCATGAAATAACCTAACCTAAAGCACCTATGATGTGCCAGGCCCTGTTCCAGGGACTAGGGACACAGCAGTGAACAAGACAGGCAGGTGTCCCCTGTGCAGCTGTCACTCGGTGGGAGTTGTCAGAGCCAAATCCACAGAGGAATGAACACCTTCAGACAGATCAGGCAGCGGGCAGCAGTGTGAGGAAAACTAAGCAGGGTGACACGGTAGAGAGGGACTGGGGGACAGGTTTGGCGGGTGCTTCCGACCTGGGTAATCAGAGCAGGCCCCTCTTAACAGATGACCTTTGAGAGGTAGCCTAAATGAGACATAGGCCCCCACTACACACAGATCTGGGGCACAGAGAATAGCAAGTGCAAAGACCCCAAGACACTAAGAAGCTTGGCAGGACTGAGGAGCAGAAGGGAACCAGGGAGAACAGGAGGAGATAAGGTCAGAGGCGAGAGGTCAGAAAAGGAGTGGGGTAGGCCTACTAGCCATGAAAAGATTTTGCATTTTGTTTTAAAGGCAATGAGAAGCCACTGGCAGGTTTTATTCAGGAGTATTGTTCAATGGGAAATAATCTTTTTAATAAGCTAACTCTGGAGGCTGAACAGAACATGAACATGGAGGGGGCTTGAGGGGGATTGTATGGGGGTGCAGAATCAAAACAGAGAGGCCCTTTAGGAGGCTGGTGGAGGCTGGTGAACGGGGTGAACAGTGACAGGACTTCGGCGTGGGATGGTTGAATTGATGTGGTGAGAAGTGACCAGGTCTGGAGCATATTTAGGAGGTAAGGTTAACAGAACTTGCTGATGGATTAGATTTGGGGAATGAGGCATATAGTGGGTTAAATAGCATCCCCCCTACCTAGATTCACATCTACCCAGAACCTCAGAAAAAGGCCTTCTTTGGAAAAGGGTCTTTGCAGATGTAATTAGGTCAGAACATGGCCTTCTTTGGAATGAGGCATGTAGTGGGTTAAATAGCATCCCCCCCACCACCCAAATTCACATCTACCCAGAACCTCAGAACAGAGCCTTCTTTGAAATAGAGTCCTTGCAGATGTAATTAAGATAAGGTCGTACTGGATCAGGGTGGGGCCAAGATGCCACCTCAGCTCCTGGCACATCTTCAGAATTCCAGACAGGAAACGGCAGGAAGGGACAAGACCCAGGTTAGCCCCCTTTGCTCTTTATCAGTTTTTGTTTGTTTTTTGAGATTTTCTGAGACAGGGTCTCGCTCTGTCGCCCAGGCTGGAGTGCAGTGGCCCCATCACAGCTCACTGCAGCCTCAACCTCCCAGGCTCAAGGGATCCGCCTGCCTCAACTTTCCGAGTAGCCGAGTAGCCAAGACTACAGGCGTTGTGCTAGCACGCCTGGCTAATTTTTGTATTTTTAAAATAGAGACAGGGTTTCACCATGTTGCCCAGGCTGATCTCGAACTAACCCCTGGGCTCAAGCAGCCCTCCTGACGAGCCTCCCAAATTGCTGGGATTGTAGATGTGAGCCACCTCACCCGGGCTTTCCCTTTTTTTTTTTAATGAGAAGAGCTAAGTCCTCCCAGGAGCCGCCAGCTCACTTCCTGTTACCTCTCATTGGCCGGAGCCATGCCACGTGGCCACCCCCACCTGCACTACCCAAGAGGCTAAGAAAGTGAGACTGCCGCCTCTCCAGCCCTGAGAGCAGGGAGTGGGGGAAACGATGGGAATGAAGGTTGGCTCATCTGTCCTATAGTCTGCCACAAGCACGACTATGGCTGGGAGCCTTCTGCCTGGATGTGTTGGCTTCTTTTCAAAATTCCTCCTCCTCCAAATTATCCCACAACAAACTTGCAAGGCAGAAAGACCATACATGATTCATTCTCGTTTGACAGGTGAGGAAACTGAGACCTGAAGCTCAGAAAGGACGCGCCCACAGTCACAAAGAATCCACGGCGGGGCCAGCCCTGCCCACAACATGCCCAATAAAATATATAATCCTCCAAGATAGATCATCGTTTCTAATATACAACCTTGCACGGGGGCAGGTATGATAGTGGGCGGGCTCCTCCCAGCTTGGAAAGACCAACAACAGGGACCTGAGGGCAGCAGTCCTGCTCCATTCTACAGAGGGATTTAGTCCGGGCATTTGCTGCCACTTGATAGGCTGTGCTTAATTGAATTAGTGCTAATTCCTGCTGTCTCTGTGCGTTTGAGTTGTCTGTGTCATGGGCTGACTTGGCAGGTCAGTGAGGCGAAGGCAGGAGAGGCAGCAGCAAAGACTCACGGAACCTCTGTCTGCGCTGTGGGAGGCCTTTGCTCATTGTGTCCTCATGAGTGTTCTTGGCCTGGGGTCAGGCTCCAGGCAGGGCCTGGTGCGGAGGGCGTGGTGGGTGCCTGGTGAGGCCCAGGACACTGCCCAGCTACTCCAGACCACTCCTGCGTGATCCTTTCTGGTCTGTGAGGTCAGGGCAATGCCACCTGCTTGGCCTGGCAAAGTCAAGCAAGGAGCTCAAAGGCACTATGCCAGTGGGTAAGGGGGAGTGGCTCCATCAGGAAGATGTTTGGGTCTGCATGGTGCAGCTCCCAGGTGGGAAGAGGCTTATCTCATGCCCCTGGCCAGCCTCCAGCCCAGCCTGGCCAGCAAAAGCTTCTCTGCATAAGGACAAGAAAGGATTCAGAGGACAAAGGGGACTCAAAATTTATTATCTAAATATCATCAGAGAGCATGGTGCCTTGCCCTTGACCCTACTAAGAAGAGAAAGTGGTTTTTCTGTTCATGGCATTGCACAAAGATTGGCTGGTTTACACCTTGGTCAGACCATGCTAACCTTGACTTTGAGAAGGAGTTTATGTAAAAAATCACTGGAGGTGGGCCGGGCGTGGTGGCTCACACCTATAATCCCAACACTTTGGGAGGCCGAGGAGGGCGGATCATGAAGTCAATAGATCGAGACCATCCTGGCCAACATGGTGAAACCCCATCTCTACTAAAAATACAAAATAAAAATATTTTCTATTTTAAAAACAAAAATACAAAAATTAACTGGGCATGGTTGCGCCCGTGTAGTCTCAGCTATTCGCGAAGCTGAGGCAGGAGAATCGCTTGAACCCAGGAGGCAGAGGTTGCAGTTAGCCAAGTGAGCACCGCTGTACTCCAGCCTGGTGACAGAGTGAGACTCCATCTCAAAACCAAAACAAACAAACAAAAAATCACTGGAGGTGAACTTGGCTGAGACATTGTCATTTGTTAACCAATTCTGTTTTTTTTTTTTTGAGATGGAGTCTTGTTCTGTCACTTAGGCTGGAGTGCAGTGGCACAATCTCAGCTCGCTGTAACCTCTGCCTCCCAGGTTCAAGCAATTCTCCTGCCTTAGCCTCCTGAGTAGCTGGGATTACAGGTGTGTGCCACCACACCCAGCTAATTTTGATGTTGTTGTACTTTTAGTAGAGACAGTGTTTCACTATGTTGGCTAGGCTGGTCTCAAACTCCTGACCTCAGGTGATCTACCAGCCTCGGCCTCCCAGAGTGCTAGGATTACAGGCGTAAGCCACCACGCCCAGCCTTGTTAACTAATCCTTATTTCCTGGGCGCACAGTGGGACCGCGTTTCCCACCCTCCTCCACAGTTAGATGGGGTCCATGCAATTAAGTTCCGACCAACGGAATAATGTGTTAACCACTGAGATGTGGGGTTGCTTATTCTAGCAGTAAGACCATCCTAAGTTAGTAACAGTGACATTTGGGAGTTATACGTGGGAACCATCCAACTTCACAAACTCCATCATTTTTTGAGAGGCACTAGGGTGTAGAGGCTTTGGAGTAAGGTGTGGCTGGATTCATATCTTTGTTTTGCCACTTACTAGCTGTGTGACCTCAGGCAAGTTACTTAACCTCTCTGAACCCATTTCTCCATCTGTAAAAAGGGAAAAATCTAACACTCACAAAGGTGTTGTAAAAATTCAGTTAGGTAATGCATATAAAGTGCTTAGCATGGAGCCTGGCACAGAGATTAGCCTATAAATAGTAGTTGCTGTTATTTTACTGAATTGAAAATAGTTTAAAAGATAAATTAGTTTAAAACTTTAATCTGTCTGTTTAAAATTGTATGATTTGTTTCATAAATAGCATAAATGGAAACTGAGACAAAAGCAAGCAATCTCTCAGCTTCCATAAAACCCTGGACTAGGTCACCAGACTGGAAGTTCAAAATAAACTGATTTAGAAGCAGCTTATCCTGAGTTGTCCAGAGAGGCAGAGCAGGGAGCTTGGCTCTGTAACTGGATTGAGGGCGGCCTGATCCTGGCCAGCTGCACACTGTGGGTGGTGGAGTTGCTGGAGGCCACGACGGGTGGCCAAGGCCATCGAGACAGGCCCCTATGGACAGGAAAGAGTCCACTCTCTGGACTGGATCCTTTCAGTCTTGACTTCACAACAGCTGTGGTTTTCTAGTCCTGTGACTACGTTATCACTGTGTGTCATTTGAGCCATTCTGATGGGCCTGTGGTGATATCTCTGTGGTTTTGATTTACATTTCCCGGATGGCTAATGATGAGGGACGTCTTTTCATGTGCTTATTTTCCATCTCCATATCCTCTTGTCTCAAATGTCTTTTACCCATTTTCTAATTGGACTGTTTGGGGGATTTTTACCTGTTGAATTTTAAGAGTTCTTTCTATATTCTAGATAGTAGTCCTTTGTTGGACACGTGGCTTGCAAACACTTTCTCCCAGTTTGCAGTTTGTCTTTTCACCATTTTAACAAGGTCTGTCACAGTTTTCATTGTGACGAGGTTCACTTTATCAATGTTTCGCTTTTGTGTCGAGTCTAAGGGCTCTTTGCCTACCCCTAGACCAGTGGAGCGCCTCCACGCACAGCACAACCCCACCTCACATTCATCCACGAACCTCTGCTGGGTGGCCACTCGTGCCCTGCCCCACATTCCCGGCTGGGCAATAGTCTCCATTTTCTTCTCGAAGGCCTACTCCCCACTGAGCGCTAAGAAGAGCGTCTAAGTGGTCAACTTGGCCCCAGGTAGCCTCAGCCCAGACCCCAAACCCACTTACTAGCCAAAGGCTCGGGTTCCAGAAGTGGCCTGCCGTCACCGGGGGACTCCCAGCTCCGTGTGCTCTGCAGGGAATGCCAAAGGCCTGTTGGGTTTGGAGTCTGGGGACTCTCAACAACAGCTTATGTCTGAAGAGCCTGATCCCTCACTGTGATCCTGGAATCCCAGACCTGCTTCTCCCTAGACAACCACCAAAGCAGCCCTAAGTGAAGGGCAAACGGAAGGACAATTCGAGCATTCGTGGATTGCTCTCTCTGCTGGGACTTTGGATTTGGGGACTTAGGTACATTGTAGAGACTTTTAAAAAACTCTTAATTAGTCATCTCTGCCGCTACTCCCCCTGGTGCTGGTAAGATTGGTCCTGGAGCAAGAACAGCTCATTCCAGCTGCTCTGAGGCATAACACAGGCAGCTTGGCCCTTCTCCCATCCAAGTGAAGTTTAATTAGTTTCTACTCACAAACAATTAATGTCTAATTATTCATTAACCCCTGCTGGCTATTTTATTCCTGAGCCCAAATCCTCTCCATTCTGGGGCAGTAATTTGGGTATGACTTCATTTATTAGGCCCCTGGTTGACTTTGAACGTCTGGCAATGTTCTTGGCTAACCCAAGGAGACTTTTCCCAACACAAAAGCTCCAGATTCATCCACCCCTATTCTGGGCGATAATAGGTGAAAATTTATCCTAAATTTAGCCAGTGAGGGCAGCACCGAAGAAGAGTTAGATCTGGCAGGGTGGTTGTTGCAGGGGAGACCTAGGCAGTTCCTGACTCTGGATTAAACCCAAGTCAGGGCTGAGAGGGGCTTAAAGAGCACTCTGCCCAGGCCTTGCTATTCAGTGGAGAAACTGAAGTCTGAAATGGCAGGGATCAGGTGCCTGCCAAAGCTTAGGAGCAAGGCGCTTAGATTTTGAGAATCTAAACATAATCTCTTAAGTGATAAGACTCAAATAAAAAGAAAAAAGACTGTCCAGAAAAATGCATATATCTGTTGACACTCAAAACCCTGCAAAAATGATGGGACTCAGGCCCCCTGAAGGCATCTTTGCAGTCTAAGTTATGAAGCCATACACTTTACAAAAAAAAAAAAAGTTGTTTTAACTTTCAAATAATAAAAACTACCACAAATAATATTTCAAAATAAATTAAAAAGTAGGAAACATGTATGGAACATATAAAAGACAAAGGTTAATATCCCTAATGAATAGTAACTTCTAAAAATTAGAGAAGAACAAACAATCCCACTTAAAAATGGGCAAAAATGGCCTTAAACATATAAAAACCTACTTCAACTTACTCGTAACAGGAGAGATGCTCACTGAAACTACCCTGAAATACTATTTTTCTCCTATAAAGACATTGGCCAAAATCTAAAGGTTTGACATCACACACTTTTGAACAGGCTACAGTGTCTTTATATGTGGCTGGTAATAATGAAAAATGTCACAACCCCATGAAAGATAATATCCAGGAAAACTGCATAGGCATTATCTTTTGTCCCAACAATTCCATTGTTAGGAATCTATTCCAAAGGTACACTGACTGGCAAGGATACAAAAAGACACACGGGCTGGGCGCAGTGGCTCATGCCTGTAATCCCAGCACTTTGGGAGGCCTAGGTGGGTAGATCACCTGAGGTCAGGAGTTCACGACCAGCCTGGAAAACATGGTGAAACCCTATCTCTACTAAAAACACAAAAATTATCCAGGTGCGGTGGCAGATACGTGTAATCCCAGCTACTCAGGAGGCTGAGGCGGGAGAACCACTTGAACCCAGGAGGCGGAAGTTACAGTGAGCTGAGATTGCCCCACTGCACTCCAGCCTGGGTGACAGAGTGAGACTCCATCTCAAAAC
The DNA here is from genome assembly GCF_009828535.3 of Hylobates moloch. NCBI lineage: Eukaryota > Metazoa > Chordata > Mammalia > Primates > Hylobatidae > Hylobates > Hylobates moloch. Next base: position 20,138,658 of record NW_026652288.1, on the reverse strand, counting down.
AAACAAAAAGACACATGTATAACACTATCCATTGCAGGATAATTTGTAATAGGGAAGGACAAGCATCAACTCAGGTATTCATCAATAAGGGACTAGTTGAATGCATGTCTACGAACTGGAGTATTATGCAGCTGTAACTAGGAATTAGGATCACCTTTATTTACTGCTAGTGAGTAGTCTGCTGGCTCATGGTTAAGTGAAAAAAGCCAGGCATGGAATGTTTATATGGTGCTACTGTCTAGCTAAGAAAGGAGAGATGTAAATATACCTAATGTTCTGGTCTAAATGTTTGTGTCCCCTAAAATTCATATGTTGAAGCCCTAGCCCCTAATGTGATTGTATTTGGAGATGGGGCCTTTGGGGGGTAATTAATTTGGGTTAGATGAGGACATGAAGGCAGAGCCTTCATAAAGGCCTCTTCTTATAAGAAGAGACACCAAAAGGCTCATTCTCTCTGTCCACAAAGAAGAGGTCATGTGAACACACAGTGAGACAGCAGCCACCCACAAGCCAAGAGAAGAAGCCTCAGAATGAAACCTACTCTGCTGGCACTTTGCTCTTGAACTTCCCAGCCTCTAGAACTAGAATAAGTAAATTTATGTTGTTTAAGCCACCTGGTGTGGTATTTTGTTACGGCAGCCTGAGCTAAGACACCTAGATTGTGGTCTCTAAATAGCATTTCCCAGTGACAGGAACCAGGACTCCTTGGAGAAATGACTGAGTCCAAGTCCAAGGAAGGAAATGTACAAGAGCCTAAAGCTTCTTGTTATACTAAAGCTGAAGACTACTGGGATAATGTCAGAAGGACTCAAGAGCTAATTTCAATAAGCTTCCACCAGCTAAAAATGGGGCAATTCGAGGATAAATAGAAAAATAACCACAATGGGCCAGGCGTGTAATCCCAGCTCTTTGGGAGGCAGAGGTGGGTGGATCACCTGAGGTCAGGAGTTTGAGGCCAGCCTCTAGTGGTCTTTCCAAACACCAGCCTGGTCTCTTTAGTAGAAACCACATGGTGAAACCCCGTCTCTACGAAAATACAAAAATTAGCTGGGCATGGTGGCAGGCACCTATAATCTCAGCTACTTGGGAGGCTGAGGCAGGAGAATCACTTGAACCCAGGAGGCAGAGGTTGCAGTGAGCCAAGATTGCACCATTGCACTCCAGCCTGGGCAACAAGAGTGAAACTCTGTCTCAACAACAAAAAAATAAAAGAAAATAAAGAAAAGAAAAGAAAAAGAACCACAATGGATTAAAGTTCACCAAACATACTTAAATTCATGAGTTTATAATGATATCAAACAAAACAAAACTTTATTGGTCACTTTTGGAAGATTCCAGAAAACTAACTCATTACTTGAAAAACTGAAAAATAATGGGAAGCATTTATTCTGCCTCTCCTGTGTGAATTGGACCTCAAGATATTCAGATCATAAATGAGAAAAAAATTCATTTTAGAACTATTCCGACTAATAAATGAAGAAGGAATGGTAGAACTAGCACGTCACCATTTTGCACCCCCTAATAAATGAAATAATAAAGATAAGAATCAACAGTAATGTTAACTCCATGAAAAGAGGGACAGGCAGGTGTTATGTACCATCTGAGCACCACCTATAATGCAGTCTTGTCATAAATATAGAACCTGAGTCTGATCAACTCTCTAATCTTACTATGTACTGGTTTAAAAGAAACACAGGGAATAGCATGGTTAAAGGACACCATGGGAGATAATAATCAAAATCTAGACTCTAAGAAACCTTACAGGACATACCACTTAGTGTCTTTAAATATTTATATACCAGAGAGAGAGAGAGAGAGAGAGAGAGAAAGACAGAGAGGAATATTTAAGAGATATAGCAACTAATCACAGTATACTTTTGAATCTCAATTCTAACAAACAAGCTGTAATTCCAATAACAAAACCTTTATAAGACAAATCAAGGAAAAGGGAGTACCATCAGTTCTGCTATAACACAACATGTGTGTTCCTAAAAATCCTTGCACTATGCAAAATTGCACAACAGGAGCCATGAGGCTTATGGGAATGGAGTTAGGGGAACAACACTCGAAACCTTTATCAGTGACACACTTGAAAAAGAGAGAGAAGTGCTAATAAAAGAGGCAGTGCAGTTTTCCACATGTTAAGTGGTTAAGAAAACATAGGTGCTGCGGCCAGGCACGGAGGCTCACGCCTGTAATCCCAGCACTTTGGGAGGCTGAAGTGGGAAGATCACGAGGTCAGGAGATCGAGACCATCCTGGCTAACACGGTGAAACTCCGTCTCTACTAAAAAAAAAAATAAAAATAAAAAAAATTAGTCGGAAGTTGTGGCAGTCACCTGTAGTCCCAGCTACTCGGGAGGCTGAGGCAGGAAAATGGTGTGAACCCGGGAGGCGGGGCTTGCAGTGAGCCGAGATGGCACCACTGCACTCCAGCCTGGGCAACAGGGCAAGACTCAGACTCGAAAATAAAATAAAATAAAATAAATAAAATAAAATAAAATAAAGAAAAGCATAGGTGCTGCAATAAACATAATATTTAACCCTCAAAAAGCCCAGGAGATTGCTCATGCAAGTCGAGTCTTACAGCTTGTGAGTTATTGTGAAGTGATGGAAGAAGGGTCATCTGGAATCTGATGGAAAGGTGTAACAACAGATGTGGATGTGTGTGACTTATGATCATTGTAGTGAAAAGAAAGAGAGATCAGACTGTTACTGTGTCTATGTAGAAAGGAAAGACATAAAAGACTCCATTTTGAAAAAGACCTGTACTTTGAACAATTGCTTTGCTGAGATGTTGTTAATTTGTAGCTTTGCCCCAGCCACTTTGACCCAACCACTTTGACCCAATCTGGAGCTCACAAAAGCATGTGTTGCATGAAATCAAGGTTTAAGGGATCTAGGGCTGTGCAGGACGTGCCTTGTTAACAATATGTTTACAAGTAGGATACTTGGTAAAAGTCATCGCCATTCTCTAGTCTCAATAAACCAGGGGCACAATGCACTGCGGAAAGCCGCAGGGACCTCTGCCCTGGAAAGCGGGGTATTGTCCAAGGTTTCTCCCCATGTGATAGTCTGAAATATGGCCTCATGGGATGAGAAAGACCTGACCGTCCCCCAGCCCACACCCGTAAATGGTCTGTGCTGAGGTGGATTAGTAAAAGAGGAAAGCCTCTTGCAGTTGAGATAGAGGAAGGCCACTGTCTCCTGCCTGCCCCTGGGAACTGAATGTCTCGGTATAAAACCCAACTGTACATTTGTTCAATTCTGAGATAGGAGAAAAACCGCCCTATGGTGGGAGGCGAGACATGTTTGCAGCAATGCTGCCTTGTTATTCTTTACTCCACTGAGATGTTTGGGTGGAGAGAAACAGAAATCTGGCTTATGTGCACGTCCAGTCATAGTACCTTCCCTTGAACTTAATTATGACGTAGATTCTATTGCTCACATGTTTGTTGCTGACCTTCTCCTTATTATCACCATGCCCTCCTACTACATTCCTTTTTGCTGAAATAACAAAGATAATAACCAATAAAAACTGAGGGAACTCAGACGCCGGTGCCGGTGCAGGACCTTGAGATGCTGAGCACCAGTCCCCTGGGCCCACGGTTGTTTTCTATACTTTGTCTCTGTGTCTTCTTTCTTTTCTCAGTCTCTCATCCCACCCAACTAGAAATACCCACAGGTGTGGAGGGGCAGACCTCCCCTTCAATCATGCTATGAATTGGGGTAGCTAGTAAGTGTTTGAGGGCTGTGTGTGTATTCAGTAAGGGCTGGTCCAGTTCTCACTGCTGAGCAGGAATTTCCCCTCCTCAGCTCCCTGCCTGATGATCCTGAACCCCTGGATTGATGAGCAAAAGCCCTTAGAGAATGCACACCCTTCCGCGGACTCTTGGGGAGTCCACGGAATGGGGGTGCTCTTCCTGTTGCTAAATCAACCTTTCCAAATGTGTCCATGCCTAGAAGCTGGAGACCCCATCCACACTGCAGTACCAGGGATTCTTCCTGGGCAGTGATAACCAAATCCATCTCTCATAGCAGGTAAGTGTATCTCGCTGCCCTAGGCCAGCAAAGAAGCACCTCAAACTCAGCAGATCCCTGTCTGAATTCCATCTCCCTTTAATCCAGCCCCCACCTCACCTCCAGCTTTCTTATTTGTGGTCATAGCTTTCCATCCCCAGGGAATACTGGCAATTCCCTCAGGATCTTTCAGCCTCCTCTCTGACTCCCTTCTTGGACACACCCAATTGCATGCACACATGCCTACTAATAAAGATAAATCACAAAATTCTTTCTTTTTTTTTTTTTTTTTTTGAGACGGAGTCTCACTCTGTCACCCAGGCTGGGGTGCAGTGGTGCAATCTCGGCTCACTGCAACCTCAGCCTCCCGGGTTCAAGCAATTCTTCTGCCTCAGCCTCTCAAGTGGCTGGGACTACAGGCACGCACCACCACACCAGGCCATTTTTTTGTATTTTTAGTAGAGATGGGGTTTCACCATGTTAACAGGATGGTCTCAATCTTCCCACAAATCACAAAATTCTATGAATTCTACCCCCTTCCCCAGTGTTCTCACATTTCTCTCCTTTACTCCTTTATTCCCGCTCCTTCAGTTCAAGTCATCATTTCTCCCTGCACCATTTTAATTGCCTTTTGTTTTCACTTTCCCCACTTCCAATCCAGTCCAGTCTCTTTGCTGCAATCAGTGGGATTTTAAATACAAATCTGTTACTCCCCCATTTAAAATGTCCCCTCGGTCCTGTTTCCAGTCTCCTAAAGGATGAGATCTATATTCCTTTGTGCCATTTATGCATCATCAGTTCTTCTTGGACTCATAGCCTCCCCATTCTTTCCTGCCCCTGGGAGTCTGCTCACCTGTGCCCTTTGGTCTGGTGCTCATTCTAGGCAAAGGGAACAGAGTGGCCACGACTCTCGCCTGTTAAAATCCTTCACATCCTCCAAGGCCTATCTCCAATGATACCTACCCCAGAAAGCATTCCTTATGGGGAAGAGTTTTCTTCCTACCCTCAACAAAAACCTCTGCCCCTCTGCCTGTCCACAGCCCCTTGACACAAACCACCTTCCACTTTGCAGGTAATCATTTGTGTCCTGGATGTCTGTCCACCCAAGAGGCCATGGCTTTGCAAAGGCGAGGCAAGGGCTGTGCTGGATCTCCCGCTCTGCTTCCTCCTCATCATCCAATAAGAGGTCCTGCCTGCCCTGGCTCCCTGGACATGGGCTTCCAATGGGCTATCACAGCCGTTTCCAGGGTAGCAAACTTCCTGGACTAGATGTGGGGTGACTGCTGCTGAACAGAGGTGGGCCCCAGGGTGAAGGACCTTGCTGAGCCTCTCCTCGGTTTGGTCTACCAGGCCCTTGTCAAGCACTCTGCTGGAGTCTGGGGGTACTGATCTTTGGAAATGTCAGTCCTGGAGGCTGAGCTGTTCCCCAGAGCCCTAGAGACCCCCTGCCAACTACTTTATTGAGGGACAAGGCAGTAGGCAGGAGTGCTGGGAAATTTGGTTTGCTTGGTATGCCTTCCTGCACACCCACCTCTCCCTGCACCTGGTTCTATTTGTATCTGAGCTTCTCGAACTGCAATAATGATGCAGCCTAGCTGGCTTCTGGAAGCTGGGAGCTGTTGCCAGGCACTCTTCAGTGTGTTCTCTACTTCCAGTGGGAATGTTGGCAAATCCTGCAGGGCCTACAGCTTCATCCAGTTTGGAAGTGCTCTGGACAAACCCGGATCCCCATGCCCCGCCACTGCTCCCAAGGTAAATACTGGAGATGTGTGAGCGTCCCCAAGATCTGAACTGCACCAGAGGAGGAATCCCTGGACCCAGCTAATGCTTCCAGGAGGTGGGCTGGGTGATACCTAAGTGACAGAGGGAAGCAATATGTGGCCCTACCTCCTCCCTAAAGTCTAGCATTTGAAATGTGTTAAAAGTGTGATCTCTGACAAATTAATTTCTTTTCACTTCTATTTTGTTATCTGTAATATGAGGATAATAATAGCATTTTATTCATAAGGTAGTTATAAAGATTAAATGTCATTTCACTCCTACTAGGATGGCTGTATTTTAAAAAATGAAAAATAACAAATGTTGGTGAGGATGTAGAGAAATTAGAACCTTGATGCTTTGCTGGCTGAAAAGTAAAATGGTGCAGGGCTACCAAGAACAGTTTGGCAGTTATTTAAAAAGTTAACCATAAAGTTACCATGTGAGGCAGCAATTTTACTCCTAAGGATATACACCACAGAACTGAAAACATATGTTCACACAAAAACAGAACATTCATAGTGGTATTACTGATAATTGCCCCAAAGTAGAAACAGTCCAAAATTTCCATCAATTGATGAATTGATAAACAAAGTATGTATATCCATACAATGGAATATTACCCAGCCATAAAGAGGAATGAAGAAGTGATAGATGCTATAACGTGGAAGAACCTTGAAAACATTACGCGAACTAAATTTTAATTATGTGGAAAACAAAAGACCATATACCGTATGATACTATTTATATGAAATACCCGGAATACGAAAATCCATAGAGACTGAAAGTAGATTAGCGATTTCCAGGAACGGGAGAGGAGTGAGCGAGGTGTGACTGCTCATGGGTACAGGGTTTCTTTTTAGGAGTGATGGGAAAGTTCTGGAATTAGTGCTGGTGATAGCACAACCAAGTGAATATATTTTAAAAACGGAATTGTACACTTTAAAAGGGTGAGTTTTATAGTATTGAATTACATCTCAATTTTTAAAAAGAACAAGTTGATAACACACACACACACACACACACACAATTAGATGTGCCGATACCATTCCAGGCCCACAGTAAGTGCTCCGTTAATGGCAGTTGGGAGGGTAACATTGGTGAGCCACTGTACTCAGGCACCATCTATGGGTTTCCTGCTAAAGGGCTGCCCATCAGAATCAGCTGTTAAAGATATTTAACTTGTGTTTTGCTACCTTAGCAAGAAAGTATATTAAAAATGCCGTGGATTTATCCTTGGGAACAGTGGGTCACCTGTCAGGGAAAAATGAGTGGGGTTTCTCTTCTCTGGCATCCACTCATGTACCCTATGACAGTGGTCTAGGCCTAAATGTAGAGATAGTAGGACTCTGGGGAAAATGGGACAAGGGGACAGAGAAGGGCTCTGGCCCTTGAGGCTCCGGCACCTAAACCAGTGGCAGTCTCAAGAGCTGCTGTGGCTGGTGGCCTGTAACAGGACTGCTAGGGGGCACCTGGGGAGCGCCAGGAGCAGTAGCTGTTGGGGAGGACCCATCTTGGCATCATGGCCAGGCAGTGACTCACTTGGGTGATGCTCCATCCTCCCCAATCTTCAGGGCATCCAGCAGGAAGAATCCTCACCATTTCTACACCCAACAGTCATTTTCACTAGGTTTCTTGTCACTGTGATAGAGCATAACCCAGACGTGGGGGTCCCCCAAGCTCCTAACAGGGGAGGGGAAAGCCTGGAGCATTTTGTTGAGCTCAGGCTGAGGGGAGCAGCACACCCTAGATTCTCAGATTCACTGGGGCTCCTGCTGTGTCCCCCTCTCCATTCCCTCCACTCTCTCCACTCTGTTCCTTGTTCAGCCCATAATGGCCTCCCCGGGCCACTGGTCAGCCCCCCCAGTGTGCACGCCCATCCAGCTTTCCTCCACCCTGCAGGTTCCACTCACCTCCTGCTCCTGTCCCAACCTAGCTCAAAGCCCTTCCCGGCTTCCTCAGCATTCACTTTTGCCACAGCTGCCCTACACACATCCCCTATTTCAGTAGCATTGCCCATAGGAAGGAGTTCAGCTTAAGTCACAAATACATCAAAATAATAAACATGTCCTCCTTTCAGTCCCCCGAAAGCACCAGGCACCACACCGCCTCTGCACTTCTGTCCCCGTTCTTCACTTCGGAAGCCAGCTTCCCCCTTTCCACTTACTCACGCCTCGCTGTGGGTGAGGACTGAGTGCCTGGCCTCTGCCAACCCCAGCCAGCAATATAGCTGAAGGAGCAGGAGGTTGTCCGCTCAGCCCAAGGAGGGAGAGGCCACGCTCAGCCCCATGCGGGGGCTGTGCAGCTACTGCCCTTCGCAGCTGTGCCTGTGGCTCAAGAATGTCCCAGAACCGTCACCCTCCCCTCCTGCCCCACCAGGCAAATGGAGTGCTGAGAAGGCACCATTCCCCTGTGCTCTCCACCACCTCTGCAGGCATTGTTCTGCCCTCCCATGTCCCATCCGCCACCCAGCTGGGCTTCAGGACATGGATGATGCTTGGTCTGCAGTCTATACAGTTCCAGAAGATCAAGAAAAACATTCTTGCGGTAGAAAACAGTGTTTTATGTGCAGAAATTGACGGGTGCTATTATCACCTTTCAGAGCAATTTGATGCCTTCTGAAACGTGAGCACCTGTCACTGGAGGAGGGAAGTGTTTTTGCCAAGCATTTGATGCATTTCCAGCAAAGTCACGAAATGCACAAAGCTGCCTAGCAGCAGCCTGCTCCTCAGCCAGCCACCGCTCCAGGCTTCCTTGAGCTTCACAGTGTCCTTAGGGCAACACTGTGTGCCCTGACCCTGCTTTGTCTCCTGGTGGGAGACCTGAGCTAGAGTGCCATGAGTCAGCAGGCTCAGTCCGCACTCTTTACCAGGACATGAGCAGAACTAGGGGGACAACTTCTGCTACATTTGCTTGGAATTGCTTTTGTCTTTTCATCCTAATGAGGTAGAAAGTGAACAGAAAACGAGGGCAAGAGAGGCGCTCCCTGCAATCTGTCCCCTGAACGTCCCTGCCCCCACACCACTGCCCCACCCCAAACCCAGAGTGGACTCACTCATCCTGGAGCTCAGCCACCTCCACACCTGGAGTGTGGTGGCACGCCACCATGGACATTAACTGGACAGTAAATGCTAGTCTGTCCCTCCCAGCACAGTGAGTCACCAGGCAATGACTAGCTCCTCAATAACAGAAGACTAGGAATCAGGGATGACCAGTTGTTCTTGCTCCAGTGACTGCCAAAATGCCGCTTGGGAATTCTTGGGCTCTTCTCTAGAAACAGGGAATGTATAATGAGAGCATTGGAATCTCAGAGCCTGTCTGTTAATATAGTAAATGTTTATGAGTATAAACTCTAGAGTCAGTATGTGTGGGTTCAAATTCTACCTCTGCCATTTATGTAAACGCTGTGTGACCTCAGACAGTGATTTGGCTTTGCTGTGCTTAGACTCCCTAGCTTTAAAATGAGACTTTTAAAGATAAGAAGGGAACCGCTCTACTTCTTAAATTTGTCTCAGAACAATTAATATTTAGTGTATTAATATATTTTAAAGTAATGTCAAAAAATGCAATTATTTTTGCACTAATCTAATACTTTTAACAATGTCCAGCACATAGTAAGTACCATAAGTGCTAACTTGCTTTGGAGGAGTTAGACAGAAATCAAGTGCACAGGCTCTTAGAACTTGGGGATAAGTAGCCAGAAAACAAACAAAACAAAAAATTGGGCCAGGTGCGGTGGCTCACACCTGTAATGCCAGCACTTCAGGAGGCTGAGGCTGGTGGATTGCTTGCGCTCAGGAGTTTGAGACCAGCCTGGGCAACATGGTGAAACCTCATATCTACAAAAATTAGCTGGGTATGGTGGCATGTACCTGAAGTCTCAGCTACTTGGGAGGCTGAGGCGGGAGGATTGCTCAAACCCAGGAGGTCAAGGCTGCAGTGAGCTGTGATCACGTCAATGACATTGTGCCACTACACTCCAGCCTGGGCAGGCAGCGGAGCAAAAAAAAAGAATGCGCAAGCTCTGAAGATTAGTGGATTTTGGATCTTGGTTCTGTCCCTTTCTAGCTGTGTGACTTTGGGCCAGTTAGTTAAATGCTTTGTGTGTCAGTTTTCTCATCTAAAGGGGGCAATGTTACTAGTACTAGAATAGTTAAAAGATTAGATGGATGGATATTTGCAAAGTTTTTAGAACAATGCCTGGTACTATATTAGCTATTGTTATTGTTCTGCATTAGCTATTATTATTATTTTATAGTTTACCTGGGAGTATTATATTATTATTTCTCTGCTATAGGAGAGACACAATTTCAGGGCCCTTATTCCCCAGGCTGCGAGGCGCCTCAGCTGAGGAACAAGGGTCAGGACTAGGGCCCCAGAAGGTGGTAGTCTCTTTGGCCCTGGAGTGGGGCAGGCCAATGCTCAGTCTGGTCGGAGGGTCCTCATCTGCAATCCTAACAGAAACAGGGCACTGCTGGATCCTCCAAGGAGGGTGGTACTATCATGAAGGGTGACCCAGGCCATCACCATCCACACAAAAAGAGCCCGAATTTTGGGGATCAACAGATATAGTTTCAAACTTTGACTCTGTCTCTCAGCAGCCCTGTGACCTTGGACAAGCTGCTTGATTTTCTGAACCTCCATTTCCTCATCTCCAAATGGTGGTAGGATCACCTTCCCTGCAGAGGCAGCTACACTCCTGGCCCTGCACTGGTTCAGGAACAGCAGTTCTTTCTCTCGTCGTCCCTTCCTTGACCTCTTTCAACTCTGTGATTTGGGGCCAGCCGAGGCTGAATTTAGGGAGGAAAGGCTCGTTTCATTTCACTTTGTCCCTCAGGACCAAAAGCTGCAGGTCAGATTCAATTTGACAAACCCAAGAATCCATTTAACATCTTTGATTAAGATCTCAAACCCCCAAGGAAAAGCGTCTGTGCTATGATGTGGAGTGTCTATTTCTGAGGCTGTGGTTTTTGTGTTTTTCTTTTTACTTAATCCATGGAATGCATAAATATATGTTAGTGGTATTTAGAAAAAAAAGACTTCAAACAATACAGAAGAATTTTGAGTAAAAAGTGAAAGTACCATTCTGCAATGACCATTTTGCAACAAACCCGCTTCCTCTTCCTTACAGAACAGATCACCATAAATAATTTAGTGTTCAGTCATTCTAGACCCTTTCCTTTTTCCTTTTTTTTTTATTGAGACAGAGTTTTGCTCTTTTTGCCAGGCTGGAGTGCAATGGCGCAATCTTGGCTCACTGCAACCTCTGCCTCCCAGGTTCAAGCGATTCTCCTGCCTCCGCCTCCTGAGTAGCTGGAATTACAGGCACCCACCACCATGCCCCGCTAATTTTGTGTTTTTAGTGGAGACGGGGTTTCACCATGTTGGCCAGGCTGGTCTCGAACTCTTGACCTCAGGTGATCCACCCACCTCGGCCTCCCAAAGTGCTGGGATTACAGGCATGAGCCACTGCGCCAGGCCTCTAGATCTTTTTCTATGTGTCTACAGAGAAATGTAAGTATTACTTTACTTATTCGGATCCTGCACCATATGCTACTCTAAGACATCTTGCTTTTGTTTAACATGTCTTCGAGAGCCTTCCTTGTTGGCACAAGTTGAGCTGCCTCATTTTTTTTAATGGCTGCATATTATCCATTTGTGTGGATGGACAATTCATTTACCAGCTCCTCTCCTGTTAAGCATCTAGGGTGTTTGCAACTTCTTGCTCTTATGAATGTGTGTGTGCCTTTGTGCAAATGTGGAAACATTTCTATAAGAGTTTCCTAGAAATGGAATTCCTAGCCCCAAGGATTGAAGGAGGTACAACTTACCCTACATTATACCTCCTTACTCTGCTTTATTTTTATTCATAGCATTTATTATAAATAACACTTTCTATTTATTTATTGTCCACTTTTCCCACTAAAATATAATTTTCACAAGAGCAGGTAACTTGTCTGTCTGAATTCAATGCTATATCCCTGACACCTCTAATAGTTCCTGGCACATAGTAGGGATTCAATATTTATTGAATGAAGAAATGGATAGAAAAGCCAGCATGGTGTCTCACACCTGTAATCCCAGCACTTTGAGAGGCCAAGACAGGACGGTCATTTGAGGCCAAAGACCAGGAATTCGAGACCAGTCTGGACAACATTGCGAGATTCTTCTACAAAGATTAGCTGGGGCTGGTGTGGTGGCTCATGCTTGTAATTCCAGCACTTTGGGAGGCTGAGGTGGGTGGATCACTTCAGGTCAGGAGTTTGAGATCAGTTTGGCCAACATGGTGAAACCCCATCTCTACTGGAAATACAAAAATTAGCTAAGTGTGGTGGTGGGCATCTGTAATCCCAGCCATTCGGGAGGCTGAGGCAGGAGGATAGCTTGAACCCGAGAGACAGAATTTGTAGTGAGCCAATGCCACTGCGCGCCAGCCTAGACAACAGAGCAAGACTCTGTCTCAAAAAAAAAAAAAAATTAGCTGAGTGTGGTTGTGCACAATTATAGTCCTACCTACTCAAGAGGCTGAGGTGGGAGGATCACTTGAGCCCAGGAATTCAAGGCTACAGTGAGCTAAAATCAACCACTGAACTCCAGCCTGGGCAACAGAGAGAGACCGTGTTTCTTAAAAAAATAATAATAATAATTTTAAAAGAATAAAAAGCCATGCATTTTTTTAAATTTTATTATTATTATACTTTAAGTTTTAGGGTACATGTGCACAATGTGCAGGTTTGTTACATATGTATACATGTGCCATGTTGGTGTGCTGCACCCATTAACTCGTCATTTAGCATTAGGTATATCTCCTAATGCTATCCCTCCCCCCTCCCCCCACCCCACAACAGTCCCCGGAGTGTGATGTTCCCCTTCCTGTGTCCATATGTTCTCATTGTTCAATTCCCACCTATGAGTGAGAACATGCGGTGTTTGGTTTTTTGTCCTTGCGATAGTTTGCTAAGAATGATGATTTCCAGTTTCATCCATGTCCCTACAAAGGACGTGAACTCATCATTTTTTATGGCTGCATAGTATTCCATGATGTATATGTGCCACATTTTCTTAATCCAGTCTATCGTTGTTGGACATTTGGGTTGGTTCCAAGTCTTTGCTACTGTGAATAGTGCCGCAATAAACATACGTGTGCATGTGTCTTTATAGCAGCATGATTTATAGTCCTTTGGGTATATACCCAGTAATGGGATAAAGCCATGCATTTTTAATGTTGATAGGTGTTGTCAGTTTATTCTCCAAAAGACTGACCAATTTACACTCTACCAAGACAATAAGGGACTGTTTACCCTGAACCCTTACCAACACTGGATTTTATCAACTTTTAAATTAATTTTTCTCACTTAATAGGAAAAAAAATGCCATCTCCCCATTAATACCGCTGCTTGACAAGTTCTTCCCAAGGCACACTTTGCTCCTTACCATGAAGGGTGAGACCGACTCAGGAAGTTCTGTCTGCGGTGAATGTGCCCAGAGCCACAGGCCTGGAAGCCAGCCCAAGAGATGGATAAGCAGAGCAGAGGATCAAGGTGGAGCCAGAGCCAGAGCTGCAGCCCAAGGGGGACCCAAGTGGGGTCTGGATAATGTCACAGCTGCTCCTGGCAGCTGCCCACATGACAGCCCGTTACCCAAGTGGAGGCAGAAGAGAAGTTGCTACCAGGGTGGGGGCCCTCAGAGAGTGGAAGGGCGGGTCCAGCCTCCCAACAAAGGGAACAGTGTGTGGGCAGAAGGCTGCCTGGCCACGGCCAGGCCCAGCCCGCACAGAGGGATCAGAGCACCCAAGGCCCCGACCACCTCTAAGTCATTGACCTTCATCTTCAAAGATCCTTCCCTAGAGACTCCTGTGATTCTTCCCTCCCCGAGTGACCTGGTGTCACTGTAAGTGTCTCAAAGTCTTTATTCTCATTCTGTACCATCTTCCCCTGACCCTTCTGTATATCACATGGCTTCCCAGGAGGAACAGCTTCTCCAGGATGGCCCTGTGTCTCTTCAGGGTGATGCCTGCCTGCGACTTCCTCAGCCTGGGGAAGGAGGAGGCTGGGCCTCTCTCTCAGACCCCTCCCTGGGAATCCACCCCTCCATGGACTTGGAGACCTGCACGCTGGCCTGGCTTCCTCAACCCATCTATACCACAGGGAAAAAGGAGTGGGAAGGACTTTCTAGTATAAATGAGACCTTCAACACCTGTGAAAAGAAGGGGGAGGGGAAGGGACCTAATGAGCTAATGCAACGTGTGGATCTGGTTTTGATTCTGGTTTGAGTAAACCAATCACAAAAGACATTTTTGCAACAATTGCAGAAATATTAATACAGACTATTAGATGATATTAAGGAATTAGTGTTAATTTTGATGGATATGATCATGATATTATGTTTATGTAGAAAACTGTTTTTGCATTTTAGAGACGCATACTGAAGTATTTAGGGTAAAATGTATGTCAGTAGTTTTCTTTAAAATACTCAAGCAAAAAAAAAGTCAATGAAGCAGATACAGCAAAATGTTAACAATTGTTAAATCCAGGTGATGGATATTGTGGGTTTATTATGTTATCCTCTCAATTTTCTGTATGTTTAATCCTTTTCATAATAAAGATTGTAAAGTGGAAGAAGAAAAGGAAGAGGGGGGAAGGGAAGAGAAGGAGGAGGAGGAGGGAAGGGGGAGCGCAGGGGGAGAAGTGGGAGGAAGAAGAAAGTCATAGACCTCCAGCAGGGTCAGTATTCTCCACAGGATAGGGCAAGACACCCCAAAGTTGGCCTTGACTTTAACAGTCTTGATTCTAACAATCAGAGGTCCTTGGCTGTTCTTGGCACGGCCCTTCCTGGCAATAGCTTGCCCAGGCTCTCTGAGGGCCCAAGCCCAGCAGGAATGGATCACAGTCCCCAGTGTTGGCTACCTCATTGCCATGAGCTCTGGCCAGGCACATGATACAGGAGGCAGTGCCTTGAGATGTGATGAATTGATTTCAGGCAGAAAACCTGAAGACTTGGCCCAGCAGACCCCCCAGGAAGCTGGAGCCCACATCATCTGCAGTGCAGCCAAGCATGAGCTAACCTGTCTGTGTTTGCAGCAATCAAGACAGCACGATCCTTCCCAGAAGTCAGAATTGGCTCATATGAGCACAAAAGAAGTCATCTGCAGATCCGACAGCAAGAGTGGGCTTGCCAAGCTAGGTCTTTACGGGAATAGCCAGGGCACCACCCACACACACACACCTCAAGCCCCCAGGCTTAGCCCTCCTGGAAGGAGGATGCAGCCCATCCCCATTCACCATCCCGTCTCCAACATGCCTGGAAGCTGGCATCAGCCCTGATGCCTGCAGGGTGGGCAGTGTGAGCTCCCCAGGGGTCTCTGTACCAGGAGTCTGAAGATTAGTGAAAGATTTCAGAAGCGGGCAAGATGTTCCTCCTGTTCTGGGTATCCACACACTCAACAAACATTCGCTGAGCACATACCTGTTGCTGTGGCCAACCACTGTTAGACTGAGGGCCACAGGATGAGTACATTGCAGGCCCTGCCCATTGAGGCTTGCAGTCTATGGAGGGAACAGCACCAGACTCCGACCAACCCAGACCAACCCAGGAGGGATCAAAGCATGGGGTTCTGCTCTGTGTGGCCTGGCAGGGTGGGGCCCCTCTGCAGCCATGGCCAGCATAGGCTAGCAGGCTCCTGGGGAGATGTAACAGAAGATAGAAAGTAGCTGTTCTCAAAGTGTGGCCTCCACACCTCCAGCAGCATCCTCTGGGAACTTACTAAAAATGCAAATTTCCAGGTCCTGCCCCAAACCTACTATCTTAGTTTGTGATGTTATAAAAAAGTACCATAGATTGGGTGGGTGGCTTATAAAACAACAGAAATTTCATTTTTACAGTTCTGGAGGCTGGTAGCCTGAGATCAGAATGCCAGCATGGTTGGTGTCAGACAAGGGCCCTCTTTTGGTTGCAGAAAATGGCCTCTTCATTGTAACCTCACATGGCAGAAAGGGGGTGAGAGAGCTCTCTGGGGTCCCTTTCATAAGGGCACTAATCCCATTGGTAAAGTCTCCACCCTCATGACCTGACCACCTCCCAGAGGTCTCATATCCTAATACCATCACGTTAGGGGTTAAAATGTCAAAGCATGAATTTTGGGCAGGGTTGGGGCAGGGGGAGCAGGCATAATCAGTCCATAACACCTGCTGAATCAGAAACCGGAACTGGTGCCCAGAACGCTGTGTTTAACAAGCCCTCCAGGTGATTCAGATGCATGTTCAAGTTTGAGAACAGAAGACTTCACCTTCTTGAGGTGTGGCCCGGATGCGGTGGCTCACACTTGTAATCCTAGCACTTTGGGAGGCTGAGGCAGGCAGATTGTCTGAGCTTAGGAGTTCGAGACCAGCCTGGGCAACACAGTGTAACCCCATCTCTACTAAAATACAAAAAATTAGCGGGGCATGGCAGCATGCGCCTGTAGTCCCAGCTACTCGGGAGGCTGAGGCAGGAGAATCACTTGAACCTGGGAGGCGGACATTGCAGTGAGCCAAGATCGTGCCACTGCACTCCAGCCTGGGCAACAGAGCGAGACTCCATCTCCAAAAAAAAAAAAAAAGAAAGAAAGAAAGAAAGAAAAAGAAAAGAAAAGAAAAAAGAAAAGGTAGTTGTGAGGAAGCAGATTTCAGTTCAAGGGAAAAAACAAACTTTCCAACTGACAGCTGCTGAGCAACGAACCCAACAGCCTCATTCACCCATAGTGAATTCCCATGCCTGGAAGTCTGGAATGTAGGATGGGAATATTCTCCAGGACAGGCTAGGTTATAATGTCCTACTATACAAACAGCCCCCAGATCTCAACAAGCTTAACCCTTGCTCATGCAAAGTCTGCTGCAACTCAAGCAGCCCTCCAGGGCACTGTCTTCTTGCAGTGCCTCGGTGGGCCTTGCTGCTTTGATCTTTGGCTTTGCTGTCTCAACACAGGCACTTGTCTGTGACCAGTCCTGAAAGGGAAGAGGGACTTCCCTCTTCCCTGGGGAATGGCTCAGGGACTTTCACTGCCTCAACTCAGAATTGTGACAAACATTACTTTTGATCCTATCTCACAGGCCAGAAATGCCACTCGGCCCCTCCTAACTGCAAAGGGACTGAAAGGTGTGGTCTCCCAGAGGTCCAGGAAGGAAAGAAGCCCTGGAAATGTTTCCCACAAGGCCCAGCTTCTTAAGGCAGGCAAGGCTGCTGTGCTGGAAAGAAGGTAGATTACCTTAAAGATCATTTCCAAACTTAAGATTCTACTTTTCTATAATTCTCTGGTTCTGAAATGGTTTAAATTGCCAAGTGGTTCTACACTCCTTGGAAGTTCTAAGGTTCTGGGAGGGTTTAGTCATAACTCAGCTCACAACATGGCCACTGCAGCCCCTTCAGGTCCCTTGGACTCCAGGCCACTGGCAAGCAGGGCCCAGGGCAGAGGAGGGTGCAGTGGATGCTGCTTTGGTCTGGAAGGGAACGGAGACCTGAGCGGTCCTGGCCCTGATGAAGGGCAGGGGCTGCGAACATTCAGACAAGTCCGGGGAAGAAATCAGGCTTCTCCCAAGCTGGGCTGAGGAGAAGCAATTACAGCCTTTTCCTAAGGAAGGAAAGAAAAACAGATTTGATTCCGTATTCCTGGCCCATGAGTCAGTTGTGGAGTAGGTCAGCACCTGCAGAGGCCTTAAACTGGGGCTGATCGCAGGAGTGTCGCCCCCACTCCGACCCCTGTCTCCTCACACCCATGGGGCACCCCCCACAACTGTAGGGAGAACACAGCAGTCTAGGAAAGTGCTCCACCCCTGTTCTTGGGGGCATCCTCCTTGCTGCATCTGGAATGCGACTGACTTAGCAGAGAGCAAGAAGCAGTTGAGCAAATATTCAGAGGCTCCGGAGGCTGGCAGCCCCTGCTGTCTCCATGAAGAGGAGGGGTCACCACCTGACCCAGCTCTGCTGGGCCCCTGGCCACACTGGGTGCCTTCCCTTCTCCATTTCAGTTAAGATGTCACCATTATGGGAACTCCAGCGGAGAAGTCTCTAATGGGGTCAGAGCCTCAGGCACTAACACCAAATGCTTTAGCCTTCTCCTGGGGACTGATGGCCATTGTTCTCAGTCTGGGTATGTTAAGTTGCTGTGCCCTTTGCTGAAAGATAAATTGCATCTCTGCCCTGAGGGAGAATGAATCACATTGATAATTCTCTTGATTAAAGCCCATTTATTTAGGATCCTGCTTGAGGTTGTTTTTTAATAGATGGATTAGGGAGTAATTCAAAAAAGACAAAAGGGTACAGTAATTGGGCTTCCCTTGGCCTACAAATGTTATCATCAGAGAAAGTAGTAAGAGGGGCCAGGACTCACAAGGTTTGGTCAAACGGTTGCCTGGGAAGCCTACAGTGATGAAGGGGGAGGGGAGCAGCCCTGCAGCACAGGGCTAGCTGCATTCAACTTCTCCACGAAGCAAATGGAAAATCCCAAGTCGAAGAGGACTGAAAGGATGAAGCACAGGCTGCAAGACCATGACAGACCAGGCAAGGAGCCCTTTTCCCTGCACTGCCAATGGCTCCATCCCCCAACGGTGCTGCCTCTTTTGCATTTCAGCAACAGAATTTTGCCTGAACCCCCAGGTTATGGGGTGACCTACAAGCCACACTCAAAAGCAGATGAACGGAGAGGCAGAGCCCACGTTAACTTTGTGCCTGGACCCAGACAGGTTGAGGCCCTGAGCCAACAGTCTGGCTTTAAGATGTTGCTGTGAATGTGCTTGGCCAGGAGCCAAGCGAGACCAACCAGACACCCAAGAGGTGGTCTGCAGCCGTGGAGGAGGGTCCATCCTGGCCTCAGTAGCCACAGCCCTGCATCCTACCTAGGGATCTCCAGATCAAGGTGCTCTCACTCTGATGTGCGACCTGGGCAGAACTCTTCATGTCTCCAGGCCTCAGTCTCCTTAGCTGTACAAAACACTGGTGGGGATAGTTTGGATAGGCCTGTTGGGACACCCTTCCCTGCCTAATCGAAAGCTACAACTAGCATTTTTAAATGCTGCCAAATCTGTCAACACTTCTTGTGTGGCTTGGAGGAGAAGCTCTCAGATCTGATTAAGGTCATCCTCGAAGTGGACTCACTTCTCCTGGGCTGGAGACATCCCTCTGGGTACGCCCCTGGAACACAGCCAAGCTTCCCCTTCCAGGGGAAAGAAGTGGGGCTTATGGAGAAGGCTAGGTTGGCTGTAGGGCTGAGCAGAGGAGCAGGAGAGAGGCTGCCTTCAGGGGCCACAGCTCCTTGCCCTGGTGCCTGAATTCTTAAGTCTTTCATTTTGTAAAAGATACAAGAAAATGGGGCATCTAGGCAGGACGCAGTGGCTCATGCCTACAGTCCTAGCACTTTGGGAGGCCGAGGTGGGTGGATCACCTGAGGTCAGGAGTTCGAGACCAGCCTGGCCAACATGGTGAAACCCTGTCTCTACTAAAAATACAAAAACTTAGCCAGGTATGGTGGAGTGCACCTGTAATCCCAGCTACTCGGGAAGCTGAGGCAGGAGAATCGCTTGAACCCAGGAGGTGGACATTGCAGTGAGCCGAGATTGCACCAGTGCACTATAGCCTAGGCAACAGAGTGAGACTCCTTCAAGAAAGGAAAGAAAGAAAAAAAAAAGAAAAGAAAAGAAAAAAGAAAAGAGAAGAAAAGAAAAGAAAGAGGGGGGGAGGGAGGGGAGAGGAGGGGAAGGGAGGGGAGGGAAAAAAATAAAATAGGACATCTAAACTACCACCTTGAAAACACAGAACTGGGGCTGCCCAGGAGTCCACAGGCCCTAAATTTGGGCCAGATCTTTCTCAAATATCACCATACTAGCTCCATATAATCCCCCTCTCCTATTCCTCTCTGTCTCTCTCTCTTCTCCTCCTCCTCCTCACTTCCCATTCGGCTGTCCAAAAGCAAATTTAAACAGCCTGATCAGACTTCTAGAGGCCACAGAAAGCATCTTGGGGCTGCAGATATGAGAATTTGGAAATCAGTTCTGCTGAGCCCCTTAAAAGAGGAAGCTCACAGGATGCAAGGCTTTCCAGCTGGAAGGATCCTAGTTTCACTCTGGTAAGAAATCTCACGGTGGCCTCCCCAAGAGGCTGTATGACCTCACAACCCCAGGATCTTTATTGCATGACCCTATCAGGAAGTGCTTCCCTCCGTGTCTCCACATTGGAGACCAAGTCAATACTCCAATGCCATGTGGGGCCAAACCCATCGTGATCGGGAGGCCCTGGTCCTGGGTCCTTCAGCTACAAGGACTCACAGCAGAAATTCAGCTCATTAGGAAGGGGAGTGCTGGGCCATGGGCTGAAAAGAAGGCTCTCAGGCAAAGGGCCTGAGGGAAGGTCTGACCCCTCTATGCACCCAGGAGACTCTGGCAATTCAGCTTCCCTGGGAATAAAGCTGTGAGAGCGCACATCTCCTCAGGAGGGGAGGGAAGGGGCTCTGAGGTCAGCTGAGCCTATGCCTGGCCAGACACAGGCTAGCTGTGACCACAGACAGAGAGCCCAGTGCCAGGCCCACCATGGGCCCAGCTGCCATGGCTCTGCACACTCTAATTACATACTGGGGCACTAAACTGCATGTCTGGCCCAGAAATCACTGCTTCCTCCAAAGCAGGCTGTCTGAAGGCATTACCTGTCTCGCCCAGCCCAGGTAGAAGGAAGATGGCAAGTTGGTGCAGCCAGGCAAGGGTCTGGATGCATTCGGACTCCCACTCCAGCCCTGTCTGTTTCACACCCACTCCTCCCCATGCTCCATCTCCCCACTGCTGGGCACACAGTCCCCCACCACAGTCTCAGTTCCCCCAGAGCTCAGATTATAGAAACAGCTGGGGCTTCCATAACAAAATAGCATAGACTGAGTGGCTTAGCAACACAAATTTATTTCTCACCTCTCCAGAGGCTGGAAGTTTCAGATCCAGGTGTCAGAATGTCCGGGCTCTGGTGAGGGCTCTCATCCTGACTGGGAGACTGCTGCCTTCTCACTGTGTCCTCACGTGGTAGAGAGAGCATGTTCTGGCCTCCTCCTTTTCTTATAAGGACACTAATCACATCACGGTGGCCTCACCCTCATGACTCCATCTAAGTGAAATCACCTCCCCAAGCCCTTACCTCCAAATACCATCACATTTTGGGTTAGGGTTTCAACACATGAATTTTGGGAAGACACAAGCATTCAGTCCATAATAGACCATACCAGCTTGCGGCTGTCTTCCTAAACACACACAGTTCTATCCTAGCCCAGTCTCCTAAGTGCCAGGCCCTCTACTTGTCCTTCCCAATGGATGCAGGAATCAGATGGGGCGAGGATGGATACGAAGTGATCTGCAGAGCCTGGCCACACCTCTTCTGACCCTTGCCGCACTGATGACTTTGCCACAGGCCTTACCTGGTTCACTTCCCGCCAGTTCCAACTCTCATCACATCCAAACAGCTTGTTATTATCTTTCTATTTTGCTGCCATGATGGGTAGCATGGTCCTCATAGCATGCCCCTCAGACATGGCCACAAGTGAGCAGCGCCATCCCTGGCCTCCCTCGGGAGCCTGGCTCCCTCTGCTATAGAGGAGATTGCATGTTCTCACCGGGCTCGGCTTTCATGGCAGTCGAATAAGATAGTGCATGTGCAGACACCTAACACAGCAACTGAGCCCTCGCAGGGTGCTCAGCTACTACCTGTGAAACCCAAGAAATCCCAGAATAACTGTGCCCCCCATCTCTGACTGACTGCCCCTACATGGACCATCTGCCCAGGCCCTGAGACCGGTAGAGGCAGAAATGGTGGGTTCCTCAGCCCTCTGGAACCCTGCCTGCACGAAGTCCAAGTTTCCATGGCCAGCTGGGGTTGGGGGTGCTAACAGAGCAAGGCCCAGGCAAGACGCTTTCCGCCCCTGAGCCCCTGACTCTTCATCAGTAAACTGCTGATTTAAAATCCCCTCACCCCAAGACTGGCGGGTGTTCTCTTTAGAAAATGCCAAGAGACTCTGCACAGCAATGGGAACTTTGGTTTCCTCTTGGCTGTCTTGGAAAAGCAAGGAACTAACAGGAGAGAAAAACAGCAGCCCCAGAAAAGAATGAACCTCATTCAGGGTCTCAGCTTGGTACCCAGACAGACAGGCAGGAGGCCTTTCCAGAAGTTACCAGAGCCAGGCTTCTAGGGCCTGCTGGGTGGGGAAGGCTTGTGGTTTCTGCTTTTGCTAAGGCAGCAAAGGCCAAGGAGCAATTTAGTTCAGAGCCTTGCCTGTGGCTGAGCCTGGCTGAGGGTGTCTGAGAACCCCTTGCCAGGGCACACCCTTGGCAGTTTGGGAGCCAGAGAACAGAATGTACTCCTGTGAGTTGCTGCATCTCTGTTTTGAAAATTATGAGTTGGGGTGCAGCCCACCTCCTGTGTCCCTTCATAAATATTGTTCCACTGTGGATCAGCTTCCTGCCCCATACAGGGAAGGACTGGCCTGGGTGTTCCCTTCTAGTTCTAGTTGCACCATTCCAGGTCAGTTTTAGACTTATTAAGAGTAAGGGTACGTGAGCAGACATTTGGACACACACACATCGGGACATATACCATGCACAGGCCAGCACCTTCACACATGCACATACACAGCACAAACATAAACATACAAACATACGCAAAGATCCCACTTCAGTTTTCAGAAAAATGGAACTCGGCTGGGTGCAGCATCTCACACTTGTAATGCCAGCACTTTGGGAGGCTGAGGCGGGTACATCACTTGAGGTCAGGATTTCGAGACCAGCATGGCAAAATCCCCTCTACTAAAAATAAAAAAATTAGCCAGGCATGGTGGCACATGTCTGTAATCCTAGCTACTTGGGAGGCTGAGGCAGGAGAATCGCTTGAAACCAGGAGGCACAGGTTGCAGTGAGCTGAGATCATGCCTTCAGCCTGGGCAACAGGGTGAGATTGTATCTTAAAAAATAAAATAAAATAAAAATAAAAAAGAAAGGAACTGATCTTAAATTTTCAGGGCCATTAACATTTTGAAAAATACTTTCCTTCTGCTTTTTTGGGATTGAGGCCAGGTTACACCGTTCCCAGGGAGTAAGACAGAGTTACAGAGAGGCAGGTTTTTTTGTTTTTGTTTTTTCCTTCTCTCTCTCTCTCTTTTGATTTATTGCTTTCCTTAAAAAGAAAAGGAAGTAGGATTAATTTATTCTCAACAGTGAAAAATGCTACCTCTTTCCCCAAAGTAGTTGAATTGATTTTATTCAATATTTGGAGGAGGCCAGTTTACCAGGTCTTGATAAAGAGATGAAGGGAGCAGCTCTTGGTTTTTAGCCGTGTCTCTCCCTGTAGGTCAGCATGGAGGGCAAGCAATGCTGCTCCCCAAACAACCCTTGAGGATGCCCCTCTGGACTCCAAACTTTACCCTGCCACGTTCATTACAGGTCCTGCTAGGGAGAATTGTAGACTCCTAGAAGACCGGGTGGCAGAACACATTAAAATGACAGGTCAAGACCAGAAGGAAGGGCCACCAGGGCCACAGGGGTTCATTTTCCCATGAAAGGTAAAGGAGAGGTCCCTTCAGGTTGAAGTGTTCGGGGAAGAGTTTGTAGAGGAGACGAAATTTTAGCTGGCCTGAAAGCTGTGCCTAGTGACTAGTCAAGAGAAGAGAAGAAGGAATTCCAGGAAAGGGGATCAGCAGGAGTGAAGGCAAGGAGACCTGGACTTCTTTGAAAGGTCTCCTGAATTCAGGGTCTGAGGAGTGGCCCAATGGGACCACAAAAAAAGAGCTTTCTGGGGAGTGATGCAAGAAGAGAGGTTGAACTTCATCCAAAGGGCAATGGGATGAGAGGGGAAGCATTGCAGATATTTAAGTAGAAAAGAGCTACAGGCAACTAATATTTTAAGAGCAGTAACTCTTAAGACATTCACAGGGTGACCTGAAGGGGACAAAGCCTTTAACCACTTTCACACAAAATCATGCTCAAGAAGCCTTTTCTAAAGGGCCTGGGTAGCGTCAACACCACAAGGTTACAGCTAAGGCTGCCTGACGCCGGCCAGAAAGGTTAGCACAGTCTCACATCCTGCTGCTCTTTGTAAGAGCTTGGGATGACACATTTCTTATTTGCCTACTCATAATTTTCATTCAGCTAAGTATGGAAATATAATATTCACTATTTTTTTCTTTTATTTATTTATTTACTTTTATTTTTTGAGATGGAGTTTCCCTCTTGTTGCCCAGGCTGGAGTGCCTGGGCACAATCTCCACTCACTGCAACCTCGGCCTCCCCACTTCAAGCGATTCTCCTGCCTCAGCCTCCCAAGTAGCTGGGATTATAGGCACTCACCACCATGCCTGGCTAATTTTTTGTATTTTTAGTAGAGACAGGGGTTTCACCATGTTGGCCAGGCTGGTCTTGAACTCCTAACCCCAGGTGATCTGCCCACCTCAGCCTCCCAAAGTGCTGGGATTACAGGCGTGAGCCACCACGCCTGGCCTGAATTTCTTTTTTTTTTTAAGAAAAGGCTAATTCTGGGCTTAAAAAGTATTCAGCTGGACATCTGCAGCAGAGAAATTCTTTTAAACAGGTCGGAGCCCAAAGCCTATTGAATAGTTTGTCTGCTTCCAGCCCATGATGACTGAAGCTGACGACACAGGAATGCCCGTCCTGCCTGCTGGGGATACCACCTTCCTCTAGGCATTGTAAGCCAGGCATTGCAGTAGGTAAAACTGCAAGCCCCCAGCTAATTCTAAAAAACACTCTTGTTGCAGGTGGAGTTCCCCAGAAGCAGACTGCAGAGAACGGAGTGCAGGAAGATTCCCAAGGAGAGCCTCGGGATGAACGCCTGTGGAGAAGGTGGCAGTGGGATCAGGCAGACGGCGAGGTTGGCTGCAATGCAGTCACAACCAGGCCTCCACTGAGCCCATGGGGAACTCTGAAACTGGGATGGCCCTTCAGAGTTATCCCCAGCTGGAGCATGGACCAGGCCTTTACATCTTCCCCTTCGATCAGGTAGGCTGCCCCTAAGGTGGGACATAACCTTGGGTAAGGCAGCTGTCCCCAGGGAGGCCAGCACGAGCAGCAGCAGTCTCGATAACTAGGGATTAAGACCTTCCATCCTGAGTGTGGGTCTCGGCTCAGCCCAGCATCCACTGCAACCTTGAATGACCTGTGCAGCTTCTCAGGTGCATGGAGGACACCTGGATGCTCACGGCCTGGAGAGAAGGACTAAGTAGCATGACTTGGAGAAAGCTCTGCATTCAAATCTTGGCTCTGCCACTTACCTGCTGTGTCTGTTTAGGTTAGTACCAAACTTTCTGAGTCTCAGTTTCTTCATTTGTAAAATGGCAATAATATCCACCTCATAGGGTTTTTAAAAAGATCAAAGAAGTATAAGACACATTCTGGCACAGTCCAGTCTTTTGTAAATGGTGCTGGTAACGGGTGACCATAGTAATTGTTGCTATCTCAGCAGCCACAGAGACAAGATGATCCCCTGGTATCTGTGCCAGAACTCCCAGAAGGGAGCTATGCCAAAAGCTACTAGGTATATGGACTGCTGGGCCCCAGGGGGTCTGAGAGAGTAGCTACTCGTCTTCTTAAATCCCAGGCCAGTGTCCTGCTGGGATCAAGGATACTGCTGTGGAGAAGTCATCAGGAACAAAGGACAATACTGGGAAAAGGGGTTTCAGCTGCTCTTGCTAACAGAACACGTGGCATCCTCCATGTGCCAGGCACGGAGAGGGTGGGGCCATGGGAGGGTGGGACAGTCCCTGTGCAGGCTGTGGGCATCTTCATGCTGCTGGCCTGTCCACGGGGTGTGACCACATGACAGATGAAGGGGGCTTAGATTTCTCTGTCTCCTCTTTCAGTCAACAAGTAGAAAGCTACCTAGCTGGGACCCCTTCCAAGCACATGGGGAGTGCAAAACGTAACACCATAATCAAGGCCGAGAGTGGATGCTGGAATTCTGACCTTCCCTTTGGGGGCTGGATTGGGAACTTCCCTTGGGGGCTGGAGAATTTGATGGTGCTGAGATTGCTCGTTCTTGCCACTCTCCTAGACAGGAGGTCCCATGTGGGTTCTGGAATCAGAAAAGCCTGCTTCCTGAGTTTGAATCCAGTCTTCATCCTTCAACTGTGGGACCCAGGACAAGAACCAACATCTTCCAGCAGAGACCACCGAGAACACACTTGCGGTTAAATAAGCTGGGTTTATTAATTACTGCAGTGAGAGAGAATACACACCAGGGTGTCTTAGTAAGAGGGTGTTAGAACTGGGGTTGGTTTGAGTGATTTGGGGGAGGGTAAGTGTATTAGTCTGTTTTCATGCTGCTGATAAAGACATACCCGAGACTGGGAGGAAAAAGAAGTTCAATTGGACTTACAGTTCCACGTGGCTGGGGAGGCCTCATAATCATGGCGGGAGGTGAAAGGCACTTCTTACTTGGTGGCAGCAAGAGAAAATGAGCAAGAAGCGAAAATGGAAACCCCTGATAAAACCGTCAGATTTTGTGAGACTTATTCACTACCACAAGAATAGCACAGGAAAGATCAGCCCCCACATAATTCAATTACCTCTCCCCGGGTCCCTTCCACAATCGATGGGAATTCTGGGAGGTACAATTCAAATTGAGATTTGGGTGGGGACATGGCCAAACCATATCAGTAAGGAAGTGGCAGTTTACTTTCAGTTGGCAGCTCTAAGAAACTGGGGGCAATTCTGTGACTCGGTGTCTCAATAAATCACATCTATAAGGAAGGGAGATGGCAACAAGGATACAGCTGTAGTAGGAAAAGAAGTTACAGTCACTCATTTTGGCCAAGAGGGGGTGTTTGGTATTTCACAGTGGTACACTGACATTGTTTTTGTCGGTGCTTAGAAAAAATTATGACGTGGTCTTGCTTTGTCTCATTTTATCATATTCTCAGAGTAGCCTTGTCTGAGGTCAGCACCCTGTGAAGGAGTTTATGTCCTGGAGGAGAAGAACACAGGCTAGCCATGAATGGAAGGCCAGCTTCCAAATCTCAGGGGCTTTTTCCCTTCCTCACAGGTTACTAAATCCCTCCATGTATAAATCTCTCTACCATAAAATGGCGGTAAGAAGGCCAGGTGCAGTGGCTCATGCTTGTAATCCCAGCACTCTGGAAGGCCGAGGTGGGTGGATCACCTGAGGTCAGGAGTTTCAGACCAGCCTGACTAACATGGTGAAACTCTGTCTCTACTAAATACAAAAAATTAGCCAGGCATGGTGGTGGATGCCTGTAATCCCAGCTACTTGGGAGGTTGAGGCAGGAGAATTGCTTGAATCCAGGAGGTGGAGGTTACAGTGAGCTGAGATTGCACCATTGCACTCTAGCCTGGGCAATAGGAGCAAAACTCCATCTCAAAAATAAATAAATAAATAAATAAAATGGGAGTAGGAGCTCTACCTTGTAGGGCAGTTTTGAAGAATGCATAAGATGATGTGACACAGAGGGCAATAGCTCATTTGGTGTTATTCTCCCCGCCACAAACCCCATGAGAACACCACACAGCAGCCGCTTGAACACCAATTTTATAGGTTGGGAAACTAGATGGAAAAGGTCAGTGCATTTTGATGGAAATCAGAAGTGAAACATCCATCTATGCTAAGACTGCAACTGAGCTTCCCATTTTGAGTGCCAGCAGCAAATAACCACCGGCAATTGACACGGGGTGGCCAGCTCGGCACAGGGTCACAGTGGGGTTCGAGCACTGTCCAGGACTTGGTTTTGGGGAAACCGGGGGCACCATTGGGACCTGGGAGGTGGGGAGTGGTCATCACTGGAACCGTGATGCCTGTGTTTCACTTGGCAGCTTTCACACTGAGCTCACAGAGAGATGGCCTTAGGTGCAGAATCCAGAGAGCACCCCTGGGAATAGAGAGTGCACCCTGACTCTGGGTCAGGGACTAAGCAGGGACCAGAACCAACTTCTTTTCTTTCCCACACATCATCTTATCTGCTAATAATAGAGTTCATCACCAGTGAGATTTCCAGAATAAAGCCCACCCAGGCTTTTCCCCTAATTATACCCTCTCCCTGGTAATTGCAGAGTTGTTCAGGGCCTGCATCTGGCTTGTAAGAGCATTTCCAGGAAAAACAGATTGAGTACCACCTCTCACTTGGTAGAACAAAAGGAAAGTTGCACGCTTTGAAGGCTCAGCTTCTCCAGTAGAAAGTAACCTGTGGGGCTATAGAAAGGCACCAGGTATGGAATCCCAAGTCAGTTCCTTCTCAGCTATATGGATTTAGGAATACATTCAGCCTCAACATGCTCAGCTGTAAAATGGGAATAACAAAACTGCACTACCCTTCATATTCCCAAAGACTGTTGAAAAAATGATCTTTACGGATTCACGTGTAAAAAGAACTGCACAATAATAAAAAAGTATTTCCTATACAGTGATTTTGTTTACCAGCAAATAAAACAGATTTGATACAAAATGAAAAGGTCATATATTATAACTAAAGTCTCCTTGGTGATATAACTAATGCTCTTCATTAATGTTACCTAACGATGGTTAAATCCAGGAATCTGCTCTTTTAGAAGTCACCAAAAAACCATCTGGGATGTCCGGGCTGTGCTTAGTAAGGCAGAGAAGTTGACTCTTACATATTATTTGATCCATCCATTGGCTATAGTTTGTATATTGTTCCCCACCAAATCTCATGTTGAACTGCAATCCCTAATGCTGGAGGTGGGGCCTGGTGGAAAGTGTCTGGCTCATGGGGGCAGACCTCTCATGACTTTGTGCTGTCTTCAGATGCTTAGTTCTCATGAGATCTAGTCATTTAAAAGTGTGTGGCACCTTCTCCCCGACCTTGCTCCCATTCTCGCCATGTGATGTGCCTGCTTATTTTTCGCCCTCCACCATGATTGGAAGCTTCCTGAAGCCTCCCTAGAAGCAGATGCCACTATGCTTCCTGTACCTGCAGAAACATAAGCCAATTAAACCTCTTTTCTTTATAAATTTCCCAGCCTCAGGTATTTCTTTATAGCAGTGCAAGAAGAGTCTAATAAACCATTCAACAAAGATTTGTGGAGTATCTTCTCAGCGCCAGCTTCAGTTCTAGGAAACGGGATAGAAATTGGGAAATAAATTCATCAAGAAGCCCTGGAAACCAACTCTTCAGGCTGCACAGTGACTGAAATTGCTCTTTCTCTAGCCCTGACCATCCACGGCCCATCTGAGGCTGCAGATATCCAGATCTCCAGCACGGCCCAAAGGGCTTCATCCATACATGTCCTTATGGATGAAGGTCCTTATGAAGTTGCCACGAAGATTACAGCCTGGACTACAGCCTTGGGCTGAAAGTGACTGAGAGCAAGACAGGATAGATGCTACTAAGGAGGGCCCCAGGTTGGGGTAGCATCCTCACCCCAGCTAAGGGAGCGGCTGAGTTCTGGTCAGCTTTTCTTCTTCACACAGACCCAGGGCCGAACAGAGCTCGTCCTCATTGTATGACATTCCCTTAGAGCAGCTCCACATTCTCATCTCTTCAGTGTGAAACTCCAAGCCACCTCCCTGAGCAAATGGTCTGACCCTAGGGTGCTCCACCCTTTTCCATTTTCTTCCCCAGTCAGGCAATCTGGAAGACAACAGAGCCCAGAGTAGTCTATTTCCCAAAGTCTGAATCATTTTGTTTTCTCTAGTCCAATGCCATTTTTGGCCTCGGGGGAAGGCAGGCGTGATCAGCAGAATAAGTCAAGTTGGGCTTGGGCTTAGGGACACTAGTCAAGTTGGGCTTGGGCTTAGGGATAGGACATTTAGTTCTTTTTCTAGGTCTCCTACCAGTATACAGTCCTCCTGAGGTCACGTCTGGGACTTCAGGGTCACACTCTGCCCTGAGTGCTCCCCCAGCTGCACTGTGACCGGCCTTGCCCCAGCCTCAGCCTCTTGCCCAGATACAACCCTGAGAACTAGTGGTTAATTGTCAAATCCGACAAGACAGTGGAGCTGGGACTCCTGCCCCAGCTGCGGATCCCTGCTTCCTGCGACTGCCTACCTGAACATGGGCTTCTGAGACCCACAGTCCTCGTTCTCTCAGGTCATCAAACAGATAATGATCTGCTCAAACACACACACATATAAAGGGACACAAACCCACACATGAAGGCACACAATTTATATACACATAAGCACACACACATCCCTCAAAGCGCAAACGTTAATTCCCAGAGTCATGATTTATAGTGAAGGAAGAAGAAATAGTGCTTTCTGAGGCGTGCACAGCCTGCCCTGCTCCCCAGCCCACTGCAGAGCAGGTTCATTCCTCTTTGTTCTTCTTCCTGTTTTAAGGCTGTGTCCCTATTGGCGCATAAGAAATAGGACCATTACAGAGTCATCCACCCGCCCCATACCCGTCACTTAATCCCCAAAGACCTGGCAGAAGCTTCCATTATTCCCCTTGGGCTCTTTGGGTCAGGTCACATTCTTGAGATCTTTTATACTGTTGTCCAAATAACCCCTGGGGGCTTTGCTTGTCCAGTTAGGCAGGCAATGAAAGAATCATTTTCGCCAGGATCACTCTGCAGAATACAAATGTGGGTGAGTGTGTGAAAGGGAAAGACCATGTGCCTGGGTGAGCTCATTAAGGAACAGTCCAGGCAAACACTGCCCAGTCCTCCCGAGGTCACCTCTGGGACTTCAGGGTCACACTCTGCCCTGAGTGCTCCCCCAGCTGTGCTGTGACCGGCCTTGCTCTGGCCTCAGTCTATTGCCCAGACACAAGCCTGAGGATTAGCAGTTAATGGTCAAACCCGACTCCTGCTCCAGCTTCCAGATCTCCGCTTCCTGTGACTGCTTACCTGAACACAGGCTTCTGAGACCTACAGCCCCGAGAGGGTGGGCGGAGCCTACAGGGCCCATGACCATGGATCCCCAAGCTCGAGCCCCCCAAATCCAGGGCAGCAAGCAGCCCAGTGGTCTGTGTCCTGTAGCTATTTTCAAAACACCTAGAGGGCCCAGCATGGTGGCTCACACCTGTAATCCCAGCACTTTGGGAGGCCAAGGTGGGCAGATCACTTGAAGTCAGGAGTCTGAGACCACCCTGGTCAAGATGGTGAAATCCTGTCTCTACTAAAAATACAAAAAATTAGCCAGGCATGGTGGTGCATGCCCGTAATCCCAGTTACTCGGGAGGCTGAGGCAGGAGAATCACTTGAACCCAGGAGGCAGAGGTTGCAGTGAGCCAAGATCGTGCCACTGCACTCCAGCCTGGGCAGCAGAGCGAGACTTTGTCTCAAAACAAACAATCAAACACTAGAAAATGTTTGCTCCCAGCTAGAATTTATGTTGAGATGGGAGGACTCGAAGAGGAATAGAGCTGGGGTAGCTCCTCAAGCCCGGGGTAAGAAGACGTGCCTATGGTGGAGTTTCCAAGGCAGAAGATAGGAAATCCCAAAAGGCCAGGGAGATGGCAGCCCTACTTGGCTTGGCACTGGTCAGTCTACAGTTGGAGTTTGGGGGTCCTGGCGTTCCAGCTCTGGAGCTTGCTCCTTCAGGAGCCCCCTTGGACAGAGGAGGGTGAGGGCTTCACAGTCACTTCTGGCAGGGACAGCCAAGTGCTGACCCAAGGGTGGCTGGCCTGGAGCCCAGCAGATATTAGACTTAAACGTCCACAGTCAGAGGAGAGCAGGGTGAGACTCCGGATGGCAGAGCTGGGGCCCCTCAACAGATGGAACAGCGGGGCGGCCTCTCCCTACAGGAAGGCAGCCTTATCCAAGGCTGGAGATGGTGCTCTCCTGAGCGCACACAGGCCCTGTTCCTGAAGCGGTGGAACTGGGGCCAGGGCGGCACCTTGGCAGAACTACTCCGGGAAGTACCCTTCCGTGGGACGCTGGGCTCAGTCAACTTTGAGGTCTCTCCCACTCAAGAAGGCCTTGGTTCTGAGTCTGTGGATGGGCTGAATTACTTATTGAGTGGAGGGTCCCGGCCTTCCCAGCAGCATCAAAGCCTCATGTGCCTGCAGGGCATTCCTGAGTAGCTTTTATCCTTTTATCTTGGGCTTTGAAGGGAGAACAATAATCCCGTGCATAAATTAAAAGATCTTGTAGTAGCCACAGGCTTTGAACATCCCCTTCACCCTCCCTACCACCCTGCAGGCTCCCAGAGGCTCCTCGGGCTGGAAATGGGGACAGCAAGGGTCCAACACCTGGCTCAGCCTCCGCTGGGTGCCAAAGCCATTTGGCAAAGGGAGGAACTGGCATTTGGGACAGTTGGATTTGGCTTCCAGTCGCTTGGAACCCTCCATAATAGCCATGACTTCAGGAGATTCTATGAAGATATGATGAGACCACGGCCACCTTGATGCCTTTCCAAGATGTCTTAGGTATTTCGGGTGAAGTCATTTCTAAGGGGAACCCCTTTCCATTTTTCAGTTCCTGAATAAACCAGAAGTTTAGATGGTTTAAAGAATCCACTTGTCATCTGGATCAGTTAGTTAAGCAACTGGTTAAACTGCTCTGGGTCTCAATTTTCTTATCTGACAAATAAAGATCACATAATCCAGCACTGGCATTCTGTGCTCCTGGGACTGGTTCTGTGTGGTGTCTGTGTGCTCAGCTCCAGGGAATCAGCCCTCAGCCCTGCTTGAAATAAAGCAGAGAAAGACATCCCTCCCCAATGGGACACTGGGACCTCCGACTCCTCTGGGCTTTCCAAGTCAGTGGACCAGAGGTCTCAATGCAGATTGCCAACCGGAAGTGTTGAAGCCAAGGCTAAGCCATATCTAGTAAAGGACACTATAGAGAGGGCCTCTTGTTTGGGACACACACACACACACACAGACATACACATACACACACACACATAACATACACACCCCCCCGCACACACACACACTCCTTTCAGAACACAAACCACCTCTGATTCAACTTGGAATTTCTAGTTTTAAACACAGGGTGTGGCATTGGGTGGTTGCTCCGTAAAGAGGTGGTGATGGATGAACAAAAAATGAAAGAACAAAAACCCATAAAACCTACTGAGGTTGTCCTGCCAGTGTCCTGAAAACGTGCCATGTCCCATTTCAGTTAGTCCTCACATCTTTAATCTGAATGAATGTTTACTTAATTACTAAAATCTCTTAAGAACTTTATGGGAGAGAGATAGCAGGGGTCCAGGAGGGTGACCTGGATTCTTACTCTTGCTCCTGATGAGCTATGTGACCTTGAACAACCACCCAGCCTCGATGGGCCTCAGTTTCCATCTTTAAAATGAGAGGTTTGGACCAAATAATCTTGGATGTCCTGCTTCCTTCTGGCAGTTTATGAAAATTAAAATCAATAATATCTTACAGCAAAAAAAATCAATTCTAATAATGACATTGACTTTGAAATTGTAAAACATCTACCTTTCCAATCTATGTTTTCTATTTGTTCAATTGGATACACATTTTTAGTTTTTTAAAAAGCAGTGGCAAAGGTTAAGAATGACTCTGGGCCACCTTTAAAAACCTGATGAGTGCTTGTCCTATTAGTGAGAGCTAACCTCTGCCAGAAGGATCCAGGGGCACATGCGTGACTGCTTAATCAGACACCCTGAGTTACACCCGGAAGCTCACAGATGCAGCCTTTCAAAAAGATTTTGAACTCCACTGGCTGCATCCTGAGCTCCACTCTGGGCTCCACCCAAGAGCAGCAATAGTTTTATGAGAGCTGAGCAGCCTGGGCATGGCTTTCGAGGCCCCTTCTGATATAGTTTGCATGTGTGTTCCCTCCAAATTTCATGTTGAAATGTGATTGCCAGCGCTGGAGGTGGAGCCTGATGGGAGGTGATTGGATTATGGGGGCAGATCCGTTGTGAATGGTTTGACACCATCCCCTTGGTGATAAGTGAGCTCTCACTGAGTTCACTTAGGATGTGGTTGTTTAAGAGTCTGGGACCTCCACCTTCTCGCTCTCTTGTTCCGGCTCTCACTATGTGATACCACCATGATTGGAAGTTTCCTTGGGTCCTCACAAGAATCAGACGCTGGCACCAGGCTTCCTGTACAGCCTGCAGGATCATGAGCCAGGTAAGGGTCTTTTCTTTATAAATTACCCAGCCTCGGGTATTCCTTTATAGCAACATAGAAATGGACTAACACACCTTCCCAAAGCCTGGCCACTCTGTTGTGTTTCAGAGGCAGAGGGAAGTGGCTTTACTCAGAATTGAGGGTGACTCTACCAATGACCAGCCCATCCTGCCAGACATAGGTCGAGTACAGACCCCTGAGATGCAAAGATGTCCCCCTGTGAGTCTCTGGCACCAGGGATCCTGCAGGCATGAAAACTCAGTGGCCTCCTTAAGAGAAATGAACAGGGTCTTGGATACTGAAGGAGGGCCCCAGCCCACCAAGAACAAAGTTCTTGAACCAGAGAGACAGAAAAATGCCCCTGGTCCTAAGAAGATGCTTGATATGGTTAGGCTTCGTGTCCCCACCTAAGTGTCATCTTGAATTGTAATAATAATCTCCATAATCCCCACGTGTCAAGGGAGAGACCAGGTGGAGGTAATTGAATCATGGGGCAGTTTCCCCCATGCTGTTCTTGTGATAGTGAGTGAGTTCTCGGGAGATCTGATGGTTTTATAAGGGGCTCTTTCTCGCTTCCCTCGGCACTTCTCCTTCCTGCTGCCTGGTGAAGAAAGTGCCTTGCTTTCCCTTTCCCATGATGGTAAGTTTCCTGAGGCCTCCCCAGCCATGCTAAACATTGAGTCAATCAAGCCTCTTTCCGTTATAAATTACCCAGCCTTGGGCAGTTCTTTATAGCAATATGAAAACAGGCTAATACAACGCTCTAGTTGTAACTCATTCTGAGGTAGAAGAATTCTTGAGTTTAGCACTGAAGAGTTGGAAAATAACTGGCATCAGCAAAGGGTACTATGGGGGGTAGGAGAAGTGGGCACTTGATGCCCACCAACCAAGCCAGGGAGATAGATGCCCCAAGTTCCTGGAAAAGGCAGGTGGAGGGTTCCCATGAGAACCATTCTTTTGAGGCCACTATTTACAAAGGATGCCATAAACATACCTTCCCATGCTAAAGACAGCAGCACACAGAGACAAGAAGTGGCAGGTAGCTGGCAGTGGCCACTGGCCACTCCCTGAGGTCACTTCAGATCCAGAGCCCAGCAACTGAGGCAGATGCAGATTAGGGCCAGGTAAGAAAGGGGCGACAGCACCGCAAATCCCGAGCGGCTGCCCAGGAGCCCCAGAAGCCCCAGTGAGCCACCCACAGCCCCGCACAGCAACTCAATTTGCCAGGTGAGTGACCAGAGCCAAGAGCCTTTATTTTTGCCCACAGTGTGGGTGGGCAGAACCAGCAGCATAACGTGCCGACCCCGTACAAAATGAAAATGCGGTGCTCCTTGTTCAAGAATTATTAGGCATTTCAGGATGGCAACAGCACTGAGTTACACTAAGTGTGGGGCCCTCCTCTCATGCCTATGATGCCAGCCCTGTCTGTGGGGTTTTCTGAGTCTGTGTAAGTCCTTCCCACTGGAGTTTGCTTTAATGGTTTGAGGACAAGTTAATAATGCACACCATTTTGAATCTGCTTTGAAAAAAATAAAAACGAAAGAAACAAAACTACAGCAACTAAAGTACTTCCATTCCACATATATTTATCGAGTGCCCATCTCATGCCAGGCACTATTCAAACTGCTTGGGATACCACAGTGAACAAAGGTCGGGGCCACCTAGCGCTTACCTGCCAGCAGGGGAAGAAGCATCTGTCTTCAGTGTCCCCCCAAAACCTTTCTGAGAAAGCTTGCAGGCCAGCAGACCTGAGTTAGCTCCTTCATGAATCAACCTGTATCCCCAGAGAGTTGGACACTTTAATACCAAATTGTTCTTGGAGTTTTGTTCACATATGTTAGCTTCACCTCCATAGCAGGGCCCTAAGCTATTTGTCTTATAGGAAAGTTCCCTATTTAATCTGTTCAACAAATGTTTATTTAGCACTTGTGCCAGGCCCAGGTCTAGATGTTGGGGATGCAAATAATTATAAGACACAGTCCTCGTACTCCAGGGGGTCCTGTTTCAGATGAGAGACACGTAATTAATTAATGACTGCATTAAAGAGGACTAGAATGGGAACAAAGAAAGGAACAGCGTGTTTTGAGCAGAAGAGGGAGATAAAGGAGGTCAGGAAAGGCAGATGACACTTGAGTTCCGCTTTGAAGTCTTGGTGGGGACAAAGCACAGGCCTGGCTCCTTGTAGGGGCCTCTGCAAGGAGTGCCCAGTAGCTAGCTCCAGGCCCCCTTCTTCTCCCTGTAGAAGGGCCTGTTCTCCCCAGCACCTGGAAGGCCCTTCAGCAGGTCTTGCCTTGAGCACCCTGCCCATCTGATACTTGAATTCCCTCCAGAACATCTGAGTTCAGGTCATCCAGCTGTGGTATGAACATGATCAACGACAGGTAGCTAACGGCCTCTGATTTGTGAGCTTTCGGAATATCCCAATTGCGATAATGCTCTTCCTTCTTTAGAGCCAAAATCTGTCTCTTGAACTTCCCTGTCAGTTCTGCCTTTGAGGCCCACACAGACTTGACTAATCAACTCATTCTTTCACCAAGTGTTCACTGCCCGTCCTTCCAAGGCACAGCCAGCATGCTGGGTACAGGCCTTGCCTTCAGGAGCTCAGAGTCCAGTGCGTGGCTTTCGGAATATGATGGACGTGTAGATCAAGGTGCTGGGGAGCACACACGATGCTGGATTATCCACCCCAGTCCTGAGATGTCAAGGGAAGGCTTCCCCAGGAAGCGACAGCTTCCCCAAGGCCTGAAGTAGTAACACCTGCCGGGGCCCCAAAGGCCCAGAAAAGCAGCCATTACCTATGAGAAATGGGGAGACTGTTGCCCTTTAAACACCATGTTTATTCCTGAGAAAAAAATACTGGAGGATTCTAATTGTGGCAGCCCTGCCCCCATCCTGTTTACCAACAACCCCAGACATTGGAGGAGGCATCACCACAGAAAGCTCCCAGAGATGAGGAATTTCGCTGGGGGCCCTGCCATGCCCCAGTACCTACTCACACAGGTGAGCCTGGTACACAGGAGGTGGACAGCCCACGGTGCATGGAATTGACCAGAGAGCCTAGAGTGATTTTCCATGCGTGAGTCCCCAGCTAGCTTTCCTATAAAGAGCTGGCGAAGCTGAGAAAGGAGAGACACAAGGGAAAGACAGGGTGGGCCTGACACCTTCATTTTGGGAAGCAGGTGAGGGAGGGTGTATCTCCTCACCCTCCTCCCACCAGCTCTGAGCCCACAGCTGCAGAGGCCCAAGACGATGAGTTAGACCAAGATGGGCTTTATTTCTTAAAGTCACAAAGACTGTGTGTAAGAAGAAGCAGGAAGTCTCTCCAAGAGGGAGCCTTGGACCCTCCTCAGGGAAGAGCACACAGGTCCCCTCAGTGCTGAGCTCTGAGCCCATCCTGCTGCTCCCACCACAAACCTGCCTTCCCAGTGTGCACATGAAACCCTAGCACCCTGCACCCGCTACACACACCCAGGCAGGTGGCAGGACTGATGACAGGTAGCAGGAACCAGACTAATTGCCAGGGCACAGGGATCTAGATGGCAGCTGGATCAAATCCCGTGTGTAGCTCTGTAGCCTGTCTGTCCTGGACAGGGAGCCAAAAATGTCCTTTCATTGGGGCCTGAACCCCTTTTCAGTGGCCGCAAGCTCTCCAATTTCTGCACCACCAGGATCTGCTGGGTTAGTCCACCGCCCTCCAGGAAGCAAAGGCAGACACAGCTCAAGCCCACCTCCTTGAACTCACATGGCATTTTAACACTTGGCCTAAAGATGAAGGAGGGGCCTGACAAATCTTAGTGTAATTTGAAGAGGATGAGTCAGAAGCCGGTTCAGGGATCCGTTCTAGATGCTTGTTTTCAGCCTGAGCTCTGAAATCAGACTTGCTGCTTCCAAACAAGGTGAGCATGTGAGCGACTCGACCTCACCTTCTACCATGGACTGCCAGAGTGCGACCTCCCCAGGCCTGGAGATCACTAGGCCACAGACCCAACCTCTGGCCCAGACACCTCAGAACTTGGCATTTGACACTGTCAAGCCAATTCAGGCGTCTATTTCTCAGTCCCTTGGGAAAAAGACCTGCAAAGTGAGACAGGAACAGCCAAGTCTCCATTCAGCAGCTGGTCCTCCCCCAAGACACTGCCCAGATCCCGTTAAGGTCAAGCATGACCAGGAACTCAAGCTCAAGGCTGGCTTCCCGAAAATGCTGAAATGCGAGGAGAGTGAACACAGAGGGATTTGCCTTGAATGAAAATTTCCACACTGCACCCCTGCCCTAGGCTTCTGCCCCTGACAATATAATTTTCTGCTCTCATTTAACAAGAAAGTAAAAAAACAAAATTGGAGCCAATCCTGAACAAAAGCCTCTCCTCCAGTCTAATCCTGCAATCTAATTAAGCTTGGCTTCTAGCTCTGTGCCAGGAGAACCAGTTTGCCCAGACTTAAAGCGATTACCAGCTCCCTTGCAGCAGGTTTGGTAAACTGCATAAATAGAGCGCTGGGCTTGTACTCTCCCAGGTGCTGTGGTCCTATGAGGGAGTCTCCTCACTCCTTTCTTTTCCCATTTCATGGTGGAGTCCCATGGTTTTGCTGAGCCACATAAGTGGCAGGGGACTTGCTTTCTCGGGTCACAAATGCAGCAGCCGAGTCCTGGGCCTAGTAAGAGTGGGTCTTGCACACACAGGACTAATGGCTGGATCTTTTTAGCATGCATTTCTTGATCATTTATGGGTAATCAGCATTTTTCCTGCCATTCACTTCACCTGGATAAGTTACTGACTCTCCTTCCATCTGTGGCTATGTCAGCAAAGTGAGGCTGGGCAGGCTGTCTGTGGCTTTGTGGCCTGGCCAGCCTGCTCCTTATATGAGACATTGGGTCAACAGACTGGTATGGTACCAGTTCAGCCTCTGCTGAGGACTTGTGGGCACCATACCCCTAGGAAGAAAGCCTGCTGGTCCCCAGACCCCTGTAGCTTTCCTTCCACACTTAAGGGAGTCAGGTTCCGCCACCACTTCTTTTGGAACCTGAATGGTGTCCCTGTCTCCCTGGATGCACTCACCTGCCAAATTCATCCAATGCAATTCTCAGAATCTCCAGTTTATCAGTGGCCCTTTATTTTCATTTTTTAAAGTTTTATATTTTGAGATTGGGTCTCACTCTGTTATCCAGGCTGAAATGCAGTAACACAATCACAGCTCACTGCAGCCTTGACCTCCCAAGCTCAAATAATCCTCCCACCTCAGCCTCTAAAGTAGCTGGAACTACAGGCATGTGCTACCACTCCTGCACTCCCAGCTAATTTTTTTATCAGAAAATTTAATTTCAGCCACATATCCACTGTTAGGATTTCATTTCAGTGCCTAAGGTAGCACATTATATATTGTCGGTTCCTCATGAATATTTATTGCTTGATGAATGTTTACATATTGGTTATCTTCCATACTCAAATTCAGGGGCTCAAAAATGTTATTCATTTTGTTTATGAAGAAATAGCCCAGAGATTCTTGAATTGGTCAACATTAGTAATGTTGGAAGACATTGTCTAGAAGATTGGTTTCCAAATTCTACTGTGCATCAGATTTATTTGAGCAGATTAAATAAACACACAAATTCCAAGAGCCTCCAAAAACCTGAGTTAGAATCTATGGAAGGTGGGGCTTGAGAATTTGTATTTTAGATATGCAGAAATAGCTGAGGGGATATGATTTGATTATCGATGTCTGGACCAATGTTTGTGAATCGTTGATTCTTCCAATTCAGGGATCTTTCTTTTTTTTTTTTCTTCTTTGACTATGTTTCTTCTTAGCCAATCCAGAACACATTGACTTGTTTTTAAAGGTTTTTTATTATTATTATTATTATTATTATTATTATTATTATTATACTTTAAGTTCTGGGATACATGTGCAGGATGTGCAGGTTTGTTACATAGGTATACACGTACCATGGTGGTTTGCTGCACCCATCAACCCGTCATCTATATTAGGTATTTCTCCTAATGCTCTCCCTCCCCTAGCCTCCCACCCCCCAACAGGCCCCGATGTGTGATGTTCTCCATCCTGTGTCCATGTGTTCTCATTGTTCAACTCCCACTTATGAGTGAGAACATGCAGTATTTGGTTTTATGTTCCTCTGTTAGTTTGTTGAGAATGATGGTTTCCAGCTTAATTCATGTCCTTGCAAAGGACATGAACTCACTCTTTTTATGGCTGCATAGTATTCCATGGTGTATATGTACCACATTTTCTTTAGTCTATCATTGATGGGCATTTGGGTTGGTTCCAAGTCTTTGCTATTGTGAATAGTGCCACAATAAACATACATGTGCATGTGTCTTTATAGTAGAATGATTTATAATACTTTAGGTATATACCCACTAATGGGATTGTTGGGTCAAATGGTATTTCTGGTTCTAGATCTTTGAGGAATAGCCACACTGTCTTCCAGAAAGGTTGAACTAATTTACACTCCCACCAACAGTGTAAAAGTTTCCTATTCCTCCACATCCTCTCCAGCATCTGTTGTTTCCTGACTTTTTAATGATCGCCATTCTAACTGGCATGAGATGATACCTCATTGTGGTTTTGATTTGCATTTCTCTGATGACTAGTGATGATGAGCTTTTTTTCATATGTTTGTTGGCCACATAAATGTCTTCTTTTGAGAAATGTCTCTTCATATCCTTCACCCACTTTTTGATGGGGTTGTTTGTTTTTTTCTTATAACTGTTTAAGTTCCTTACAGATTCTGGATATTAGCCCTTTGTCAGATGAATAGATTGCAAAAATTTTCTCCCATTCTGTAGGTTGCCTATTCACTCTGATGATAGTTTATTTCGCTGTGCAGAAGCTCTTTAGTTTAATTAGATCCCACTTGTCAATTTTGGCTTTTGTTGCCATTGCTTTTGGTGTTTTACTCATGAGGTCTTTTCCCATGCCTATGTCCTGAATGGTATTGCCTAGGTTTTCTTCTAGGGTTTTTACGGTTTTAGGTCTTACATTTAAGTCCATCTTGAGTTAATTTTTGTATAAGGTGTAAGGAAGGGGTCCAGTTTCAGTTTTCTGCACATGGCTAGCCAGTTTTCTCAACACCATTTATTAAATCAGGAATCCTTTCCCCATTGCTTGTTTTTGTCAGGTTTGTCAAAGATCAGACAGTTGTAGATGTCTGGCATTATTTCTGAGGCCTCTGTTCTATTCCTTTGGTCTATATATCTGTCTTGATACCAGTACCATGCTCTTTTGGTTACTGTAGCCTTGTAGTATAGTTTGAAGTCATGTAACATGATGCCTCCAGCTTTGTTCTTTTTGCTTAGGATTGTCTTAGCTCTATGGGCTCTTTTTTGGTTCCATATGAAATTTAAAGTAGTTTTTTTCTAATTCCGTGAAGAAAGTCAATGGTAGCTTGATGGGGATAGGATCGAATCTATAAATTACTTTGAGCAGTATGGCCATTTTCACAATATTGATTCTTCCTATCTGTGAGCATGGAATGTTTTTCCATTTGTTTGCGTCCTCTCTTACTTCCTTGAGCAGTGGTTTGTAGTTCTCCTTGAATAGGTCCCTCACATGCCTTGTAAGTTGTATTCCTAGGTATTTTATTCTCTTTGTAACAATTGTGAATGGGAGTTCACTCATGATTTGGCTCTCTGTTTGTCTATTATTGGTGTATAGGAATGCTTGTGATTTTTGCACATTGATTTTATATTCTGAGACTTGGCTGGAGTTGCTTATCAGCTTAAGGAGATTTGGGGCTGAGACTATGGGCTTTTCCAAATATACAATCATATCATCTGCAAATAAGAGACAATTTGACTTCCTCTCTTCCTATTTGAATATCCTTTATTTTTTCTCTTGCCTGATTGTCCTGGCCAAAACTTCCAATACTATGTTGAATAGGAGTGGTGAGAGAGGGCATCCTTGTCTTGTGCTGGTTTTCAAAGGGAATGCTTCCAGCTTTTTCCCATTCAGTGTGATATTGGCTGTGGGTTTATAATAAATAGCTCTTATTGTTTTGAGATACATTCCATCAGTACCTAGTTTATTGAGTGTTTATAGCACAAAGGGGTGTTGAATTTTATTGAAGGCCTTTTCTGCATCTGTTGAGAAAATCATGTGGTTTTTGTCATTGGTCCTGTTTATGTGATGGATTACTATTATTGTTTTGCATATGTTGAACCAGCCTTGCATCCCAGGGATGAAGCTGACTTGATCATGGTGGATAAGCTTTTTGATGCGCTGCTGGATTCAGTTTGCCAGTATTTTATTGAGGATTTTCACATCGATGCTCATCATGGATATTGGCCTGAAATTTTCTTTTTGGGTTCTGTCTCTGCCAGGTTTTGACATCAGGATGACGCTGGGCTCATAAAATGAGTTGGGGGGATTCCCTCTTTTTCAGTTGTTTGGAATAGTTTCAGGAGGAATGGTACCAGCTCCTCTTTGTACCTTTGTTAGAATTTGGCTGCGAATCTCTCTGGTCCTGGGCTTTTTTGGTTGGTAGGCTATTAATTACCACCTCAATTTCAGAACTTGTTATTGGTCTATTCAGGGATTCAACTTCTTCCTGGTTTAATCTTGGGAGGGTGTATGTGTCCAGGAATTTATCCATCTCTTCTAGATTTTCTAGTTTATTTGCATATAGGTGTTTATAGTATTATCTGATGGTAGTTTGTATTTCTGTGGGATCAGTGGTGATATCCCCTTTATCATTTTTTTGTGTGTTTATTTGATTCTTCTCTCTTTTCTTCTTTATTAGTCTGGCCAGCAGTCTATTTTCTAGTCTTTTCAAAAAACCAGCTCCTGGATTCATTGATTTTTTGAAGGGTTTTTTGTGTCTCTATCTCCTTCAGTTCTGCTCTGATCTTAGTTATTTCTTGTCTTCTGATAGCTTTTGAATTTGTTTGCTCTTGCTTCTCTAGTTCTTTTCATTGTGATGTTAGGGTGTCGATTTTAGATCTTTCCCGCTTTCTCCTGTGGGCATTTAGTGCTATAAATTTCCCTCTAAACACTGCTTTAGCTGTGTCCCAGAGATTCTGGTACATTGTGTCTTTGTTCTCATTGGTTTCAAATGACTTATTTATTTCTGCCTTCATTTTGTTAGGTACCCAGTAATCATTCAGCAGCAGGTTGTTCAGTTTCCATGTAGTTCTGTGGTTTTGAGTGAGTTTCTTAATCCTAAGTTCTAATTTGATTGCACCATGGTCTGAGAGACTGTTTGTTATGATTTCTGTTCTTTTGCATTTGCTAAGGAGTGTTTTACTTCCAATTATGTGGTCAATTTTAGAATAAGTGTGATGTGGTGCTAAGAAGAATGTATATTCTGTTGATTTGGGGTGGAGAGTTCTGTAGATGTCTATTAGGTCCACTTGGTCCAGAGTTGAGTTCAAGTCCTGAATATCCTTGTTAGTTTTCTGTCTTGTCAATCTGTCTAATATTGACAGTGGGGTGTTAAAGTCTCCCACTATTATTGTGTGGCAGTCTGAGTCTCTTTGTAGGTCTCTAAGAACTTGCTTTATGAATCTGGGTGCTTCTGTATTGGGTGCATATATATTTAGGATAGTTAGCTCTCTTGTTGCATTGATCCCTTTACCATTATGTAATGCCCTTCTTTTACTTTTTTTGTCTTTGTTGGTTTAAAGTCTGTTTTATCAGAGACTAGGAATGCAACCCTTGCTTTTTTTTTGCTTTCCATTTTCTTGGTAAATGTTCCTCTATCTCTTTATTTTGAGCCTATGTGTGTCTTTGCACGTGAGATGGGTCTCCTGCATACAGCACACCGATGGGTCTTGACTCGTTATCCAATTTGCCAGTCTGTGTCTTTTAATTGGGGCATTTAGCCCATTTACATTTAAGGTTAAT
This sequence comes from Hylobates moloch, assembly GCF_009828535.3. Lineage (NCBI taxonomy): Eukaryota > Metazoa > Chordata > Mammalia > Primates > Hylobatidae > Hylobates > Hylobates moloch. Next base: position 20,094,996 of record NW_026652288.1, on the reverse strand, counting down.
ATTGTTTTGTGTGAATTTGATCCTGTCATTATGATGCTAACTGGTTATTTTGCCCATTAGTTGATGCAGTTTCTTCATAGTGTCAATGGTCTTTACAATTTGGTATGTCTTTGCAGTGGCTGGTACCAGTTTTTCCTTTCTATATTTAGTGCATCCTTCAGGAGCTCTTGTAGGGCAGGCCTGGTGGTGACAAAATCTCTTAGCATTTGCTTGTCTGTAAATGATTTTACTTCTCCTTTGCTTATGAAGCTTAGTTTTGCTGGATATGTAATTCTGGGTTGAAAATTCTTTTCTTTAAGAATGTTGAATATTGACCCCCACTGTCTTCTGGCTTGTAGGGTGTATGCAGAGAGATCTGCTGTTAGTCTGATGGGCTTCCCTTTGTGGGTAACCAGGCCTTTCTTTCTGGCTGCCCTTAACATTTTTTCCTTCATTTCAACCTTAGTGAATCTGACAGTTATGTGTCTTGGGGTTGCTCTTTTTGAGGAGTATCTTTGTGGTGTTCTCTGTATTTCCTGAATTTGAATGTTGGCCTGCCTTGCTAGGTTGGGGAAGTTCTCCTGGATAATATCCTAAAGAGTGGTTTCCAGCTTCGTTCCATTCTCCCTGTCACTTTCAGATACAACAATCAAATGTAGGTTTGGTCTTTCCACATAGCCCCATATTTCTTGGAGGCTTTGTTCATTCCTTTTCATTCTTTTTTCTGTAATCTTGTCTTCACACTTTATTTTACTAAGTTCATCTTCAATCTCTGATATCCTTTCTTCCACTTGATGAATTCAGCTATTGATACTTTTGTGTGCTTCACGAAGTTCTCATGCTGTGTTTTTCAGCTCCACCAGGTCATTTATATTCTTCTCTAAACCGGTTATTCTCGTTAGCAATTCCTCTAACCTTTTTTCAAAGTTCTTAGCTTCCTTGCATTGGGTTAGTACATGATGCTTTAGCTCGGAGGAGTTTGTTATTACCCACCTTCTGAAGCCTACTTCTGTCAATTCATCAAACTCATTCTCCATCCAGTTTTGTTCCCTTGCTGGTGAGGAGTTGTGATCCTTTGGAAGAGAAGAGGCATTCTGGTTTTTGGAATTTTTAGCCTTTTTGTGCTGGCTTTTCCTCATCTTCTTGGATTTACCTACCTTTGGTCATTGACGTTGGTGACCTTCAGATGGGGTTTCTGTGTGGACGTCCTTTTTGTTGATGTTGATGTTATTCCTTTCTGTTTGTTAGTTTTCCTTCTAACAGTCAGGACCCTCTGCTGTAGGTCTGCTGGAGTTTTCTGGAGGTCCACTCCAGACACTGTTTGCCTGGGTGTCACCAGCAGAGACTGCAGAACAGCAAAGATTGCTGTCTGTTCCTTCCTCTGGAAGTTTTGTCCCAGAGGGGTACCCACCAGATGCCAGCTGGAGCTCTCCTGTATGAGGTTTCTGTCAACCCTTGCTGGGAGGTGTCTCCCAGTCAGAAGGCACGGGGATCAGGGATCTACCTGAGGAGGCAGTCTGTCTCTTAACAGAGCTCGAGCACTGTGATGGGAGATCCACTCCTCTCTTCAGAGCCAGTAGGCAAGAATGTTTAAGTCTGCTGAAGCTGTGCCCACAGCCGCCCCTTCCCCCAGGTGCTCTGTCCCAGGGAGATAGGAGTTTTATCTATAAGCCCCTGACTGGGGCTGCCGCCTTTCTTTCAGAGATGCCCTGCCCAGAGAGGAGGAATCTAGAGAGGCAGTCTGGCTACAGTGGCTTTGCCGAGCTGTTGTGGGTTTCACCCAGTTCAAACTTCCCAGTGGCTTTGTTTACACTGTGAGGAGAAAACTGACTACTCAAGCCTCAGTAATGGCAGACGCTCCTCCCCCCACAAAACTCGAGCATCTCAGGTCAACTTCAGACTGCTGTGCTGGCAGTGAGAATCTCAAGCCAGTAGATCTTAGCTTTCTGGGATCTGTGGCGGTGGGATCCACTGAGCTAGACCACTTGGCTCCCTGATGTCAGTCCCCTTTCCACGGCAGTGAATGGTTCTGGTTCTGTCTCACTGGCATTCCAGGTGTCACTGAGGTATGAAAAAAAACTCCTGCAGCTAGCTCAGTGTCTGCCCAAATGGTCACCCAGTTTTGTGCTTGAAACCCAGGGCCTTGGTGGTATAGGCATCCAAGAGAATCTCCTGGTCTGTGGGTTGTAAAGACCATAGGAAAAGCATAGTATCTGGGCCTGAATGCACCATTTCTCATGGCACAGTCCCTCAAAGCTTCCCTTGGCTAGGGCAGGGAGTTCCCTGACCCCTTGTGCTTCCAGGGTGAGGTGATGCCCCACCCTGCTTCTGCTCACATTCCATGGGCTGCACCCATTGTCTAACCAGTGCCAATGAGATGAGCCGGGTACCTCAGTTGGAAATGCTGAAATCACCCTCCTTCTGCATTGATCTCATTGGGAGCTGCAGACCAGAGCTGTTCCTATTCGGCCATCTTGCCAGCCCCTCTAATTTTTTTTTTCTATTTTTTGTAGACACTGGGTTCCACCATGTTGCCCAGGCTGGTCTTGAACTCCTGGGCTCAAGTGATTCACCTGCCTTGGCCTCCCAAAGTGCTAGGATTACAGGTGTGAACTGCCACACCCAGTCTGTTATCAAGGCCCCTTTAAAGTCAAATTCGATAACTTAGTAGTTACGAAGAACCTATCATGTGACAGGTGCTGATCTAGATGCTGAGGCTGCAAAAATGTGTATGATATGATGCCCTGGGGAGCTTACAACTGAAAAAATCCTCAATAAACAAGAGTTGTTATTGTTCCATACTCATGTAGTCAACAAAATTTATTCCATTCCTGCTTTGTGCTTAAGGTACTCTGATGAATCCACCCAAGGGAAGGAATCGAGATTTATTGAGGACTTAGAATAAGCTGGGCACTCTGCCGAGTATTTGGTTTGATCTTGTTTAATCTTCAAAATCATTTTATAAGTAAAGAACCTGAGGCAGTAGAGGGCGGAGGAGTCGGCCCAAGAATGTGCAGATAGTGACAGACAGAGGCTGGGTTTCTGTCTGTGGTCCTTGATTTTCCAGCTAAACCACACTGCCTGTCCTGCAGCAGCAGGAGATGAAATGATATGATGGGTTCCAGCCTGGGCAATATATCGAGACCCCCATCTCCACAGAAAATGTAAAAATTAGCCAGGCGTGGTGGCACCCACCTATAGTCCCAGCTACTCAGGAGACTGAGGCAGGAGGATCCCTTGAGCCCAGGAGTTCAAGGTTGTAGTGAGCTACGACCACACCACTACACTCCAGCCTGCGCAACAGAGCAAGTCTCTAAAAAAAAGCAAATAAACTAAAATTACAATGGGATATGTGTTATGACAGAAAGGAAGACAACCCCCTTACCCCACTTCTAAGCCTCTTTTTTGAGGTCCCCAGCAAATTTCATGAACTTTGATCTCTTCTATTACCTAGCTGGGGATGAGAGGGTTGCAGAGGCCCAGGGTGAATCTGGGGCCCAGCTGCTTCTGCCTCCAGTTACCCCCTTCATGGTCGTGCTTGACATTCTGACTTCTTAGTTTACTGGTGAAATTACTCACCAGCTGGTCAGTATGTCATGGAAAGAGATTAGGTCATATCAGCCTGCTAGGAAACTCTTGGCTTTCTAAGCCTGGTTAGCACTTTTTCCCTTTGAGTTGTTTATACATTCATTGCATTTCATCTTTGTTCTTGCAGATTTGGCAAGTAACCAACTATATAATCCGTAACTTCTACCATTACCCATAAAGTTAAAACTTTGAACAATTCTCCCTTGGCACGGCTAAACCCACCTCAGAGAACCCAAGCTGGCTAACTTATGTTGGTGTTATCTTATGCATTTAGTCTGGATCTCCATTTGGCCTATGATTCTAGACATCTTTGGAGGAAATTTGCAGCCAGAAGATTGCTCAACCTAAGTAAAGGGGGATAGATGGATCTTCCCATTTGCAAAATCAGCCTGGTTATGTGACCAAACATCAGAGTTTCCCATATTTGGCCATTATTGAAGAGTGTATATTTTACAAGTGATTTTTTAAGCACTTATATAAATACTATTTTTTATACTGTCAGAATCCCATTTAAAATTTTTCTACCATTAAATGGCAAATGCATTCTTGCATTCCTTTTAGGTACCTCCAGAAGGTTTCAATTGTTTATCCAAGGGTCAAACAAGCTCTGGAATTAAATGGAATCAATCCTTAACAAAGTGATGAGTAACTTGCTTCTTGTAACATTTGTTTCTTTCCTTTTCAGGATTGAAAGGAGAAGAAAAATATCCCCAAATGACAGCCAGAGGATAGAGGTCACCCAGAGTCATAAAAGCCCATGGTCTGTTTTTGTAGCCCTTGGAATTTCACGTTCAGATCATGACTCCTAGAGTTAAAAACACAGGCCAGTTTCTCAATCCAGGATCCAAAACTTCCCAGCTTCCTCCAACACTTGAAGGTCAGCCCATGGTGACCAGCACTGAGCACACCAGCCACCCAGGTGGTCCTGTGGAGGATGGCCTGCAGCCCTGGAAATGCACTCCTGCTATCTGATTCTCAGGATTACCAGGAGTACTTCCCCCAGGACCTTGTTGGGCCAAAGCACACTGTGGAGATGGGGGTACAGAGAAGCCCTTTTCTCCATGGGTGCTGCCAGTGCCCAAAGCCTGGCCTTCAAGGAGAATGAGCTTTCTTTCTCTTTTCTTTTCTCTTTTCTTTTCTTTTCTTTTCTTCTTCCTTCCTTCCTTTCTTCCCTCCTTCCCTCCCTCCCTCTCTCTCTCTTTCTTTTTTTTTTTTCTGGTTTTGCTCTGTTGCCCAGGCTGGAGGGCAATGGCAGAATCTTGGCTCACTGCAACCTCTGCCTCCTGTCTCCCACGTTCAAGCGATTCTCGTGGCTCAGCCTCCTGAACAGCTGGGATTACAGGTGTGAGCCATCATACCCAGCTAATTTTTGTATTTTTAATGCAGACGGGGTTTCACCATGTTGGCCAGGCTGGTCTCCAACTCTTGACCTCAAGTGACCTGCCCGCCTCAGCCTCCCAAAGTGCTGGGATTACAGGTATGAGCCACCACACCCAGCCAAGGAGAACTTTCTTAACTTCCCTGTACTCACAGCACAGCCATTCTTTAGCTCATCTTCCTCTCATTGCTTACGGCAGCTGTTCCAAACTTTTGTCACTTCCTCAGGTCTCTTAAAAGTTGATGCTTCCTAAATTTCTGTAATTTATTTAATTAACTCATTCATTCAACTACTATTTGAGGTCCTAGGAGATGTCAAGCACTGTATAGGGCATTAGGGACACAGCAGTGAATGAGTGGACATAGCCCCATGCTTGTTGTGGAGCTTCTAAGCTGGCTCACAGTCCCTTCCAACTCCACTGACTTCCCAGGTCACCCCATCCCTTCTCCAAGCCTTCAGTTACCACCTGTACCCTGAAAACTCCCTCTTTCTTCAGCTGACCCAGAAATCCATCCAACTGGGCCAGACAGTGTCACATAGGCATCCTGGCTTCTGGCTGGCAATGAGGAAAAGAATCTCCTTACAAAGAGGATGGTTGAACAACCCAGCCAAGACTCATCCGAGTGCCTTTATCCTGGGGACACCTGCTCTGATCCCAGCTGAAATCTCCATGCTGGAAACCCTCAGGAAACCATTTCCCCTTCCCACCTGCCTAGGCAGTGATAATACACAGCAGCACTAAAGCCAGGCTACAGCTTTTAGCAGAACTTTCTTGAAGGTTCCTAGAGAAGAAAATTAATTATCCATCAGGTGGAACTTACAGCTAGATATTGGATATGTTTTCTCCTAGAGTATACACTGGCCTGGACGGCCCTCATAGACTCTCTCTGCCTACCCTGGTCACCTATGTAGAAAAGAAGTCACCTCCGCTCCCCATCTTATCCCCACCCAGAAATACTTCAACACACCTAGAGCATGTTCTCAGAGAGGGAGGCCGGGAGCAGTGGCTCACGCCTGTAAACCCAGCACTTTGGGAGACCGAGGTGGGAGGATCACTTAAGCCCAGGAGTTTGAGACCAGCCTGGCCAAAATACTGAGACCTCGTCTCTATAGAACATTTAAAAAAAAAAAACAAAAACTAGCTGGGTATGGTGGCATGTACCCGTAGTCCCAGCTATGCGGGAGGCTAAAGTGGGAGGATAGCTTAAACCCAGGTTGAGGTTGAGGCTGCAGTGAGCCAAAAATCGTACCACTGTACTCCAGCCTGAGTGACAGAGTGAGACTCTCTCAATAAAACAGACAGAGAGGGGAAGGAGGCCCCCTTTCTCTGCTGTTTCTCGTTTTTTTTTTTTTTTTTTTCCCTTTTTTTGAGACAGGGTCTCACTCTGTTGCCCAGGCTGGAGTACAGTGGTGCTCTCATATCTCACCACAGACTCCCAACTCTTAGGCTCAAGCGATCCTCCTGCTTCAGCCTCCCTAGTAGCTGAGACTACAGGCACACGCTGCCATGCCCAGATACTTTTTTTATTTTTTATTTTGGTAGAGATGAGAACTCACAATGTTGCCCAGGCTAGTCTTGGACTCCTGGCCTCAAGCAATCCTCCCACTTCAGCCTCCTGAAGTGCTGGGATTACAGGTGTGAGCCACTGTGTAAGGTCCGCTTTCTAAGACCACAGTTCCCATCCTAGGATTTTCTTCTTCCTAGGAAGGTTGTTCTGACAAAGTCCTCTCCCTGCAGGGGGACTTCTTTCATCCATAGATTGTGGCCTTTCTGCCTGCCGAACAGTACACAGTAGTCTAATTCTGTAGAGAAAGTACACATATTGTGATGTGGGGGTGGTGGGGAGGGAAGGAGGTTGAGAAAGACAGTGACTATTTGCAGAGATACCTTGCACTCAGAATCTACAAAACCAAACTCAATATGTCCTTGTGGTACCCTCCCCACAAATCTACTCATCTTTTGCTTATTCTTATCTTAAATAATGGCATCAGCATCCTCAAAGTCATCCAAATCAGAGTACTGGGCGTCACCCTGGTGCCTCCCACTCAGGTTCCCACACCTTCTTTCTCCTAAATGTCTTTCCAACCTGCCATCTCCTCCCCGTATCTGCACCTGGGTTCAGGCCTTCTCATCTCTGCTGGAACCAGGGCAAAGTCTTCCTCACTGATCTTCCTGCCTCCAGTTTCCCTGCTCCAATCCATCCTCCACACTGCAGTCAGGGTGATCTTTCTCAAACTGGAATCCCACCATACATGTAGGATTGTTGTTCTGGAGCCAGACTACCTGTGTTCAAACCTGTGTAAGTTTTGTGACCATGGGCAAGTTGCTCGACCCCTCTGTGGCTCAGTTTCCTCATCAGTAAAGTGAGGATAATGGTGCCCGCCCCAGAGAGACTGTGGTCAGCTGCTTCTAAAATGGCTTCCAATGAGCCCACCTTCTGGTAGTCATGCCCTGTGTAATACCCTCTCATCATCATCATGATTATGACTTGTTTAGGCACACCACTAGGCTAAAAACTCCAAAAGGGTAAGGACGGTGGCTGTCTGTTTAGCTGCTGTATCTCAAGCTCTTAGCGTTGTGCTAGGCTCACAATCTTATAGTCAACGATAAAAAAATAAACAGGAAGAAACTGAACTGGAGTCCTCCAGACTCTTACCTCTTGGGCCAGAAAAGGAGCTGCCGAGAGTCAGGGGGCACTCTGAGAGCCCAGGTGCTCCTTCCAGCCAGAAGATGGACCAAGTAAGTAAGGACCCAGCAAGCTGGCAACCAAGGTCCCTTTTGGTTTCACAGCCTCCTTGAGGCCAGGGTGGAGGTTTCTCTGGAGCATAGGGATCACAAAGCTAGTCCTATGTCTGCACCACATCCCTGGAAGGCACAGAGGAAACAATGAAATCTTCATCACCAACCCCCTCTCCTGGCCTGCCAGATAGATGCTCCTTGTGTTGGGAACAGGGAGGGAAGAGGAGGGGCTGTGTTTTACTTGGCTAGGTAATACCACTTTTCTCGACTGAAGAAATATACGCTAGAGGGACTAAAAGTAGAAAGTAGTTCTCACCCAAGACAGCTTTATTCCCAGAGGCGAGGCCCTACAGTAACATAAAGAAGCTGTATGTATCCTCGATGTGCTAATGGCCCAATTATCTCCCTCCCCACCCCATCCCCAGGATTTTTTCCATCTACACATCACCCACTCCTGCTTAAGATTCAGCTCAGATGATTCCTCCTCCATGACACCTTCCCCATCTTCCCAGGCAAAAATACGTACCTGTGCCCTAGGCTCCTGTCATGCCCTTGCCTAATGCCTCCATTACATCATGCTATAATCGTGGTCTTGGTGGATGCCTTCTTGCAACTGCCAGGGGGCCACCAGGCTGTGAATGAGCTCCTGGAGGAGGAGGACTGTGTTTTATTGCTTTTGTATTCCCACCTCATCAGAGTTCACAAAGTAGGTGCCAACGCTGATTAAATTAGAGTGCTGTTGCATTCTGAATTCAGGAATGGCATAAACAGGCTGGGACCTGGTGGCTCATACCTGTAATCCCAACACTTTCAGAGGAGGAGATGACAGGACTGCTTGAGCCCTGGAGTTCGAGACCATCCTGGGCAACATAGCAAGACTTTGTCTCTACAAAAAAAATTTAAAAATTAGCTGGGCACACCTGTAGTCCCAGCTGCTCGGGAGGCTGAGGTGGGAGGATTGCTTGAGCCCAGGAGGTTGAGGCTTCAGTGAGCTATGATGGCACCACTGCACTCCAGCCTGGGCAACAGAGCAAGACCCTGTCTCTTAAAAAAGAAAGAAAGAAAGAAATGGCAGAAATGAATCTCTAGAAAGGCATTAAACCCATTTTTGCACAAGAATGTAGGGAAGCGAAGATAGGAGTTGTGTGGCTTATCTTAGAAGGAAAGCTCTCTAGAAGCTCTGTACTCCGTTGCATAAGGAAGTCAAGACTGTGGGGGCACAGCACCATAAGTCTGTGGAATTTAACCTATTTTCATAGGAAACCACCTCCCTCCTCTGTATATTGACAAGCACTCTCCCTTATTCGAAGCCAGTAGTTCTCAAAGTGTGGTCCCGACCTTCAGCTTGTCATCACTTAGGACCTTGCCAGAAATTCAGATTCTTAAGCCCTAGCCCAGACCTACTGGATCAGAAACTCTGGGGTTAGGCCCAGCCATCTGTATTTTAACCAGCCCTCCGTGTAATCCTAATGCACACTTGACTTTGAAAACTGAAGTTCTAAGTCTACTGAAACTCATGTGAAAAAGATCTTAGAAATACAATCCAGATTGATTTAAGATTAAGATTAAAGGAGAACTCAAGACAATGCCCCTTACTGCAAAATGCCCAGGATCAATGCAACTTCCCAGTATTTTCCACAAAACAGTTCAACAGGCAATTAAAGCAACTCAGCACATTTATTTTAAATGTGCAAAATGAATTTTCATATTCTTAGAGTAACACCAGAGGTTTTACCTCTTTTTCCTAATTGATTTTCCAGCCTACAGCAATTCATCTTTATGTTTTCCAGTTGGATCCGAATGCAGCAAGAAGAGTGTGTTCCGGCAGGATTATGAAATGCCATGCATTTTCAAACAAGCGTAACTCGGGCTGTCATGTGTCATCTGAGTGTTTCTCTGCCCATAATATAAAACACAGACAGTTATGGGTACCACGCAGATCAGAGCAACCCAGAAAAGACCCTTTCAGGGAGTTGGGCCTCCAGGCTCTTGGCTGGTTGCAAAGCTGAGTCCTGGGCATTCAGCCCAAGCCTGAGCTCTTCCCCCACTGGGTCCTGTGCTCCCTGGTACCAAAGGATTTGCTAGCTGTAAAACCTGCAAATAAACATGCTGTTTGTCGATGGCAAGTTTTGTCTTTAAAATGAAAAAGGAGACGCAGGCTGGAGGTGGGTGGGGCCGAGGGACTGAGGAAAGAGTTAGGCAGTTGCTCAAAGCAGGCAGCCTGGATAGACCCCTCTCCCCTCTGCTCCTGGAGGAGCCCAGACAATCCCCTTCTGTTGGTCAATGCACCCACCCAGCTGAGCAGGAGGTCCAGTTACTGCCAGCATTTAAGTGGGTGAAAGGTCACCACCAACCAGGTTTTCTTCACTCAACAAAAGCTCTTGGAGTCTGGGGTAAGACCAGGAAACAGAAGCCTCAAGTTTTGAAACAAACAACTTCAAAGGAGACCTTCTGCACCTTTGTCCCGGGAATGGGGAGGAGGGGGAAGGAGAAGGTGGCAACTAAGTGCTAGAAACCCAGAAAATACTGATTCAAAAAAAATGAAAACCACGCTTCTCAAGCAGTTGGCACTCTCAGCTACCTTCCCTGGAAGCTGCTGAGAGCTGGCACGTTTGAGCCATCATGCCTGCAGCAGGATTTTAATGTGGTCTCCAACTATAAATCAGCCCATCTGGTTCTAAGAACCATTACGACAAAGCTAAGCGTCTACAATTAGAGCTCATCATGACTGAATCTCAAAAAGTGGCAACTCCAACTTTAAGAACTACCAAAACATCCAATGTCATTTCCACAATATGGCCCTTCTCTTAGAATAAATCATTCTAGGTTACTTATAAAGGACATCTTGGGATCAAAGTTTGATAATTTCAAAAAATCACCTCTTTATCTGAGCTCCCCCACTTCTGGAAGCTCCAGCCCCAAAGATAACAACCTATAATCTCTTGGGGTATTGTGTAAACCCCTTGATGGCCTGAAGGGAACCTGGTCAACAGGCTTCCTGATGGTGTTAATAAAAAAATTTTCTAAATTTAAAATGCACAAATAACTTTCCAAGACTCAAAGAATAAGCAAAGCCCCATAATAGACTTAGACACAAGTGTTTTTAAGACACACAGATGAATGAAATCAAGATCTTCGGTCTCACCTAATTGAACCGAGTATATAATAGGTCAAAAGTTTTTGCACTGGGTGTTGGGGTATCCACTCATCTTCCTCTAGGAATGTGACAGGAACAACCTGGTCTCCCTTGGTCACCCAATCCCCAACCCCCACACGCTCCCAAGGGACTTTGTCCTCATTTACTACATTTGCTATAAGGGAAATGGAGTTGGCAAGAAAGGATCTCGCCTAGGAGAATGTATCCCTTGTCCCAAATTCACAATGGTATTTTTACACACTATTAAACCACAAGAGCCATTTTATAAATGTCATCATCATAGTCTTTTAATATTTTACATAAAAAACTGTATACACAGCTTATAGAACTTTTATGTAAACATCAGCTCACCATTTTGTCATTTGTCAGTTTATTTAAAAAATAAAAAACAAGACAACAATTTAGTAGAAGTACCACTAGGAGGGAGGGGAGGGGAAGAAAGGATATACAGGGGCAGGTGTATTCTCTGTACCGAGGTGCAGAGAAAATTTCACATAGCTTTAGAGAATGCCTTGTGAAAAAAAAAAAATAGGCCCCAATATTTGTTACTGCCCTTTATCAAAACTGTGTGCATGACCTGCACAAATAAAATCACAAAACAGTGTTGCCACTTTCTTCAAGAAAACAAAGCAAAATTTAGTGGGTTTCTTTTCCCTCTCCTTGTTAAAAGTCATTTTTTAAAAACATCAGAAGTAGATGAGGTTACAGCGTACAAGTGTGGTCAGAATGCTACTGTCGTATGCAAATGACGAGTGCATTACGTGTCAAACAATGAAACAATTGTGCAAAAAAAAAAAAAACAAATTTTAGCTTTTAAATAAATCAAATAATATCAGTTTCTTGGACTGAACAATTTTCACTTGTAGGACAGGCACGAAGTTCGCTTATGGCAAAAACAACCCCACAGCGCACCCTCCCTCCTCCCTTCGGTGACTGGTGAAGGGTTCGCAGGGCGCTGGACCGCAGGAGAGGCTGTGCTGGAAGCTGTGTCCTCCCCAAGTCAGTTGCAAATGTCTTCCCCAGGGGTCGGAAAGATGGCCAAGTCCTGTTCATGCTTGGACGGGAGTCTAGCCCAGCCTGGGCCAGAGCGCTCACCCATCACCACCATTAAATAACCATCTTAGCTCCGAAAATAAAATTATATATATATTTATATAACATCCCCCCCATCCTCCCCAGCCCTCCCCTACCGCAGTACCCGGGGTCTATGTTACAGACAAGGGATATCAGGCTCCCGCTGGTGAAGGGCGAACATCTGATGGGGCGCGGCCGCACTCCCGCGCCAATCTCGCCCCCGGGGATCAGAGGCGGGGGTGGGGTGAAAATGGGGCGAAGAGAGTCGAACAGCCAGCCACACACGCTGAGGCCCGGCTCTTCAGAAAAGCATGCTCTGGGGACCCTTGGCACTCATTGGGGAGCCCAGGCCTGTGCAACACAGCTGGACGCACACAGACACTGGGAAGGGGGAGCCCGGTGCCCACGCCAAGTCCTGGCGCGAGGCAGAGGCGTCAGCAGACAGATGCCTGGCAGTCCGGTGAGGTCCTTGTGGGACACGGGTCTCCCCTTCTCCGGGCTCGTGGGGGACAGATCCAGGAGGGGGAGCCGCGCCGGCAGGGGCAGGCGCGACGGGCGCGGCCCTCATAGCACCTTGCAGCAGTTGATGCAGCCGTTCTGGGAGCCGTAGCGCTTCTGCAACGCGGCGCGCGTGGCCGTCTCGAAGACCTCGCGCACGCCTTCCTTGGTCTTGGCCGAGCACTCGAGGTAGTCGTAGGCTTGGATGCGCACGGCCATGGCGCGGCCGTCATCCGTGCGCACGGGTTCCTGCTTCATGCGGGCCAGCTCTGTGCGGACATGCTCGTCGCTGCGCAGGTCTTTTTTGTTGGCCACCAGGATGATGGGCACGTTGGGGCAGAAGTGCTTCACCTCGGGGACCCACTTCTCGGGGATGTTCTCCAGCGAGTCCGGGCTGTCCACCGAGAAGCACATGAGGATGACGTCGGTGTCCGGGTAGGAGAGCGGCCGCAGGCGGTCGTAGTCCTCCTGGCCCGCCGTGTCCCACAGCGCCAGCTCCACCTGCTTGCCGTCCACCTCGATGTCGGCCACATAGTTCTCGAAGACGGTGGGCACGTACACCTCGGGGAACTCGTCCTTACTGAACACGATCAGCAGGCACGTCTTGCCACACGCGCCATCGCCCACCACCACCAGCTTCTTGCGGATGGCCGCCATGAGCGGGCCGGGCCCGGGCAGCAAGAGGGGGCCCGCGAACGCCTCGCTGCCCTCCCGCTCGTCGCTCACTGCTCACCTCGGGCTGAGCGCAGGGGGCGAGAGGGTCGCTAGCTGCACCCAGGCCCCGCGGTGGCGAGTTCTCTCGCTGCGCTTGGGCTGCCGCGGCGGGGGCGGTAGGGGCGCGGGGGCATAGGGCGCACCGTGCGTCTCGCCGCGCTGCTCCCGGGCGGTGGTCGCTCTGCTCACCCCAGGCCAGGGATCTGCGGCTTTGTGCGTAACGCGGGCTCAGGCGGCGAACTCGGGCGGTGAACTCGGCCTAGCTCCCTCCGGCGTCTCTCCGGGCCTCACCGAACATACAAGAGAATAACTCCAACCAGACTGCGGTGGCAGATGAGGGCTGCGGCCCTAGCGCCCGCTATTTAAAGAGTCCGGCCACTTTCTTAATATAGCCGTCCAATGGGAAACGAGCCGGCTGAGCTCATCGCTGCGGAGCTTGGCTCTGATTGGCCGCGCCCTGTAGCCCGGGGGCGGGGCAGGGCCAGCTTGATTGACGGCCCAGGCCGCCCGGCTGGGAGAGGCAGCGACCGGGGAGTCTGCGCCGCTGCTGGCGCTGCGGGGCTCTGGCGGTACCGGGGTCCCCTCCTTCGCCGCAACGTCTGTGCGCGAGGTCCCGGAGCTGGCTGTCTGGAGCCTCCAGGGTCTGGGCGAGCGGTTCCAAGACAGGCGGCACTCAGTGGGGCGTTGGCGACTCCCATTCAGAATTGCCCCTCTTCCTGGCAAACTCCCGGCGGGTGGTCGGACCTGTGGGGGAGGGGCAGCTCTTTTAACGTGGTTTTGTTTCTAAATAAACACACACAAACTTTTGTTTCCAAACAAGAGTGTTTTCTCTTTTCTTTGGAGGCGGCCCCTCCTGTGGTCTAGGGCCCCACCCGGGTACTTGCCCTGGGCCAGCCTCGGGTTTGGACCCGAGAGGCGACCGGCTGGCTGCAAACTGGCTCTTCCAAGTCCCGCCGTCCCTACCCTTCCCAACCCCCAGCTTAGGTCTCTAGGTGAAGATTAAGGGAAGAGGTGCGGGGTGGCCCAAGCTTGACAATGGAAAAGGAAGGTCGAGGCTGGAACACTTGGAGGAAGTTACCGGTCAGGAAGAAGCCGCTTCGGCTCCTCTTTTCACTATCAAGTCTGATGCCGGTTCTTAAAACAGAGAACTGTCTGAGATAAATTGTACAATAGAATATACAGTATTGTACAATAGAATGTACAATATTCCGGGTTCAATAGAATCCAACCACCGCAAGAGCCCTGAGCAGACGAAAAGGCTTGAGGCTGGAGAAGAGGGGCGGGTAAGGGGCTAGCAAATGGGGCACAGCGGGTTAGGGGGTGTCCCCTCTATTGGGGCGCCAGATCCGTAGCCTCCTAATGCACACCAGGACTGAACTCATTTATCCTGTAGATCCTGCATGAGATGACAGTACCGGTGATCCGGCAAGACCTAAGTCAACCGATTTCTACGGATAAAAGGAAGAAGGGGTTAGGGGGAAAGGGGAGTCGGGAAGGTCTCCCGGGAAGGAGAAACAGCCTGAACACAAGCAGGAAGGTGGGAAAGAGTAGGGCAAAATCTAGGAGCTGCATATGCTGGGGCTCATGAGTGCTGAAGTATTAACTGCATGGGCTGGGCTCTGTCCATCCATTGCATAGGAAATGTATGCAGACTGTTTTTTCAGCAAAGGAGGGACCCACCACGTGACCGGGAGGTGGTTGCCTCCTGTCTCCGTCTCTGTCTCTCTCTCTCTCTCTGTCAGTTGTTGGAGGGCCAGGATTCTGTCTTATCTCCGCATCTTGAAGATCCAGCACAATGCCTGGCATTTACAAGAATCAGTGAATGACTGTGGAGAATTAACCCGAATGCTCAGAAACGCAGGTGGAACTTTCTGAGGGTTTCTTACCTCAGTTCCACACTTCGCTTTAACAGTAATCTAACCAGGCCGGGCACAGTACCTCACGCCTGTGATCCCTGGGCCTGGGAGGCCCAGGCTGGAGGATTGCTTGAGCTCAGGAGTTCAAGACCAGCCTGGGCAACATGACAAAACCCCGTCCCTGTCCCTGAGAAAAATAAAATGGGATGGGGTGGAGAGGAGAGTGGCCTGCGCCTATAATCTCAGCTACTCAGGAGGCTGAGGTGGGAGGATTGCTTGAGCCCAGGAGGGCAAGGCTGCAGTCAACTATGATCGCAACACCCCACTCCAGCTTGGGTGACAGAATGAGACCCTGGCTCAAAAGAAAAAAAAAAGTAAACATGAAAAAGAAAATCATCTAAGCAAACCCATGCAGCCAACTGTGACTGAACCCCGGTGTTTTCACATGTAATTCATATGTTAGGAGCTAGGTCCCCATATGGCTCCACAGATGAAATCAGATCAAATAAGGCAGTAGTGCCGCTAAGCCTAGAGCCCTTCCTAGAGGGAACGTCTTATTTAGACGACTGGAAGTGCTGTGCTTCCCTCAGACTGGATTCCCATCACTACAACAACCGGCTAACCAGCCTTTTTTTTGGGGGGGGGGGGAGGGTTGTTTTTGATTTTCAGATCTAAGGAACTGACTTGTCAGCAAGTAAATAGTTTTTCTGTTCATTGATTTAGGGGTGCAATCTGGAAGCTTTTTTTTTTTTTTTTTTGACTATTAGAAAAACCTTATTTACACAAATTTTTCTTTTTTTAGTCAAAACCTTTTATAGCTGTATTGTTAACGCCGCTTTCCTTGGTCTTAATATAGCTTGGGAAACTTGGCTATGTCCTTAAACTTCAAACACTAAGAAATATGAAACAAAGCTTTGTACCATGTGTTTTTTTCTTTAAAAAACAAAGAATCCGGAAAACGGATTGAACTCATTCGTGTTCTGATTTCCAGGAATATTATACGAGGTGTTCCAAGCTCAAATCTCAATATTGCAATAATTTCTAAAACTATGCAGTTGGTAAAAATGCCAAAGTAAACAAATAGAAAGATCTGTGTTCTGCAGTAACTTCTTTTCATGGTTGTTTTTTTTTTTTTTTTTGGTCCAGAATACTTTGACAAGCTCTGCAGGGACTGGCTGCTTCCAAGACTGCCCCACACACAGGATAAACTTTTCCCAACTAGATGATATGCCGGACAAGCTCCTCCCTGCCCCTTGCCCTTCATAATACACTTCCCTCAGACAGGGATAAAATTTGATTCTTCTATGAGAACAAGTCATTTTATTTTATCTTATTTTTTGAGACAGAGTCCTACTCTGTCACCCAGGCTGGAGTGCAGTGGTATGATCTTGGCTCACTGTAACCTCGGCCTCCTGGGTTCAAGCAATTCTCCTGCCTCAGACCCCCGAGTAGGTGGGATTACAGGCGTGTGCCACCATGCCTGGCTAATTTTTGTATTTTTAGTAGACAGAGTTTTCCCGTGTTGGCCAGGCTGGTCTCAAATTCCTGACTTCAAGTGATCCACCCACTTAGACCTCCCCAAGTGCTGGGATTACAGGCGTGAGCCACCGCCACCAGCCAAGAACAAGTCATGTTAACAATTAACTTTATTAACATATTCATCTTATGACATAATATATCCACACCTGTGAGACAGGGAAGTTGTATTTCAGACAAAAGGAGGATATTAATCTATCTCTAATCTTTAACCTAATTTATTTGGTTTTGTTTGTTTGCCAAGTGTCTCCTGTAAATCATTCTACGCTCCTCAAAGACCAGAGCAGAGTTGGAATTTTCATTAGATTTTAGTGCCACCTTGTGGCAATCTTTATGGGGTCTTTTCCTAAAACAAAACAAAACAAAAAAAAAGTAGAAAACCTTTAGTCAAAAAGTATGCATTTTATGGATATTTTCATTTTAAAATATTTCAGAGCGTATAAAATTCTGAATAATGTTTTACAAGTAGATTCTTAGAAATTCTTCATATGTATTTATACACACATAACTTTTTCATATACACTTTACAAAAATATTAACGAAAATGCCATTCAGTGAAAAAAAAATTCCTTCCTAAATAGTAACTTCTGAAAGAAATTAGAAGAGAAAGATAAAGTCTGTGGATCTTCACTAACTTACAGACTAATGGACTTCACTTTTCCTTAATTATAATGTGCAGAAATTTAAAACAACTTTAGCCACAAAAATCATTCCATTTTTGCCCCAGTTAAGAAAGCCGTTGTTGGATACTCTGATATAGTTAGAAGTAATAATAATTCATGTACTAGGAACCAGCAATGCAATAGACATTCCTGACAGGCATTTAATTTAAAAATATTTCCTAATTTAGGAGTAGTTTAATGTCTCTAGGAAAATTGTCAATCTTCCATCTCTATGCAATGAGCTTTAAAAATGGAAAAGTTGGCGGGGTGCGGTGGCTCACGCCTGTAATCCCAGCACTTTGGGAGGCTAAGGCGGGCAGATCTTGAGCTCAGGAGATCGAGACCATCCTGGCTAACATGGTGAAACCCTGTCTCTACTAAAAATACAAAAAATTAGCCGGGCATGGTGGCGGACGTCTGTAATCCCAGCTACTCGGGAGGCTGAGGCAGGAGAATGGCGTGAACCCGGGAGGCGGAGCTTGCAAGTGAGCCAAGATCGCGCAACTGCACTCCAGCCTGGGCGACAGAGCGAGACTCCGTCTCCGAAGGACACCATGCCCGGCTAATGGAAAAGTTACACTAGCTATATTATTTCACGCAGAAGAACTGAGGCAGTCCCGTCTGGCCCATTTGGAGCCCATTCAGTCAGGAGTTACGTGGCTGCGGGGCACTCGAGCTGTTTTCTGGGTGGGGTCTCCAGCTAGAAGCAACAGCAGGTAAAATATCCTTCTCTTCCCCTCAGTGTGTCCCAGAGCTAAGAAGGAGAAGGCTGTGCTCAAAAGAGAACCGCCATAGCTAGACTATTAAACTTAGGCACATGGGCATTGAACTCTGATCAAACCTCCAACTTGTCCAGCCCAGAGCAAGGCCAAGGGGAACAGGCAATGGGCAGTAGGACCGCTCCTGATCACTCTAAAACTACAGTCGATACAGTAGCCAGTAACCACATGTGGCTATTAAGTACTTGACTTGTCACTAATGCCACTGAAGAACTAGGCTTTTGATATTATTTAATTTTAATTACATTTAAAAACTGTTATTTGATTCAATTTGATGGAAACTTTTAGGTATGTTTGAAACAACTTGGGTATGTAAATCTGCTTTTTCAACTGAAAATTTTATGAAATCTAAATGCAGATTCTTTTTGATAAAAATTTAGTGTCCAAATGGAGATGTGCTGTAACTATAAGCTAAACACTAGAATTTAAAGACTTAGATTGAAAAACATGTACAATAGTTTATTTTTACATGTTTATATTAATAACACGTTGAGGTGGTAATACTTTGGATATAGTGGATTTTTTTAAATGTATGAGATTCAATATGTTGAACATATTATTCAAAATAATTTCATCTTTTTAGATTTTATTATTTTTTTTTCTTGAGACAGAGTCTCATTCCGCCACCCAGGCTGGAGAGCAATGGTGTAATTTCAACTCACTGCAGCTTCCGCCTCTCAGGTTCATGCGATTCTCATGCCTCAGCCTCCCGAGTAGCTGGGATTACAGGCATGTGTCACCACGCCCGGCTAATTTTTGTATTTTTAATAGAGACAAGGTTTTGCCATGATGGCCAGGCTGGTCTCGAACTCCTGACCCCAGTGATCTGCCCACCTCTGCCTCCCACAGTGCTGGGATTACAGGTGTGAGCCACCACACCCAGCCCCCTTTTTAGCTTTTTAATGTGTCAACTAGAAAACTTAAAATTGGCCGGGCGCAGTGGCTCACACTTGTAATCCCAGCACTTTGGGAGGCCGAGGCGGGCGGATCACGAGGTCAGGAGATCAAAACCACGGTGAAACCCTGTCTCTACTAAAAATACAAAAAATTAGCCAGGCGTGGTGGCGGGCGCCTGTAGTCCCAGCTACTCGGAGAGGCTGAGGCAGGAAAATGGCGTAAACCCGGGAGGCGGAGCTTGCAGTGAGCCGAGATTGCGCCACCCAGCCTGGGTGACAGAGCAAGACTCTGTCTCAAAAAAAAAAAAAAAAAGAAAACTTAAAATTACGCACTTGAGTCACATTGTATTTCTATTGGACAACACTGGGCTAAAATGTCTACAAGTTCAGACCCCTGGCTCCTCCTTCAGCCACCATCCTCCCAAGGGAGAGTCACTGCTGGCATGAGTCCCCTAAAATTCGTTCATCTTTCTGCTGGTAAGACTTCCTTTCATTTGTCCTAAGCTCATCACTGGGTTTCGGAGAGGTTCAGATACAGATGAACGCTGAGGTTTGGAGCAATTTGGAGACTGCCCTCTTGCATTGACTGACTGCTTTCTATACCTGCCACCTCTGTCCTTTTCAGCTACTCCGCTATAGCAACTCCCTCCCCAAAGCTCTCCAACTTATCCCCAACACCAGACAGCATTTTCTTGAACTGGAGAGGCTGTTTGGGCCTTTTCACATGGTGACCTATTTTCCTTTCCAAAAAAGAAAATCAAAATCTAGTCCTTGTTCAATTTTGGTAGAAAAGTGGTGGGTGTGGATTGTTTTCAGGAAGTCTCCTAAGAGCCTCAATCCTCTCAATTCAAGTCAGTAAACACAGATGGAGGGGACAGAATGGACAAGGGGAGCTGAAGGAGGGAAAGGTGTGGCAAGCAGGCCCACACACCGCACACCCCACGCTGTGCTACCTGATGTTAAAAATATGTAAATGAATAGTGGAGTTGGCTTCCCACTGGACACAACATTTGAACAGGGCCTTGAATAACAAGTAGGATTTTTCCAGAAAGAAAAACTTTGCTGGGTGCAGTGGCTCATGCCTGTAATTCCAGCACTTTGGGAGGCAAAGGTAGGAGGACTGCTTGAGCCCGGGAGTTTGAGACCAGCCTGGGCAACACAGGGACTCCATCTCAATAAATAAATAAATAAATAAATAAATAAATAAATAAATAAATAAATAAATAAGCTGGGCATGGTGGCATGCACCTGCGGTCCCAGCTACTTGAGAGGCTAAGGTGGGAGGATCACTTGAGCCCAGGAGGTTGAGGCTGCAATGAGTCATGATCACGCCACCACACTCCAGCCTGAGCTACAGAGTGAGGTCTTGTCTCAAAAAAAAAAAAAAAATTCGAAACAAAAGACAAGCCCATTGGTACCATCTGAAACATTTACTGTGTGGATTTTATATGGAGAAAGATTCTGCTTGTGCCATTTGCTAGAAAGGAGAAGCTGTGATGGTCAGAAGTAGAAAAATGATGCTCCTTGCCCATGCATGAGGTTTGCCTGATGACAGCAAAGTGTGAGGTTCCTCCAACCCTGAGAAATGGGAGGACAGAAAGGAAAGAGGAAGGTTGCAACAACTTCCCATTGGGTAAGTGCTGTCGCTACAAAATCCACCCCTGCAAATGCTTGCCAGTTGAGTGGTGTATGCTGAAATTGCACATTTATTAATTTAACGAAAGCTACAAGAAAGTGGTGTGGAGGTGCAGTGAGCAGAAGGGAGGGAGTCTTGTGCCAGGGAGCTGGAGACTTGCTTTTTAGTCCTGGCATGTCCTAGCTCCACGGCCTTGAGCAAACCATCCTTTCTAGGTCTCAGTTTCCCCATTTGTGAAATGAGAGGTAAAACCCAGGGGTCCTGCAGGTAACAACTGTGTGTGAGACATCAGGTAGTGGCAGCATTTGTGGAGAACTAGAGAACATGCCATAATGCAGCTATAGAAGCTCAGGATTAAAAAATCAACTACTGTGTTGTTCAAACAATACACAGGCAGCCGGGGACTGTGGCTCATGACTATAATCCCAACACCTTGAGAGACCGAGGTGAGAGGATCGCTTGAGCCCAGGAGTTCGAGATCGATTCTGGACAACATAGCCAGACCCTGTCTCTATTTCTTTAAACAAAATATAAGAAGAAAGAGAGAGAGAAAGAAAAGCAGAGAAAATGCACAGGCAGCGCAGGCTAGATTTGGTTAACAGAACCAGTTCATAGCTCCTGAATCAGATGAATTTCATTTTCATTTTGAACAGATCAAGGGAGATCTCACCTGCTGAAAATAATACTGTCAGTCCTTTCATAAAGTGAAAAAAAAACCCTTTAATAAAGCAAACACATTCTTTTGTTTAATTTTATTATTCAAGACCTTCTTTTATTTTAGTTGCTTAAACTGAGGTCCAAAGGATGAAATATTTCAAAGAATGGAAACTACAGGAATGTGGTCTTAAGTAAGAAGCTGTCATTCCAGCTGAGGGGGGTTACCACACAGAGGGGTGGAAAATCTTACCCCCAGTGCCTATCCAGAGGGGAACAGAACACCCAGTTTGTTCTCCTCCCTTTTTTTAGCCTTGAAAGCAGATGATCTAATCAAAGTATATTTACACAGGGATGATTCACTTGTGTTCTCTTATGATGTCAGAATATTGCAATAGGGAGGAGTTTAATTCACAATTGATTTCCACACTCCAGTGCGTTACCACTGAAGATGTGTCTGTAGCTATTTATAGCATGAGACAGAACCTATATTAGGAGCCACTGCCCAGAACCAGGAGATAGGGGAGCAGAGACGCATTCGTGGGAGGACCTTGTGCTTCTGCTCCAGCCGGCCTGCTCAGCAGAACGTGGCACAGCAAGGGCAACTCTCCTTCCTCAGGGTCCTCAACTGGAAAGGAGAGGACTGAAAATCTCTTTTGTTGACAGCTCTTTGATAGACTTGCTTTATTTGTGAACTGTGGGGTTGTGTGATTTCTGCTCAGCTTCATCACAATGTATGTTTAAGAAAGGAGTTGATGCATTTTTTAAATTTGTATAACTTTAAGGGGTATGGATGCAGTTTTGTTACATGGATATATTGTGTGTGTAGTGGGGAGGTCTGGGCTTTTAGTGTAACCATCATCTGAATAATGTACATTGTGCCCACTAAGCAATTTTGTATCCCTCACCCGCCCCCACCCTTCCAACTCTCCAATGTCTATCATTCCACAGTCTATGTCTATAGGTACACATTATTTAGCTCCCATTTATAAATGGGAACATGCAGTACTTGGCTTTCTGAGTTGTTTCACTTAAAATAATGGCCTCTAGTTCTATGTATGTTGCTTCAAAAGACATGTTTTATTTTTTTTCATTTTAATGGGTGAGTTGTATTCCATTGTGTGTGTAGACCACCTTTTCTTTATCGCACCATCCACTGATGACACTTAGGTTGATTCCACATCTTTGCTATTGTGAACAATGCTGTGATAAACTTAAGAGTGCAGGTAACTTTCCTTTGGGTAGATACCCAGTGGTGAGATTGCTGGATCAAATGGTCTTATAGCTTGGAAATCTCAACGATATGCCTAGAAAGTTCACTCATTCTTTTATTCATTCCACTAATGCCTGGTAGGTGCCTTCTGTATAGCAGGGACCTAGGTATGGGACCGGCTGCCGTGCTTTAAGGAGCTCAGGGACTGTGTATAGTTGGCATCTCACAGCTATTGAACGTCCTAAGCCTAAATGAGGCAGAGACAGGGCTTGAACCTGGCAAATACAAGGTGGAGGATGATAGTTGCTGCTCTGATTCAAGCACTCATTCTGCAAACACAGTCTGGGTCAGGAATGAGATACTGGAAGAAATTGGGTACAGACCCTGCTCTCAGAAGAGCTCTGGTCCATAAATATGGAGCTCCAGTCCATAAATAGAAGCACAATACTCAACAATTAAACTATTTCAACTGAGTGTGGCAAGCATTGTAATGAGTACGCACTGGGAAGGGGCTTAAGGAAGTCAGTGAAGGCTTGTACTATGTGGTACATTGCACACTGGTGGCCCTCTATGAGCTGCACCCCCCAGTGTTCATCTCCTTGCATAGTTCTTTCCCATGATGATCTTGAGCGTGGCCGTGTAACTAGCTTAGCCAATGAAACATCAGCATTCATTGCATGGATATGCAAGCTGAAGCTTGATAAGTACTTGCACATGGGGCTTGCTCTTTTGAAATGCTTCTTCCTGGAGAATACCCACCATGGTTTCAGGAGACTCAATTAGCCATGTAGAGAAACCCATATTGAGGAGAATTGGGCCCCTGACTCATAGCCTCAGCTAAGCTATTAGCAGGTGGCCAGCACCAACTGCCACCAACTCTCTGGGTGGGGCCATTTGAACCCTCCACCCTAAAACCCCAGCCAACCCCATGGGAAGAAGAACTGCTAGAGTCAACCTACAGAATCATAAGAAATAATGAATTGTTGCTGTCTTAACCACTATGTTTTGGGATCACTTGTTCCACGGCAAGGGATAACCAAAGCAAGCTGAGTTCCTGATGGCTGCATGGAAGTTAGCCATCTAAGAGAAAAGAGGGCATTCTAGATATGGAGGCATGCACATCCAGGTACTAGGCAGCTCAGTACAGTGGGAATGTGGGGTATAAGGTGGCAGTTACTGGAACTGGGGAGGCTCACCTGAAGGTAAATCTGGACTCTGCAAGACCACCCCTCATTTTGCAGATTTGCTAAAAGGATGCATAGAACTCAGCATGTAGCTGTACTCACAGCTATGATTTATTACAACAAAAGGATCAAAGCAAAATCAGCAAAGGGAAAGGCATACAGGTGAAGTCTGGGGAAAGTCAAGTGCAAGGGAAATTGCTCTTCTCGAGAATCCTGAGTTTTCTCCCAGTGGCATCACACAGGACACTCTAATTACCCCAGCAATGAGTTGTGACAACCCATGTAGAACATTGCCAACCAAGAGGAATCGATGCCTAGGATTTTTCTTGGGTGCCTGTGCTGATTAAT
This sequence comes from Hylobates moloch, assembly GCF_009828535.3. Classification (NCBI taxonomy): domain Eukaryota; kingdom Metazoa; phylum Chordata; class Mammalia; order Primates; family Hylobatidae; genus Hylobates; species Hylobates moloch. The sequence continues at coordinate 20,071,104 of NW_026652288.1, read as the reverse complement.
TTTTTTTTTTTTTTTTGAGACAGTGTCTCACTCTGCTGCCCAGGTGGAAGTGCAATGGTGCGATCTCAGCACACTGCAACTTCTGCCTCCCAGGTTCAAGCAATTCTCCTGCCTCCACCTCCCGAGTAGCTGGGATTACAGACACCTGCCACCACACCTGGCTAGTTTTTTGTATTTTCAGTAGGGACGGGATTTCACCATGTTGGCCAGGCTGGTCTGGAACTCCTGACCTCAGGTGATCCACCCACCTCAGCCTCCCAAAGTGATGGGATTACAGGTGTGAGCCACTGCGCCCAGCAATGCTGGTTAATTTTTATGTCAACTTTGTTAGGCTATGGTACCCAGTTGTTAAATCAAACACCAGCCTAGATATTGCTATGAAAGTATTTTTTAGATTTGATTAACATTTAAATTACTCAAATACTTTGAGTAAAGCAGATTATGTTCTATAATGAGGGTGGGCTTCTTCTAATTAGTTGAAGGTCTTGAGAGTAAAGACTCAGGTTTCCCTAAGAAGACGGGTGATTCTTCCCAAAACTGCTACATAGACAACCTGCCTGAGCTTCCAGCTGCAGAATTCGGGCTCAAGGCTGCAATAACAGCTCAGAATTTCCAGCTTCCCAATCTGCCCTACAGGTTCTGAACTTGCTAGCTCCCACAATCATGAACCAATTCCTTAAAATAAACCTCTCTCGGCCGGGCACGATGGCTCATGCCTGTAATCCTAGCACTTTGGGAGGTTAAGGCAGGCGGATCACAAGGTGAGGAGATAGAGACCATCCTGGCCAACATGGTGAAACCCTGTCTCTACTAAAAATACAAAAATTAGCTGGACATGGTGGTGCGTGCCTGTAATCCCAGCTACTAGGGGGGCTGAGGCAGGAGAATCACTTGAACCAGGGAGTCGGAGGTTGCAGTGAGCCAAGACCACGCCACTGTACTCCAGCCTGGTGACAGAGCAAAACTCAGCCTCACAAAAAAAAAACAAAAAAAACACCTCTCTCTCTCTTTCTCTCTCTCTCTGGTCTGGAGAACCCTGACTAAATCAGGGGTGGTCAAATAGATACCTTCTGCCTGGCATGTACCCAAATAACACAAATAAGGTCGGATCGCTTTGGGTTCAAGCTCAGTTCCACGTTGCATTCAGAAGGCACATCATTCCAGCTCAAAAAATATTTGGAAAAGAAATGTAAATATATACAAAAAAAAAAAATCCTCTCCCAAAGAGGTGGCAAAGGGGAGCTACAGAGCAGAACACAAAATTCCCTGAACATTCTCCTTACCCAGCCCATTCCAGAGCTTGGTTGTCAAGGCAGCCTCCTAGGAAGGAACTTTTCATATGACAAGAATTCTGGATTGCATTTCAAGTTTAGAAACTGTAGCCAAGAGATATGAGATGAGCACAGTGACTGCCTCCAGCTTCCACTTTGGGAGCCCCATGTCCTAAGTGAGTGAGTGTGGCCATGTTTCAGCAAGAATGTGGTCCATGACAGTGTCTTATATCCGGACCTTGCAGAGTCACACCTGCAGACCCTGCTGTGAATCATCTATCTCGTCTGTGTTCCTTTTGGATCTACAGTTGGAAACAGTGGCAATTTGGAGGGTTCTGATGAGTCACACTGAGTGACAGCGAGAGCGGGAGAGAGGGCGTGACTGTTCAGAGGAGGGGAAATGGGTTTATCTTGGGGAATTCAGGAGACTAATGGCCATTAGCCTTTTTTGGGTAATCAACCACCCAGCAAAGATTTCTTATTCTCTTAATTCTGTGGGTTCCTCTGTTGGTCTCTCCTGGGCACTGTTGTGTGGTTAGTTTCAGCTGGAGGTTGGCTGAGCAGGAAGGCCCCATAAGGTCTCACCCCTATGTCTAGAAGTTGGTGCTGGCTGTTGGCTGGGTCACTGTGATGCCACTGCCCGTGGCCTCTCACCCTCCAAGAAGTAAACCCAGCTGCCTTACACGATGGTCTCAGGGCAGTATTCCAATCGAGCAGAAGCAGATGAAGGCAGGGCCTAAAACTCACATATTAAATAGCATCACTTCCACTGAATTCTATTGGCCCAAGCAAGTCACAAGTCCAGTCCAGATTTAAGGAGAAGACAAGTGGATGTCCCCTCTTGTTGGAAGGAGCAGGAAAGACACATTGCAAAGAAGCATGGGATGAATTGCTTCTGCCATCTTTGAAAACAATCTCCCATGGTTGAGCAATTTGGGCAGAGATGGAACTTTAACATTCACCCTTGAGATTTTAGCTAGAGTCTTCTATGCAATTTCCTAAATAGATCAGGATGATATAACTCTCATCAGCCTGGCTTTTCTGGCTAGAAGGTGGTTCACAGGACTGCTGGTCCTCCTCTTTATTAGAAGTCCAACAAGGCATCTACCTTCAACCTTTGTGAATTCTTTGGATACTTATTTTTTAGGCACTTCGTGTATACAGTGCATTGTGCTCGGTGCCTGGCACACAACAGTGAACAAAACAGGTGTGCAGAGGAAATGTAAGTGGGTGCTCTGACCTCATGCCATGGGAAACTTCCCAAGGAAGATATGTGAGCTAGATTTTGAAGAATAAATAGGCATTATGCAAGCTGAGGGAGTGCGGAGGGAGATAAAAGGGAATACTTCAGGCAAGAGAAACATTATGTAGTAGGGTCCTAGAGAGGCAAGAAGCCTGTATGTCTGAGGAACTGAGAATTAAACAGAAGAAAGGCGAGAATTGACCAGATGAGATCAGAAAACAGCCAAGCGCCAGGTCGTGCAGGGCTTTATAGACCATGTAAATAAATGGTTTTGTTCTATCCTGAGAGTAACAGAAATGTGTAGGCATGTGTTATGGATTGAACTGTGTGCCCCCAAATTTATATGTTGAAGCTCTATCTCCCAGTGTGACTGTATTTGGAGACAGAGCCTTTAAGGAGATAATTAAAGTTAAATGAGGTCGTAGGTTGGGGCCCTAACTCAATAGGACTGGTGTTCTCATAACAAGAGGAATAGACACCAGGACAGCCGTGGCACAGAGGCAAGGCCGTGTGAGGACATAGCAAGAAAATGGCCTTCTGCAAGCCAAGAAGAAAAGCCATAGGATAAACCAACCTGCTGGCACCTTGGTCATGGACTTCTAGCCTCCAGGTTGTAAGAAAATAAATTTCTGTTGTTTAAGCCACCCAATCTCAGATACTTTGTTATGGCAGCCCTAGGAGACTAATACAGCCTGTGAAATACTGAGATTTATGCTTCCAAGAAATCACCCTGGTTGTCTCACGGGGATGGACCCAAGAAACAAAAATTGTCACAGGAAGATAAGCTAGGAGGCCGTAGCAAATATCTGTGGAGGAGTAGGGCTGGCCTGCAGTAGGCTGGCTGCAGTGAGGATGGAGAGAATGGAGGCATGACCGAGAGGGGAGGCAGGGACCATTTAGAGGGAGGACGGGGTGGAGGCCTGATTGGAGGAGATCCATTGAGGAGTTCTGGGGAGGAATGTCAGTGCTCTTCAGTTTGGCTGCAAAGAGAAGAGAGATGGGCAATAGATAGAGGATGAGGTGGAGTAGAGTTTTGTTTTCTTATAAAACGAATGACACATAAGAATTTGTTTTTGAGACAGGGTCTCACTCTGCCACCCAGACTGGAGTGCAGTGGTGTGATTATAGCTCACTGCAGCCTCAAACTCCCCGGCTCAAGTGACCCTCCTGCCAGGAGGCTGTGGTCCCAGCCTCCCAAGTAGCTGGGACCACAGTTGCACGTCACCACACCCAGCTAATTTTTAAAATTTTTGTAGAGGCAGGGTCTCGCCATGTTGCCCAGGCTGGTGTTGGACTCCCGGCCCCAAGCAGTCATCTTGCCCCGACTTCCCAAAGTGCTGGGATTACAGGCATGAGCCACCATGCCCAACCCCATATAAGCATTTTAAATGCCGCTGGAAAGGGTGGCTAGAAAGAAGACTTGAATAAAAGTGTCAGGTCCCACCCGACGACATAGGAGGGATCAGGTCCAAACTGCATGTGCTTTATGAGGGAGGGAATGAAGGAAATAAAGTAATATATAAACGAGAGAATGAATGAATGAATAGCACCTTCCTGTATGCACTAAACTATATTGTTAGTTAGAGGCTGCAGTGCAGCAGCCATCCATTTTGAGTGTACATCACCTACTCAGTGAACCTATCCATAAAGCAGCTTGGGCTCTTTCCTCCTCCTTCAGCCGAATGTTTCCGATGCCCCACATGGCCATGGGCATGAGCTAAGGGAGCCTGCTTGCTTGTGCCCTCCAGTCCTGTTCATGCCCAGTTCCAGGCGTGCCTCTTCTGTTTCACTATGGCCTGTAGCTGAGCCTGCTCCACTCTGATTTGGTGGTTCTGATATGACTCAGTTCACAATGGGCAGTTCAGCTTCATGGTCACTTGGTGTCCCGTGCTCAGGTGATCAGTCTATTGTAGGTCCCAGAAGCATGCCAGTTGTTCAAGAGGCATTTAGTTCTCCACTGCAGAGGCCATGGCTTCTCTCCAGTACCCAAGGGCCTGCACTGTGATTCTCCATTGGGACTGGCAGCAAACCTCACATGGCAGCTTTTCCCATCACTGACACCTCCCCGTCCATAGGTCTAGAGGATCACATGCCCCAAGAGGCAGAGGTGCTGGCAGCTGCAGCCGGGCCCTGCCCCAGAGCCCTTTCATGTCGTCCAGTGGATGGGCCTGGCACAGTCTGCTCAGCCTGTCCCACCCTTCTGGTGACACATGATTTCCAGATGTCCATGGCCACAAAAAGGGAGTAAATATATAATTTTAACAACCACTCACCCCCCCGCCCAATTCGTATTCCATCCTTGCAATTTCCCTGGAAGCCCAGGCTTAAGCTTTTTGTCTTTCAGATGAGGAAACTGAGGCCTAGAGAGGTAGAGACTTGTTTATGAATGCTATACAGTGGGAGACAGAACCAGCAAGAAAACCAGGAGCCTTGGGCAGAGCAGTAAAATGTTTTAGAAACAGGGAAAGTCGGGTAGAGTGGAGGAGAGCATGGTAGCAGGTGCCCAAGTAGATTAACAGCCAGCTCCAGCCTGGGTGACTAGAGGAAGATATCAGGCTCTAAAAGTTGCCTGATTAAACCAAGGTCATTGTATTAGTCAGTTATCATGCTACTAGGAAGAAATACCTGAGACTTGGTAATTTATAAAGAAAAGAGTTTTCATTGACTCACAGTTCCACATGGCTGGCTGAGGAGGCCTCAGAAAACTTATACAGTCACAGTGGAACGCATCTCTTCACAGGGCAGCAGGAGGGAGCATGAGTGCCGAGCTAAGGGGGGATGCCCCTTGTAAAACCCTCAGATCTCGTGAGAACTCGCTATCATGAGAACAGCATGGGGAAAACCACCCCCATGACTGAATTATCTCCACCTGGTTCCACCCTTGACACATGGGGATTATTACAGCTCAAGGTGAGATTTGGGTGTGGACACAGAGCCAAACCATAGCAGTCATCCCTTAGCACATGGAAGTGGATGGTGTGGCCTGGGCAATCCTCAAGACTCTGCCTCAACCCTCATCTCCCTCTACACTCCCCCTCACCCCAAAATCCAGGCTATTTAGAAGACCAAGTGTTTGACACCCACTTATAGTAGATGAAACCAAATTAGGTGCTCAATGAAACCCAAAAATATTCCAATAAAAGATAAGAGAACTAAGTCAAGGACTTTGAACTCCCTTTTCTCTAATGTTCATTTTAAAAGCAGCAAACTTAACTTTTAGCAGAATCACCTGCAGGGTTTTCTCAAATTCAGATTCTGGGCCTCGCTCCCAGGGTTTCTGATCCAGTAGGTCTGATCAGGGCCCAAGAAAATGCACTTTTCTCACAAGGTCCAAGGTGACGCTGTGGTCAGCATCACCAGAGAAGCAGAACCAATAGATGTGTGTGTGTGTGTGTGTGTGTGTGTGTGTGTGTGTGTGTGTGTGTAAAATGATTAGTTATAAGAAATTGAGCCCGGTGCAGTGTTTCATGACTGTAATCCCAGCACTTTGGGAGGCTGAGGCGGGAGGATCACTTGAGCCCAGGAGTTTAAGACCAGCCTGGACAACACGGCAAAACCCCATCTCTACAAAAAAATATACAAAAATTAGCTGGGCATAGTGGTGTGTGCCTGTAGGCCCAGCCACTCAGGAGGCTGAGGTGAGAGAATCACCTAAGCCCAGAAAATCAGGGTTGTAGTGAGCCATGATGGCACCACTGCACTCCATCCTGCACAACAGCATGAGACCTTGCCTCAAAAATATGTATATATATATTTCCTTGGAAAGCCAGGCTTTCCAGAAAAAAATTGGCTCACAATTATGGAGGCTGACAAATCCTAAATCTGCAGTCAGGAAGATGGAGACCCAGGAGAGCTACGGGTGTAGTTCTAGTCTAGAAGTCTGCAGGCTGAAGACCTAGGAGGAGCTAACGTTTCAGTTTGAGTCTGAGAACTTAAAAAAAAAATGATGTCCCAGCTCAAAAGCAGTCAAGCAGGAGGCATTCTCCCTTACTTGCAGCAGGGTCAGCTCTTTGTTCTATTCAGGCCTTCAACTGATTGGATGGCGCCCACCCACACTGGGGAGGACAATTTTTATTCAGCCTGCCAATTCAAATGTTAACATCAGCCAGGCGTGGTGGCTCACGCCTATGATCCCAGCACTTTGGAAGGCTGAGGAGGCAGACTGCCTGAGGCCAGGAGTTCAAGACCAGCCTGGGTAACATGGTGAAACCCTTCTCTACTAAAAATACAAAAAATTAGCTGAGCATGGTAGTGTGCGTCTGTAGTCCCAGCTACTCGGCAGGCTGAGGCACGAGAATCGCTTGAACCTGGGAAGTGGAGGTTGCAGTGAGCTGTCTTAAAAAAAAAATGTTAACATCACCAGAAACATCTTCACAGACACACCTAGAATAACATTTGGCCAGATATCCAAGCACCCCATTGCCCAGTCAGGTTGACTCATAAAATTAATTATCACAGATGCTGCTGCTGCTGCTGTGTGACCAAACTTTGAAAATCACTGCTTGGGAGTGGCTGCCTCTCTTTGACCTGGGGTTAAATCATTATCCCCCCGTCTCACAACCTACAGGCGGAGCACCTATGATCACAGGACAGGAGTCACAGCAGGATAGACACAGCCAGCCACAGTGGCCAAGCTCGACTGGCTGGCCGACTGTGGGGGGCGTAGAGTCCTCGGCTGAGTGGCTGGAATCCTGTGTTGCTTCTCATCAGATCCCAAAAGCCACTTCATCTCCCTGGGCTCGAGCTTCGTTTAGGATCCGCAGATAATACACAGGAACTACTAACACTAAAACATTATTTG